>NC_056727.1:51775609-52035609 GCF_019279795.1 Protopterus annectens | reverse complement strand
GAGTGTGCCATCCTTAAGATGAGATGTTAATCTGAGGGTCCATCTACTTGAGTTAGTAATCACTCAGGTGAGTTTAAAAGATCCTATGGCACTTACTGAAAGAGTAGGGTTTTTGTTTATTTGTAAACTTTCATACATTTCATGTTATTTACATATTTACATATTCACATATTTACATTATTTACATAAATAACATCACTCAATACATCATGGACTTCTTTTTAATTGTCCCCCACCCTTTTACTCAAAACCAAAACCATGTTTTTTCCAATATTCTTGTCATTGTACATTTACCATTGTATTTGATCTCAAGTCTCTTGTTCCATATTATCCATGTTACATACAATATAATTCTGTCCATTTTATTTGCCTTTTCTTGAGATATTGCTCCATAATAACCACATTCTATCATGTGCATATTTAACATTTCAAATTTCAAATACTCTTTGATCAAATCATGTTTACATACTTCTTTCCACAACTCTTGAATTCTTTCACATTTAAAAAAAAAACATTTTCTGTAGTTTCAAACTCTTTACACTTATATATTCTATCTTGTTTACCTTTATGTGCCATATTTGTTTCTATGGTAATTTACCTATGGACAACCGCTACAACACATATTACATTCTTTAATTTGTTTATCATTTGCATATTTCATCATTATTGCTTTTTTTCTTACTTGTTTCTAACTTTTTCCATGGATCGACAAAATAAAAATATTTCATAATATTACACACCATTCCTTTCTATTGTTTTCTATCACATTCCTTTTTTGTTTTCATAACACTATTTTACTGTGAAAGTCTCTCATTTCTTCATTAATGACAAGTTTACTTCCTTTCTTCATTTCCATTTCTTCCCAAAGTTGCTTGTACTGTATTTACCATACATTATTGTCTCTGTGAAATTTTTATTATCTTTCATAACTCCTTTTAATACTTTATACATATTTAAAATGGTTGCATGTACAGTTGGGTTTATCAATCCCACCCCCGCTCTTTTTCATATGTAAAATTCCTCTCTTTACAGGGTTCAATCTGGACCTCCAGATGAATGAAAATATTGTCATCATAATTTCTTTTTCATACTTCACTGGGATCATATAAATGTTTGAAACATAGGCTTTATTTATACTTAAACCAATTTTCTTAAGTATAATACTTAATTTTTTATTTATGTCTTTCATCCATAATTTATTTTTAGCAATGATTACAGTGTCATCCACATAAGTATGCATTATCAGTATTTGTATCTCCTTCATCATTTTATATCCTCCATCACTTGTCACTTTGTTTCTACAACTACTATACTCATAACTAATGAAAATATCACACTGCTAGCTGGACATCCTTGTTTTATTCCACACTCTATTTTCACATCTTCCCCAATCCAACCATTTATGTTTAATTCCAGATATTTTTTTTATATATTGATATAATAATTTGTAATACATTGTCGCTTATGTTATATTCCTGCAAAATTATCCATAGTGCTTCATATTGCATATTATCATATGCCTTACTTACATCACCTATTATAATCTTCACTTCTCCTTTTTTATTAATAATGTCATCAATTACTTCTCCTATTAACCACAACAAATCTTGATTTCCCTTTCCCTTTCTTCCATACACATTTTGATCATATAACCTTTCCATTTTACATTGTATTCTTTTAGCTAGTATTCTCATAACAATTTTAAAGTCCATATTATTTAACATTCTAGGTCTCCAATTTTTTTTTATCTCATCTTTATTTCCTTTCTTATACATACATTTTAAAACCTCCATATAAATTTCCTTATACTTAATCCCTGTGTCCATCCCTTCATTCATAACTTGTATAAATATAATTTTTTTGCCAGTCTTCCATTTCTTTATACATATTATATTCAATCCCATCTAATCCCGTGGCTGAATGTATATTAATATCTTTCATAATCTCATTCAACTCCTTTAAATGTATTGTTTTCTCTAAATATTCATTATCTTCTTTACTAAATCCCTCACCATCATAAATTTGTTCTATGTACACTTCCCTTTTACCTTATAAGGCTACAACACTGCTGTTAATTATTTCATATATTCCTTCTTGATTCTTAATTTGTCTCTCTTGTTTATTTTTAATTCTCTTATGTTTTTATTTTCATTATTTTACATAAATATGGTGCTACTTCCTCTTTTTTCCCTTGTAAGCAATATTTTTGCCTATATAACAAGTTATTCCCAGGATTCACTAAAATCCATGTAGGCTCCATGTAGAGCCTACAAGGAATGTACAGGTGCACATGGCTATGGTTCCCCATTAGCAGCATGCCATGCATATTAATCATGGTGTGCTGCCAAGAGAGATCACAGTAACATGGATATTGAATCCATATAGGCAGCAGTGTAATGTCCCAAGGATGTGGATTTTCCAGGGAATTCCTGGACAGATGTTATGTACAGAATAATGTACATACCAGTAGTGTACCCTGGTAGTCTCAAAATATGTGGGAATTGTATTTTTTTTTCTTTTAATGCCTGTTTGTATGGTGCAGCATGGAGTGCAGCAATGCCGACCTGCACTTACACATACACAGCTGATACCTGCCAGACATCTAAAAATAGAAACCAGATGTAATTAATTTTTTTTTTTGTTTTGCTTTCTTTGAATGCTCATTTGCATGGTTTGGTACAGAGTGCAGCAATGCTGAGCTGCGCTTACACATGCACAGGTGACATTTGCCAGACATCTAAAAATAGAAACCGGATGTGATCAATTATGTGTTGTTGTCTACCATGTTTTTATATTATGAATGTCCATTTGTGCAGTGACGCATGGTGTTTAGCAAGGCAGCTTAGTAGTATATGTGAAGGTATACTAGGTTTCATACTGTCCACATAGCTGAATAGGTAGAGTACAGCCTAGAATGTTGTAGGTCCTGAGTTCAAGTCCCCAGCAGTCATAGATTTTGTATACATTTATTGCTGTGGAAATGTGTCAGCTGACCTAAACGGCAGTGTAATGTAAAAATATATTTGTTACATTTCAAACAGCTGCACAGTGCTAAGCACTGCTTAAACATGGTTAACAGCCACTCCTGTTTGTGCATTGCTAAGCTTTGCTAAAATACGGTTTTGTGAGTTTGAACAATGATAAGTGGGTCTGCAGGATGATAAGCAATGCAGTGCTTTTTTGAATGTTGCAGCATGATGGTTAAGTGTGGGAAAACAGCCTATATTAAGGGCACTAGGAAGGGATTCTGCAGCATTTATTGGAGTCTCATTAACCTGTGGGTAGTATGCCTGGTGGTGTTGGTGAGGGAGCAAGTTTTTGCGTGCTGAGGTGGGGTGTGCAGGAGTCCAGAGTATTTGTTGTGCTTCTGGTCAAAAACTATGCATCTTGGCTGTTGCAGGGCTATTAAGCCTAGAATTGGTTGGTCAGGTATCTTACTGGTATCCTTCGCACTGGTGAGCAGTGTCAACACCACTATGATGACTTGAAGTGAAGGAAGATGGGAATCTTGGACACCTGGGTTCAAGAGATGAGGGATAGGCATGCCTCAAAGATACGTAAGTATATTTGTCACTATTTTAATAAAATACAAGCTACATCCTAGCAAAACTGGTATGCATGATAGTGTGCTTCTCTTCCAACAGCTGCAGCTGAATGGACTCGCAACATCCAGTCTCATGCAGGGCATTTGGCTAGGATGTGCCTTGAGTGTGGTAAGTAAGATATTTTCTGATAACTGTAGTACAACAGTCAATAAACGACACCAATAACAATAAGCAATAATGTATAAAGTATGATTGTGGTTTGATAACTAATGTGTTGTAATAAGTGCAGTGTGGCTGTATTCACTACTGTTCTAATGTTGCTGAAGTCAACCATAAAACTGAAATAAGTAAAGAATGCAAAAGTAATTGCCTGATAAATGTACTGCACAAACCACAGTACAGTTCAGGGCTGTCTGCAGGCTACTTTCACTCACATAATGCTCTCTATTCCTCCCACTCCAGGAACAAGAAATATGGGTAAGGTAGACCATGTTCTGGGCAGATATCATGTGTGTACTTCATAGATTCTAAGGAGCAATAACAATAAAGTATAAAGCAGGACTGTGCTTTCATAAGATTATGTTGAAACAAGTTCAGTAGCGTTGTATCCATTACATGTCTGTTCTAATGTTGCTGCAGTCAGTTGTTACATAATGTACACATGTCCACTGCAGTCACAGCTCCTGGGTTCTACTCTCATGCCTGCCAACTAAGACATGATGCCTGTCTAATCAACTTAATGTACACAAACTTACCTCTCAAGTGTCATGATTTTTCATAATGTTATGACAACTGCCCAATCTGTCAGATCTGTGATTGGCAGATAAATGATTACCTGGAATGCATTGTATGTGTAAATTAATTTACAGAACACCTTGGTAGTTATGTGTGTACACTTTATGTGAAACAGTTCTGTGTAGCTGTGTACCTGCATTTGTCAGTGCTTGGCCCATACCATGCTAACAGCTTGAGAGAGATATATGTGCTATATCATCTATAGAAGAAATTGAGTCACTGTACTCACAACTGACACTGCACTCCTGTTGAAGTATGTATTAGCAGTCTGTGTATTACTATCATCTGTGACTTCACTAATAGTATGTATCTCTCTCTCTCTCTCTCCCCACCCCTTATCTTCTTTAATTTATTAATGTTATTTATTACTATGATTTAATATTAATATATTCTGTTAAACTAACTGTTTTGTTAGTTTTATGGATTATTTAATTCTGGTTTGCTGTTAACATACTTACTGTTATGTTATTTAATGTTGTGTTCCACATAATATACTGTAATATTAGGATTAATCAACATTATGTTCCATTAAGTTAGTACTAACATTGGTTTAGTTATTACTAACCTTAACTTATCTGTATATCTAATTTACTGCAGCACAACAAGGTAGGCTGCTTCCACGTGATCCACCTACCTTGGCTCCTCTGCTGCTACCTTGTGGAGGTACTTGAGACTGGAATTCCACAACAACCTCCCCATCCAAGGTGTTTACCCCACTATTGTGTCACACACCAACCCTGTCTGCTGTCTTGTCTGTCTTCTCTATTTGCAAAAGCCTCCTCATCTTCCCAACTTACCTCCCCCGCATGTATCTATGTCCCTTCCCCAACATTCCACTCTCAACTTCAAAAAAAGACCACCTGCCCCCCCCAAAAAAAATATCCTCCCGTACATAGCTCTCCCTTTCATACAAATGTCCAATGGACACACATAATGTGGTCTAATTGGCTTGACAACACAGGTATGTTGTACTCACCCCTATCTTTGGGTCCAAATTCATCTACAAAGTCTGTCAAAGTGAACAGTTGTTGCAGTACAATAAATGGATAGCTATGGTTCTTCCCTACACCCTTCCTGCACATACCTACCTGCCTTTCACTATGTTTTCCCCCTGCTTACACCCCATTTCACCACTGTCCTATCTCCCCCTTCTTTTCTTTCCTTAAAAATTTTTTGCATGATGCTGTGCCATGAGGAGCTAAACGGAGCTATATTAATATATGTTTTAAATGATAATAAACATGTACAAAATAAACACCCTTGCCCTATTTTGAACTCAAGACCATCACACCTGCAGATCACTGCATTAACGTGCCATGCCACATAGCTGGTAGTTAAGACAGGTGGTTTAAGCAAAACATAGTAATTGCAAGCATGTTTAAGGAGAGTTGTGCATCACACCACATCACGCAAACTTGTTGAAAAAGTAATGGAAAAACTGGGAGTGTAATTTCCAGTCTGGTACAGAACTACACCACAAGAAAGCCAGACAAACACTAATGAATGTAACTTCAGTCTCTAATAACAGGTAAATGGGCACTTTTAACAGCAACATGCACAAGCACACCTGCTGCAAAATTAATGGCAAAACACATGTTCAACTGGGACTCTGTTGGAGAAATACATGCCTATAAAACCAGGGACATAATAATTGTTGTAATGCAGGTAGGTCTATGTGCACTTATACCTTCGCAAATACACATGCTGTAACAGTGACTCAGTAGCTCAGTCTATTAAATGCTTTGCAAACAGTATGTTTTGCCACCTATAGCCCTGGGCTCAAATCCAGTGGTGTGTAGCATTTAAATTACATTATTGTCAAGCCATCAATGAAGGACTGAGTCATACAATCTTTGTCCACACAATGCATTTCAAATGAAATGTCTGCTTTTTACTGATGGAAGTGACAGCCCTGCAGATAGGAACATGCTGGACATATCCCTATAGCAATACTATAAGTGCATAAAGTGTCAGGTCATGCATTAATATGCATTCACAGAGGATTTTAAATTAGGTAATGCAAATGAGGCCTACTAATATCAGAGTACACCACACAATCATTTCATAATGATATTGCAGATTAGCTTAGCTGCACAGCTAACATACAGATAAGGAAGTCCTGCTAGTAACAAGGACTGCAAGCACACACATTCCACATTACTACTGTAATGTAACACATGACCTGACAGTTGCTCAAATAATTGACATAATGATATAATTACCTCTATGTTGCTCAAGGGCACAACAAGCATGTTGCCTAGTACTCTGTTAGTGATACCATTGCCTAACATACTTACCTTAACCACAAGCCTTAATTTGCAGTGGAATGGGTACCCTCACTCTGGCCCTGTCTTTACAACAAGACTGACTCAGTTCCCACAGTTATTCTTACATTTTTTTGCCCTCCAAAGTGTTCAAACTCTCTGCCTATGCCTATTAACTGTAGCATCAGCTCCAGCCTATACCATGCACATCTGTATGTAAAAGTAGCTGCTACAGATATACCCTCTGCAATGAAGTAGTATCTTGACCCACAACATATCAGAAAGGGCTTCTGATTTATATGAAGGCCTTATATTCTGTTCAGTGGTTGCATGCCATTAGCTGATTATACTGCAAATTTTATTTTTATTTTTATTTTACATTTGTTGACTGGGTTAGTCCAACTGGATACATGTCCATTTTCAGCAGAGGCCTGGGAGAAAAGCTCCACATAAAAAAAAACATTAATTGCAGTGGTACAATTAAAAAAAATAGTGAAACATTTAGTTACATACATAGTATCAGGAATTTAAATATAATACCAAAGGAAAATATATATAGAAAGGTTGTTTATAATAGGAGAGGTTTTCCTCAAGGATAAAAGATCTTTAGATGTTTATGAAAGTGTTAGGTTGTTTGGTGAGAAGTGACAGTATGGGAACAAAAGTTAAGTTTGGAGGAAGAGAACAGTAAAGTAGGTAGACACATATACAATGTTAATCAGGATTACTGCAGGGGCAGAGCCATTGAGTTTTCAGGTGAAGTTTGAGTTGAGATTTAAAACTTGGAAGTGAGGAAATTGCAGTAAGATTTTCAGGAAGAGAGTTCCAGGTTTTCCAACTGTGTTAGAGAACAAGGAATTACCAGCCATATTGTTGGATTTAGTGGTAGATACGAGAAATTTATTTGAAGAGTGTAAGCTTTTAAGATTACTGTAAGGGGTAATAAGGGTAGTGATTATGGGAGTTTTAGAGGGTTTGTACAGGATTTTGTGAGCTATTGTAAGTTGATTAAATTGAATCAAGTTCTGCAGTTCAAGCCATCCTAAGTGTATTAGGTTTAGACAGTGGTGGGTTCTAAATGTAGAGCCAGAGGCAAATCTGGCAATATTATTGTATGCAACTGCAAGTTTTCTATAGTTAATTTTGGACAAATAAGTGTAAATAGGGGAGGCATAGAGGAGAGTGGAGACAAGATGGGTATGGGTAATGGTAGTTCTGGCAAGAGGAGTAAGGAGGGGTTTAATTCTGTAGAGGGAGCCCAGATTTTGTTGACTAGCTTTATACTGTTGTTAATGTGAGTATCAAAGTTTAGGTTATTGTCTATCTCAATTCCAAGGAGTCTGGTTGTTGGATCAGGTGATATAATCATGCTGTTGTTTGATTTTACTGTGAAGTGTAGAGGAGTGCATTTTCAGGTGGGAGAGAAAAGTAAGAGTTTTGTTTTCTTGGGGTTCAGGGTGAAGCATTGTCTTAAGAACCATGTCTCAACAGTTTGGAATACCTGTTGGGTGAGGGTGAACAGTTTAGAGAAAGATGAGGCTGAGCAAATTAAAGTAGAATCATCTGCATATTGTATGCAGGTGGCTTGGGGAATATTAGTATGAAGGTCATTAATGAAAATAGAAGAAAGGAGAGGGACCAGGATGGAGCCTTGAGGGACACCAAGGGTAATAGGGAGGTGGTTGGATAAGTTATTGTCCCAACACACTGCCTGTTGTCTGTTGTGAAGATAGGATTGGAACCATTTTACTGAGCTTGTGTGTAGTGCAAGGGATTTTAGAAAATATTTCAGTAGCTGGTGATTAGCCATGTCGAAAGCTTTAGATAAGTCAATAAAGAGGGCTGAGGTAAGAATATTGTTATTATGATTTTTATTAATGCAGTCAAAGAAGGATAGGAGAGCAGAGGTGGTGCTATGGAATGGTCTAAAACCATGTTGACAGTTAGCCAGTAGATTGTTATTTATTAAGTGATTGAGAAGTTGTTTGTGTATGCATCTTTCCATGATTTTGGCCAGGGGGGAGAGTAAGGCTATGGATCAATAATTTGAGAGTTCAGTTGAGTTACCACCTTTGTGAAGGGGAATAATATGGGACATTTTCCATACGGGATGTATCCTTCGAGAATGGTTCTATTAATGAGGATGGGAATGGGATAGGCTACTGCTTTAGCTGCAATTTTTAGATATAGAGCAGGCAGAAGGTCAGCTGAAGGAGAGGACGATTTAAGTTTGTGGAGAAATGTGCAAATGAGAGATGTGGGCACTGGTTGCAGTTGGAGTGTTGGAATAGAGACATTTGAGGAAGTGGTGAGATTGGAGATATCGGGGGACAGATGGTTGGAAAGAGACTGGACAGTTTCAGTAAAGAAGGTATTAAAGGCATCTGCAACCTGTATTCGGTTATCTTGGGGGGTGCTTGAGGGGAAGGGTGTGTCAGAATGGCCAGGTTTTAAGAGACTATTTATACCTGCCCAGAACGTTTGTGGTTTATCTTGGTTAGTCTGTTGTAAATGGAAGTAGTAGTTTCTTTTATCTAGAAGTATGGCTTTTTTTGTAATGTTTCTTAATTGTTTGAAGTTGAGTTGATCTGGGGGGTGTCTAGTAGTCCGAAATTTGGCCCAGAGTTGTTTTTAAGTATAATTTTTTGCCTAGTATCTTTTGATAGCCAAGGGGCTGGTTTAGAGCTTTTTCTGATAGATCATGAAGGGGCATGTGAATCAAGAATGGATAAGAATTTTTCACTGAAGTATTTTACAGCATCATCTAGAGAAAGGTGTTTCAGGGGTGCCTAGTTGCAAGCTCTGAGTTCAGCTTGGAAAGAGTCAGGGTTAAAGTTTTTATTTGGTCTAACTATTCTGTAAGTTGTTAGGTTGGAGGTATCAGTTTTGTGTCTGATTAAGTAAGTTAGTGCATGATCGCTTACATCCTCATGAAGGGTTCCTACTTTATATGTTTGGTGGGGACTATTTATCAGAATCCAATCTAGTACACTTTCTTTGTTGCATGTTTTATTAGTTCTGGTGGGAGAGTGAATGGTTTGGGTAAAACCATGAAGATTTAAGTGGGTAGAAGTGTGTTCTGAGGAACATGTCTTCCAGTCAGTATTCATGTCTCCATGGACTATGGTTTCTTGGGGGAAATTAATGGTGAGCCAGCTAAGTATCCCCTCCAGGGTAT
This sequence comes from Protopterus annectens, assembly GCF_019279795.1. Lineage (NCBI taxonomy): Eukaryota > Metazoa > Chordata > Ceratodontiformes > Protopteridae > Protopterus > Protopterus annectens. Next base: position 52,025,827 of record NC_056727.1, on the reverse strand, counting down.
TCACGTTATTACCTGGGGGAAGGTAGATACAAATGATGTAGGTGGGTATTAAGCTGGAGTTTGGAGACTAGTATTTCTGCACTGCTTACAATGGGAGGTTTTTCTTGTAAAGCTGTAATTTGCATCCTGTTTTGTAGAGGATAGCTATCCCACCACCCTTTCCAGCTTTACGGTCAAGTCTCAAGACATTATAACCAGGGTGGATAATCTCACTGTCAAGGGTTGTAGGTTTTAGCCAAGTTTCTGATAGACAAAGGATGTCAAATGAGTGTGTGTCTAACAGAGCATGGAGGTGGGAAATTTTATTGTTAATACTACGGATGTTGAGATGAGCTAAAGTGAGAGAGTTAGGTGGTTTGGTGAGGATGTGTAAGCTAGAGAGAGAGTCAATAGCTGCAGTGTTATTTGGGCCTGGGTTGGGATGAATGTCACCATCTAGAAGGGAGAGTAGTAATCTTTTAATTAGATATGAGGGTTTATGGAATATGTATAGTGATTTTCTGTCTTTCTGAAAGAAGTAGGTTATATGGACCTTCCAATGAAATTTTGGTAGCAGGTAGCTGGGAGAAGATGTTATGTTAACATAGTGTTGGGGCTTAGACTGGAAAGATATTTTTGTATGTTTAGAGAGAGTGTGAGATTCAATACGGTTCAGGTGTTCATAACAGGTTAGAAAGTATGGTATAATAAGGAGAGGAAGAAGTGAAAATAAGAGAAGATGTTTTGAATATGTCGATATCTGTGAGGTAGGCATTGTGGTAGGTAAGGTGTAAGATGGGGAAGAGGTGGAGTAAGACCTGGTAGGGGAGTTAGGATGAGGTAGCTGTTAATTGTGTTTTATTTAAAGAAAATGTGGGGTGTGATAGGTTGTAATGGAAATCAGCTGTGTTGGCTGCAATTAGCAGTTTAGAACCAGAGACTAGTTAAGAGCCAATCACCTGGTAATGAGAACAATGTTAAAAAGGAAAACAGCTGGCTAGGGGAACCACTCTGTATGAGACTTTCTTCAGACAGTAACCACGTTGCCAAACACTTTATATATCTGCGCATATCAAGAGATGAGTATTGTACTCTGTCAGATATGTAACCTTTGTTTACAAAATGATGCATATGTGTGAATATACATAGGGGGGATGGGGATTACAGCAGTAAGCCTTGCTTAGAACTATAATGATGACAGGTCCTTGATCTCCAGATGTGTTACACCTGCAGTATTACATACAGTACAAGGGTGGAATGTTTTTAGTCAATGTGGCACACTGATCTCATGGGAATGTCCCTGCATAGCGGTTGTAATACCACACTGCTATTTGTTTGGCACTGTTGTTTTGACATATTATCAGGGGGTTGCCCCTAGGTGACACACTACAATGGACTCCTGTGTTGGGTGTGTAATCATACATCAGTATCTGTCATAGCACACACGGGAATAGCTAACTATTGCTAGTATCTAAGTTGTAGCCACACGGTTAATATGTTTGTACACTGTGGAATATAACAGGTGTGATCAAGCAGTGGATAATGCTAGCCATTCTGTTCTTGCTGTATCTCTACATAATGTACTTCCATGTATGTGATTCTGACATGTGTTCCCATTTTGTTGCCTTTTAGGAAACGTATTCCAGATGATGTGCCCCTTTTACGGATGCTGAGAATGATATCATCCTGGAAGGCCTCTGTCAACACCATGAACTCATACTGTTGAACTTCAAAAATCAGATGAAATGGTAAAACCACACAAACTATTTAATGTTAGTGCTTTCGTACAACAAGTTTTATATACTTCTTCAGACATTATTTCCCAGAATCCACTGGCATCCTAATTAAAACAATTTTGTACATCAAATCTCATTAACAAATAAATAAATTGATTAAATAGTTAAAGAACCGTTCCAAAATCCACTGTTAAAGAACATTTAGTATTCATACCAATGTGCGCTGTTATTTGATAAGATTGGTTATGCAATAAACTAATATGAAAAATTTGTATTTAAACATGATACAAACATAATAAATTTTTAAAAAAATAAATGTATATGTGTGTGTGTGTGTGTGAGTGTGTGTGTGTGTATACATACATATATATATATATATATATATATATATATATATATATATATATATATACTACAAACAACATTATTAATTAATAAGAACAAAACCACCTATCCAATGATTTTAACTTTAAGAGACATTTAATAGAACACGTCTCGTTAAGTCCAGGATAAGTGTGTGCATTGGTCTGGAGTTGCCACATTAGCTCCCGTTCTTCTAGTTTAAGCTCCCATGGGCCACCCCCGCTATTTTTACCAACATGATCCACCACTATAAATTGAAAACTATGCGACTGAAACTCAGCTATATGTATAGCTAGAGCATTAGTGCCAATATTCCTAGTGATATTATATAAATGTTCATATATGCGCTGTTTAAAGGGGCACTCGGTCTTCCCCAAATAAAAGGCTGTTCATTGGCAGCAAGTAGCAAAATATACTATGCCTTGACTATCACAAGTAAATTTCCTCTTTATGACATACTTAATCCCACGTATAAAAACGTGTGTACCTGTCTGAATGTAACGACAGTAATGGCAACGTCCACATTTGAACATTCCCCAAGACTGGCTGTGTGCAATTCTAGGGGTCTCCAACAATGCTTTTAAATTGAGCCCTCTTTTATAAATCACCAAAGGCCTCAACCCTGAGGAATTTATCGTACAATCTTCTAATATAAAATTCCAGTTATTAACAAGAATATTCTTAAAACCTAAGGCATCAGCAGAGTATTATGTTAGAAAACTGGTGAAGAAATTATTTTCAGAATCAACATTTATGGATTCTTCATTAACTAAAAAAGTTTGTGAACGTGAAACTTCCAAGTCTTGGGAATATCCCCTTGATAGAATTGGTTTAAAGTGGCCTGATTCACTTTTTGTTCTAACTTCTACTATAAGATGGTCTATAAGGGTGTCTGGATATGGATGTTTAATAAACATGTTTTTAAGTTTATCACATTCTTCCCAAAACTCATGATCTACAGATATCATTTTGGAAGACCTTACCAGCTGCCCTTTGGCCACTGCTCTTTTTTGATGATAAGGATGATTACTATGGAATTGTAAGAAGGAATTGGAATACGTAGGTTTTCTATAAATTTTTGTTGCATAGCTATTATGTATTACATCCTTATAAAGCCTGATATCAAGAAAATTAATGGTTTGATTATCAAATTGGAAAGCAAAATCTAGAAAATTGGTAAACTCTGCCATAATTTCGACCAACTGGGTTGCTTCTCTTTCTTCACCCTTAAGGATGAAAAACATATCATCTTGGTATCTGGTATACCAAGCTATCTTTTCTTTGAAGAATCAGTTCTGAAAAAGGAACGTCCACTCCCAAAATGCCATAAGGGCATTGGCAAAACAGCCACCACATGGGGAACCCATGACAACCCCTGCTTTTTGTAGGAAATACTCCCTTTTAAACATGAAATAGTTATTACTTAAAACTATTTCAAGAAGTGTAATAATAAGATCAATACTAGATCCTTCCACTCTTTTAATTAGCAAAAATTCCAGTACCCATTCAAGTCCAAGATCTTGAGGTATGTCTGTATACAGGTCCTTAATATCTACAGTCAAAAAAATTATATGTTAGATCAGAAGGTAGATTATTTAGACCTTCTAAAAAAGACCAAGAGTCATGACAGATTTGTGGTTCTGTCTTCAAAATTAGCTTCAACTTAGAGTCAACCCACTTAGTGCAAGCATATGTGATGGATTTACATCCGTCTATGATAGGACAAAAAGGTGGAGCCATAAGATTTTTATGTATTCTCGGTGTACCAAAAATCACTGGAATAAGTGGGGCTGGCATATTTAAATAGTGGTATGTGTCTATGGAAATGGTAGCGTCCACAAATAAGTCACTCAAAGATAATCTAACTCATTGGTATGCCTGATTCAGTTCATTCAATGAGACCTTTTCATAGTTTGTACTTGCTAACATAGAACCCATTCTTTTATCATACTCCATTTCATCCATAAAAATGAGATCCCCACCTTTATCTGGTTCCCTCACCCGGATCTTTTGTGTTTTCAAATAGGCTATAAATTCCCTTTCTGCTTTAGTTATGCTGTGACCTTGAGTATTGAAATTATTTTGGTTATTCAGCAAAGCTCTAAAATGGACTTTGCTGACTTTTTCAAATAAAGCTAAAGTCCCCTGTAATGGGGAATTGAACAAACTAAAAACCCGTTCACTCGTCAACATATTAGTGTTATTTTCAAACATAACATTTAAATTAAGTTTACAAACAAATAATTTTAAATCACATATAGTTCTAGCTACATTAGCTTTGAAACTAGGTACAAAATTCAAACCCTTTGCTAAAAAATCAACCATTTGCTGCAGAATACATATGGAACTAAAATTGTAAATGTTAGTCACCTTGTTTGCTTGTATATATAATCAATTTTTTCGGGTGCCCATCCCGGGCTATCTCCTGTATCAGTTGTTCTTTTTCCTCTGTTGTTTGGTGTTGCCATTGGTTGGATGTGCTTGGTTGACATTCCTGTTGCCTCCCTAATGAAATCCTGACCATTAGCATTGTAAAGACCTGGTCTATTTGGACCCCCACCAGGCTGCCATTGTTGGTTACCTCTGATATGCTCACTCTGTCGGACAGTTGAGTTAGTATGGTTGTTTACTTCTCACTCATTATCCATGATGTCATCTGAATGGGCAGATATCTGGTTGACTGTCTCTATGGTAACTGGAATACCATAAGAAGATTTATTAAGGGCATTCAGTGGATCTGGATAAGCTGTTTTCTGCTCATTTTCTAGTTTGTCCCTTTTAAGCTTATGTGATTTAGTATCCATGATTTTGACAATAAAAGAATCAATACTAGAAAAGATCCTTTTAAAGTCATATTCATATCTAAGAAATTCAGAGTCTGCTTTGATATGTTTTTCAAGTACCTCAAGTTGAGCCTTAAGCTCATTCATTTGATGGTCATAATTGACTATTAACAATTCCAAAAACTCGAGACCTTGCCTGTTGAACATATCCAACAGTTTTTAATGGAGCGCTGAATTTTTAATGAGACCTGAGGGGTATCTCCACTGTCTTAACCCCTTCGGTACCAACTTGTATTTGATGCATTCTCTAAAATAGTGAATTTCCATTTGTAACTTCTTATATTTTAATAATTTGTTATCAAATTCTTTCAAGTTGGTCACAATATTTTTCGGTGCTGTTATTCAAGTCACCAGACCCAAATTGGAGCGACATTTTGATGAAATCAGCCAGGGATGGTATAAGGATTCTATTTGCAGGCATTGGCACTTCATGACCAGTATTAGAAGCAGGATTAGATTGTATTGGTAAATTTAAATGTTCATTGCTTACTTCAGCTGTAGCTAGTATAAAAGTAGAAGCTCGGGCCGCATCCGAGTATGGTCCCCCTGGGTTATGACTGGATTTCGCAATGGTTCGAAGGGTGTTGTCCTGTTCGGAAATTCTCCTTGACAGGTCATCTACCCGGTTGCTAAGTTGTTGAATTACAGCAGTTAGTTTCAACAATGTACCTCATTCTTGCTGATGAGATTTCAGTGTAAAGAGCTTATATTTACAAGTAACTACAGATGGTTCTGAGATGTCCTCATGTCCTACTATATGAGGTTGGGGGTTAAACATGTCTGTAATAGTGACAACAGTATATACAGCTTTACATATATTGCAACATAGCACTGAAGAGTATAATAGTGCAGGTATTAATGTACTGGTTTTCACTTTCTTAACACAGGTGACCAGGGGGGTTAATCTCTGTCCCCTACACAACCTGATGTCAGTGCTTCTTCAGACTCTGATGATGATGGTGGCCAAAGTGAAACACAGGTGGAGGATTCAGGGGCTGAAACTGTCAAGAGGATGACATTCCTCTTCTGCCTTCATTATCACCACACACATTCAGTATGCCTACACATACCCAATCCCCGGAGGCCACAGATACTGGACAGTCAGAGGGTGGGGACATTGATCAGGAAAGTGTGGCAACTATGGCTCCAGTGAGTGTAGACCCTGACCATAGCCAAAGAGTTGGCCAAGTTCCACACAGGTGGACTGAGTGGGGTGCTCGTAGGGGGCCTGCTGTCCTTTCACCACCTGTCACAAGTTTCTCATCACAGGTCACTCAGTGTATGTTTCTGGCCATCATGGAGGCACAGGCACATTCCAAAAGGAACTCCAGATGAATGCTCAGGGTTATGGCTGCAGTACAGTCGGACATCCATGACTGCCTCCACCACATTGGTGATACCTTGAATAGGTTCACTGATGCAGTGGAAAGAAGATAGTCTGAGACAGATCGCAGAATATCTGTCTTGGAACACACATTGTCTGTGATGGAACATGTGGTTGGCATCGGGCACTGGACCCATAGAAGTAGGTCAGCAACTACATCTGCTGCGAGTCCACATAGCTGTGCTCAATCATGCTCCCATAGTGACAGTGCATCCAGTGCTCCAGAGGGCAGTGTGCTGCTCACACCAAGACATGGCAGGCCATGGGCTCATGGTCTTGGGCATTCCTATGGTGGACATGGTCCCAGCAGTCACTGTGAAGTACTAGCACTGCTTCTGACCTTGGCCATAAAGGTGCTAGTGCAACTCCTGGCAGAGCCAGTTCCCATGTTTGGGGGTGGAGACAGTGAACTGTCAGCTCTACCATGCATGGTTCACAGCTGTCCAGCATACACACATATATGGCTAGCACTGAGCTTGACTGTGTTCACTCATGCACTCAAATACCACTGTCAAAATCAAGTCACCTACAGACATCAGAAAAACACCGCAGATTTCCATGGTCCATCTTGCCTGCTTCCCTTCCTGACTCGCACACATGCTTTTGATCTATTGTGTCAGCCTAGGCCTCCTACACCCCCATACAACACCCTGTGCAAGTGATGATACCTGTGCCACATCCCTGTCATCCTTGTCATCGATGTAGAAAATGAAGCTATGTGTCTAATACACAGGGTCACTATATAAACTAATATGTAATTGTGTAATGCAGTGTTGCTTTGCCATGCCACTTGTACTGGTCACTGACAGATACTGTATGCTGACATTTGTAATGAGTAAGCCACATAATTTTGTGTGGCTTATGTTGTATGATGTCATAATGGCTGTATACTTACACAATCAAAGGTGTGTCATGGACCTTTTTATGGTTCAGTTGCAGGAGCCTGTAGGGCACACCTATGGATACACAGTGGCAATAAAGCCAAAGACATCACAGCACAGGATGGAATGTCATCACAGAAAAAATATGTCTCCAGCACGGCACAGCAGTATAGATGCATTTGTGCCATAGGGTCATATGTGTATAACAGGCTAACAAGGACAATGGCGTCACACAGCCTACTCATGCATCCCTCATCTATGACATGGTCTGATACCCTTGATAAGTGTCACCAGGGTTTCTGGACCTAACACAGCTACAATATGTGGTGATGGAGATGACCCATCTTCAAATTTCCTGTGTCCATTACAGACATTTGTCCTACACCAGCTATGATTGTCTTGTTCTGCATCCCATTGTGTAACTTGCACATGATGTGCATTACAGTGGATGTGTGCTTCACATGCATGGGTAGCCTGTTACATATATGGTTTAGTGTTTGTTTTACATACCTGTCTCTCCAGCATATACCATTTATACCACATTGATGGTGTAGGTGTGTAGAACAGGTAATACATGTATTAGATCTGTCTTGGATAAGCAGGAGGTACACATTGGGATCTGACACCTCCCTGTATGGCAGCTATACACATCCCCTCCAAAGCATGTAGGAAACAGACTGCACATGTACCCTCTTGACATGGACTGCATCAGACATGTTATCTGCAATGTGTATTGGTTTACCATAGAACCTGTGTGGCTGCTACAGTTGTAAGATATGCCTGTGTAGTGACATAGCAAAGGTGCGATTGCACTCAATGATAGGTGTGATGAGTGCCAAATATGGTATGACAATGACAGTCTGACATTTACATGCCATACCTTTCTGTATAGGTTGTACAAAATTTAATAGATCCCCACATCTTACCAACCAGTGAAAGTCAAAGGCTACATTACTCTCTGTGCTGAGTTCATATCAGTACAACTGTGTGTAGTGAGTGAACACTATTATATTTTCCAGGGGTGGATGACTTCCAAATGGATAGTATTGTGTGGTCCTTGGCATTTACTATTTGTCAGTGGCTTGACAACAAATGAATGTGTGTCTCATTCCATCCTAGATAAATGTTGGTTCTGTGTGGGATTCGGTGACTGCTCCTAATATGCAGTCACCTGCTAATGTAGTCAGTCAGAGGTCACTGACAGTGGCCATGACTGCAGTGAAGGGGATGGCTACAAGGGGTACTCTGTTAATGATGTCTGTGGGAAATCCACTGTTGACTGTCATCATTGTAGCGTAGGTCTACCCAATGCTATCTTCACAGAATATGACTGTCAGACACTTGGCTATCCACCAGTTGACATACACCTCTGTAAATAATCTATGCAGTTTCCAGCAAGGCCTGTTGGCCGAATATTGTCAAATACCTTGTCAGGCCATGGTAGGTGGAGTGAGTCATACTCCTATCATCTGTTGCATATTGCAAACCTCAATGAGGTCCACCGGTTAGGGAAGGTAGACATGATCTGCCCTTGAGCAAAACAAACTGTGCTTGGTCCAGTGTCAGTAATTCTATGACATTGTTACTGACTGTATCTATACTAACTCCCGTCATGGCTTTACATATCAGATGACTGAGAGATCTGGGGACACTGTTTGGCACTGCATGCTAGTTGTCCTCTGTGCAACTAAGTATAGCAGTTACTTCCATCATGGTCCAAGAAAAGAGTTATCTAAGGTGTCTGTACAGAGCACAGGCAAACAATGGAGGGAAGCATAATATGTGTACACTGGGAAGGTAAGGGGGGAGGTTTTACACAGGTATTCTGCAGTTGGACACTACTCAAGTGGTGTGTACTGCAAGGACACAATTACTTTATGAAGAATGCAGAAATCAGGGGAGTCCCCTGAATTGCTGGAGCCTGTTTACTACTACTGCTGGTCTCACCAAAACCACTCTGTCATGGGATACCATGCTCCAATACTTTTTCTGTCATGCAAAATGTTTCTTTGAAGCTCATGAAGAGTAGCAGGACACACCATGTTTGTTCATCCATATGGTTGTCCCACATCATGAAAGGCTCTGTTGGCTTCACATATCTTCCTCCAGATAGATGCCTTGCTTGTCCACTAAAGCAATCAGTTGACTTTTGCATGTAGTATGTCGTCTGTACCAGGGTAGTTGGTATGTCAGTAGGGAACTGACCAGATGCTGATTAGGAGAAAATCTGCAGCGTCACAATATAATGTGCAATGTCCAGTGACATAGATGTCCAGGCTTGCTGAAACAAGCAGTGCAGTGGTGGTTATCCATCTTAGGTGGCACTTTCACAGCACTTTGTGCATCCTACCCTTTAACAAATTAATGGTGGCTATCTGCATGACATGACTGTGAGGTCTACTGCAGAGGACTGGCCACCTTTGCCCAAAGTGTGTCTACCTGCCACATGTCCTAGGTATGTCATATTGTACAGTTATGTACTCGGAATACATGTCTGTGTTCCCACATCATGTCACACAGCAACCAGTTTGCTGAGTGATTTCTTGATAGGCATTGAACACCTGCAAGGGCAACATAATGTCAGCAAAGATGAACAAGTCCTCTGTGCATGCACAAGCATCCACATCTTCACTGCAAGGTGTGCCTACAAACACTGTGCTTCAGTCTGTCAAGCCCAAGGGTGTGGCAGCATGACCCTGACTTTGCAGAACTTGCAGAGTGTCACATTTGTAGGTATGGTATTGCAACCATGCCTAATGACAGGATAGGGCCATAGGTAGGTGCTAGACTATTGGCTCTGGGGCCTATATACGCCTAGCCAAAAAGGTTCCCTGGCTTTTGCCACCCAAGAAAATTATTTTCCTGTGCCCCTGTCAAACAGTGCTGCAGAAGTGATCCCCACGGTGAATTTTCTATTTCCCATTCAAGGTCCACATGGCTGGCAAAGCATTGTATGGCACACTGTCAGGTGATGTGTTACCTTAGGGGTTCTACATACAGGTTGTTGTGTCTTTCGGCTTTTCCCGGTTAGGTGTTGCCACAGCAGAACTCTAGTCCGCTAATGATTGGCAGTAGATTTTTACGTGCCGAGTTGCCAGTTCTGACGGACAACCTTCAATGAAGGTACGCCCATTCACGCATGTCTCCACACAGAAGACGCTTTAGGTGAGAATTGAACAGGACAACGTCTTATTGTGAGGTGACAACGCTACCGCAGCACCACCACCACCACAGGGTTATACATACAGGTGACATGTTAAATTTCACCATCTGTCATGACAATGCCTAACGTTGGTGTGCTGTGATGTGCACACAAGCATTACTATATTGCTAATGGCACTATCAATGACTGCTGATGACATGTGGAAAGTGTCCCCACCCCTCTACTCCAATGCCACACAAACACACTGTTTGGCGGATGTGACTGTACTTCAAACCTTGATTCCATGATGTCTCAGCAGTCAGTACATATGGCAATGAGCATTTTGCCAACATGCACAGCTCACCTCATGCACCACTCACACCCCCAACCACACACCTACATGTGTACATATCCTTACCAGACACATTCCCAAACAACATATATCTCAGAAAACCTACTTCTGGAGAGCAAAGTACTCATAATAATGCATGCACCACTCTTCTCACCAGTCACACACCTGAGGCACATCACAAATGCAGATCTATTATTCATAGGTGAGTATATCTTGAGACACATTTATGTCCATGTCACAAGGCTAGATATGAGAAATGTTAATATTAGCTGCATGTAGGTTGGCATGATACACCAAACCACACCATGCTGCAACTGAAGAAATATCAGGTGACATAATGATGACATCATATTTCCTGCAGGACTGTACAACTAGGAACATACTTTACCAGACTTTATGCAGACACATGACTGAGCTTATACACTCTGTGTCTCTTGAATTTATGCCCATAACTTTCAGCTGCATTTGACCCTCAACTAGGATGATGGCTCAATACATACAGAACATGAGGGACTTCAATAATTGCAGTAGTGTGTGCTGTCATTATAAGGGGATCCACTACATGTCTGCCTGGGATGACTTGCTCAACAGATGTCAGTGCTTTGCCAGAGATGGTCTTCATCTCTCACCCCTGCAATTTTGAGTACTGGCCAGCTGCTGACAACCCCCACAGTGCATCTTATAGGCACTATCTAGAGGGAAAACTTTCCAATGAGAATGCTATCCTTATACAACATCACAGTTATGGTGCTACATGCTGGGAATGGCAACACTAAACACTACTCTGTGGAAGGTGTCCACACCCTGGAATATACAGGCATTTGTGCAGTCAAAGACACCTGGTTCATGACTGTGGACAGCATCACAGCCATACCAGACTACATGTCCTTCCACATGTTCAGACCTCAAACTAAGGTAAAGCAAGTGGTGTATACATATTCATTAAGGACAGATACACATCCAGATTTTGTGAAACACTATGCTTTCCTGGGGACTCCACAGGCACTGTTCACTGATGGAAGGGCACATAATCATGCCATAGCCAGTTACAGGAGCATCTCCATGAATCCAGACACTGGAGGTGCTTATTTGCTTGTGTCTGTCAAGATATATCAGCACTTCATAGTTTGGGGTGACGTTAAGTAACCACTAACTGTGTTGGTAATGCTGAAGCTCACTTGCCCAAAGGTTACTCCACGTCCTTGACTAAAATTCCCTGGATCAGTGGCAGGACATCACCAGAATGGGAGATGATGTAGTGCTTCACATATATCCCAATATGGGTGACCACTGCAGCCCACCACTGTAAGGTCCTCCCTGGTGAGAAATATACTTTAACAAAGCAATGTGCTATCCCCTATGGAATGGTTTACATAGTGTGACTGCACCTCCCCCCTCAGATGGGATGGGCAAGTATGCAGAGCTCTAAACCCATGCATTATGTAAGCAGCAGTGAAAATGCACAGACTCAGATGTACCTGACAGAAAGATAAGCTCCTCATGGCACAGCAAACCTCATGGTGGACAGCTGCCATTAGGAGGCTATACAATAAGAGATGGACATTGTTTTTTGACAGTGGGGGGTGAGTGTGGCTCCTAAAATGGAGGCACAACCTGCTCAGCTAAAACAAGCACATAGTATTTGTGTGACATTGTGTAGAAACAGTATGTGACAAAATCAGCCTCTCCCACAAAGCAAAACTAAACACACGCTGTATTTACATGTGTAACCTCAGAGGACAGGCCCAGATTGTCAGTGAACTCGTACATAATGATACCACACATACTGGATCTGTACTCATAGCTAACATGTCCCACAGGTTCTGCATCAACTTCACTCCCCTGTCCCCATGACATGTGCCACATGACATTCCTACAACCTGTCCCATACCATCCACATCTACAGAACAGGTCATAACTGTCCTCTCTATGGGGTATACACAGCATATTTTGGACATGCTAACATCCCAGGCTGTGTCCTACATGGGATCCACCAAGGATAACTAACACCACTAGGAACTCCATGCAATCATACTGTAACTACCGGCTACATCCCAGCTGACTGGACAATGGCAACTGTTATCCCCCTGCACAAAGGTGGTGCTTCGACCAACTACCAGAACTGTAAATATATTTGCCTGAGTTGCCATATCTGTATGCTCATGGGGCAAATCATCATAGAGCTGATCAGCAAACATATATGTGATCTACAAACAGTTGGTTGTACACAGTTTGGATGTTTGACAGGGAGATCATGACTGTTAAATGTGGTGACCATGTCCAAGGCAGTCACCAAAGACCTGGGTGAGGGGGCATCAGGGCATACCACCTCTTGAATGTAGCCAAACCATGTGACTATATCCCCCACTCAGGCATCATTGACAAAAGCACCTACATAGGCATCTGTAATATCATTATAGGGGTCACTAAGTGGCTCATTGATTGAACATGTACTCAAAATAAGGAAATCCACCTGCAATAGCTTATCTGTAAGCAGCAGTGTTCAATAGGACTCAGTCCTGGATGCTGTACTGCTTGGGATACATTTTTTCATGATACAAGTAAATACTGACTGTCTTTGTCTGACAACATTGGCTGATGCCTGCAAACTGTGAGCACTCATAGACTCTGTGAGTTATGTCAATATCTTACAAAACAGAATTGGTGAACAAATGCCTGTCGACATACTACTGTCCATAAACCCCATGGAAATATATATGTAGTATCATTTCCATGGGTAACACCTATGTTCCTTGTAAGTAGTACATCAGTCACAACATGTGATGTACATCCTCAGAGGTGATAGACCTGGGCACACAGATTTACTCCTAATGTACCTGAGATCATCATGTCTCCCTAGTGGTAAGACGGGAATCATATGTTATAACTGAGGGTACAGTCACCCAAAATTGACATACTCTTAACGTCCATGTACTCTTCCCTCAGAATGCCAATATGAGGGCAATGACCATGTGGTACTGTACCTTTCCAAGTACTACTGGCAGTTGCACTCAGCACAATGGTCCCTCACAAGGAAACTTCACATGTTCAGTATCTCTCCAATGGGCTTCATCTGACATCAGTGGTCATTGTAGCCTGTGGCATATATACTAATCGGAGGTGATCTCTGCCTTGCATACGGGGCAATGTGTGACCCTGCTTGAGTGGATATGCTACAGATGTAGGTGGCATGGTACATGGATTACTCACTGTAAGGACATTAACCTAGTATGTGACATTAGTAATACATGCTAGTGGGAGAGATCTCTCTTGCAGACTTTAACACACCTTTGGAACATAATCTTGGCTAATGGAAAACAGAACACCTTAGTGGACCTCATCAGATGCCATCTATATGACTGGCTGGGTGGCTGTCATTTCACCACAGGGTTTCTGTCTGTGTCCCTCATGGACAGGGGCAATATGTGCCTTTCCTTTACTATTAGTCTGACCCCTTTACTTAGCTGTATGCTGCCCAATAATGCTTACATATGACATAACTTGATAATTATTGTAAATATGATTGTATACCTAAATAACTCATGCATTATTCTTTTTCTCTAATATTGAATTGTAATGATGATTGTATACCTAAAAATTCCTAGATTAGCCTTTTTCTGTAGTATACTGAATGGCTAATTACTATTGTTAAACTGACCTATATTACGTGCATGGAGCATTTCTCCCCGGGCCTCTGCTGAAAAAGGGTTTCTGCTCAGTTGGACACTCCCAGTCAACAAATGTAAAATAAATAAATAAAATAAAGGTACTGTTAAAAACAATTTAGAAACCATCTGTGAAAGTGCTACAAGCTTTTCTAATATTAATGGTATTGGAAGAAGAGAATTCAAAGATATTATGGACAGTACATTTCACTTTGTTGAGGGTGTTGATGTTTCAGCACAAACGGAAACTTTGTCTATATGTAATGACAATGTAACACTGAAAGAAATGATTTTTAAACTGGAAAAAATGTTGTTCAAACATAAAAGTACACAAACTGACAATAGTTTTTAAGTGAATGTATGAAACTTAAGATAGTCCTGCAGGGACGTAGGTTATACAAATACCCCTTTGATATTTTTTATGATTTATTGATTAGGGATTAAATTTTTTTTTTTTGATAAGTGTGGGTTAGAGTTGATGAGTATGATTGTGAAATACAATGACACCCTCATTAACAAATTGAAAGCTGATCTAGATAGACTGAATCAGGAAATTATACAAGATCTACTGTTTCCCGAATATGATCAACTTTACTACAAAATATTAGGAAATATCAATAAGAAATGCAACATTTTCCTGAGGAAGCTCAAAAGGGATAAAAAACAATATGCTGTAGATAGGACATACCTTGGTCCTAAGGCTTTTAGGGTAACACAATCAATTAAAGGAGGGGAAGGAACACATCATTTACCCCCTGGTCCTAGGATTAACAATCAACCAGTGACAAGGTGAGGGCTGGATGAGTTAGATTCATTTTCAGGTGCCAACTCAGATTTGTTTTCAGTTAAGACATTCAGAAAGGTTAGCCAGCAAGTCTAGACCAGCAATGGACTCGGGGCAGTGATTTATGGATCAGGGCCACAAAGAACATCAGACGGTGGGATAAAAATGAGAAACTGATTTTGTTTAGTGAGAATGGCATAGTTGAATGTTTTTTAAAGATTTCCATATTTACAACTATACTGGTAAAGCACTAGTTAAGAACATTTCACACTTTTATTGAAGGGACTGAAATTCATCCACAGTAATAAAGGTGATTTGGCACAAACTATTTAAGATCTGAAATTGGTCTTGAGAAAAGTAAATTTTTACTTGTTTTTTAAGGGAGATGAAGGAGGGGAAGCAGTGGAGATGAGGCATGTAGGCCTGAAGAGAAGTCGTACTTTTAACCCACCCCTCCACCCTACTTTACAAATCTTTGAAAGGTGTGTAACTGAAGAAATTTACAACTCTTTCACTAAGGACACCATCTCTTGTTTTAACATTACTGAAAATGAAAGAGCTGTGTTGAATTCATTAATTAATGACAGAGAAGTGACAGTCATGAAACCTGATGGGGGAGGGGTTGTGTTTTATGATACTGAAGCATACAACAACATTATGACCAACTTACTTATGAACAAGGCATATACCCCAGTCTCTAAGAATGAAATCCTTATTTCTTACCATGGTATAGATTCATATATTGAAGAATGTTTACTTGACAACAGGATCCATGTTGCCACTCACCAGTTTTTGGTACAACACAACCTCATTATTCCAAACCTACTCAGAATCCCCAAAATTCATAAATCTGTTGAGAATCCACCTTTCTGACCCATAGTTTCTGCAAGGGTATTGAAGACACAATCATTGGCTGTTTACATAAACCATTAGGTTAAAGATGTTCTGTTCAACACCCCTCATATGGTCAGGGACTCATGGGGATTTTTAGGGAAATTGAAACCTTCTATGTGGAAAAGAGACTTGATATTCTTTACCATTGATGTGAAAGATCTTTTTGCTATCTTCCTGATGATTGAGGGGATTAAATTACTTTCAAGAATATTTACCAACCAATCCACTCTAACACACGATTATGTGACTTTGTTGGCCGAACTTATGGAATTAGTACTTGAGAACAACTACATTCATTTCCAATGTGAATTCTACCAACAGGTCACAGGGGTAGCAGTGGGGGCAGCTTGTGCCCCATGTATGCCAATATAGTGATGTTAGGTTGGGAACTTGAGCACGTTTTCAGAAGTCCATTCCAAAAATGCTTATATTTATAAGTCAAAATTTTGGACAATATTTTTTATTTTGTGGGATGGTAATTCTAATGAAATTGCCAGTTTCATTGACTATCTTAATGACTGATCTAATTATTTTAAATTCATATCCAATTGGGGGAGGGACAGCTTTAATTATCTTGATGTAACTATATCCCACACTGAGGGGGGGGGGGATTTAAGTCCAACATCTATAGGAAAGATGCTTGGTGCAATAGTTACTTACACTATGAAAGCTGTCACCCCCATTTTCAAAAGAGAAATCTAGTGAAAGGGCAGGCCATTCAGATAGCCAGGATGGCATGAGACAGTGAGGACTTGAAGGCTGAATTCCAAAAGATGAAGGAAATGTTCATAAACAGGGAATATCATATGCAGTTTGTCACTTTAACTCTACAAGAAGTTCTCCAAGGTTGGGGTACTAGGCACCCACCCCTCTTGGGTGTAGGGTTGGAAAGAAACACTCCAAGTGATTCCAATAAAAGGTTTGAAAAGGTATATGTTTTGGAGTTCGATGATTTTACAAAGACTTTGAGCAATATTTTACATACTAATTGGAATATTTTTAAAGTTAGTAAAAAACTACATGAGGTAGTGGGGGACAAACCTACCTTTGTATATAGAACTGGCAAGAATCTCAAGGAGTTACTAGAAACAGAACCACCCAACAGGGATGCAACTAGAAAGGGAACTAAACCATCTGGCATGTGTAATTATTGTACTTTCATAGTTAGGACAGAGAGTTTGACACTTGACAATGGGTTGGAAAGTAAAATTTATTTTAAGAAGGGGAATTGCCGGAGCAATAGACTAGTTTATCTAGCTAAATGTGGAAGTTATTCATGTTTTTATATAGGAAAACAGAGAGGACTTTAAAAACTAGAATTTACAAACATATTTATGACATAAGAACGAAGAAAGATATTAGCACCCTGTATAAGCATTCTTTAGAAAGTCCCAACTATAATGGCTTCTACTTTGGTATCTTGGAAGTGATCAAAAAGAACTCAAGAGATGGTAACTGGAAGCTGAACCTATTAAAAAAGGGAGTTAGTTTGGCAACTGAGGTTAAGGGTAACTCAGCTCTGGCCTTAACAAATATGTTTCACTAAAATCCATTCTCCAAGAAAGGGCAGCTATTATAACACGGTATGGTTTTACAACTACAGATAGATCTTGTAGTATTTAAATTTGAACATGGTATTTGGTCTTAATGATTTGTTCAAGACTTGTAAGTGTAAATATGTGAATATCTAATTTAAACAAATTGTAATCAATTATGGAAATTGGCTATGTAAATTATTTGGGGTATTTAAGGAGGTGATGCAAATGATTTTTTCATCTGATGAAGTCTCATTGCTGAGACAAAAGCATTCATCTGTTTTTATTGTTCGAATAAAATTACTGGAGCTGCGGACCTGTGGCTGGAACCCTTCTTTTTTGTTTTTTGGGTTTTTATTCTTCTTCTCCATGACTACACCTACCTACCTACTTTTACACACTATAGACCACAGTTCTTATCCCATGCACCATGGCTTAAGTCTACCATTACAATGGCAGCTGGTGGTCTTAATGTGGATGACATCAGCAGGCCTTGCAGAAGAGGGTAGTTTAAATATCGGCAGCAGCATACAGGGCTAAAACGTGCAGAACTATTGCAGTTTAATAGTCAATGAGGGATTCTCAGTTGTTTTGCAAGGGGATACATGTGCAAACACACACACACAAACACACACACACACATACACACACACACACACACACACACACACACACACACACACACACACACACACACACACACACACACACGTGCGCACACAAAGTGGTCTGTAGTGAGATTAGAACCCCTACCTAGCTACTCTGACACACTGTAGCTCACAGTACTTATCGCATCCTCCATAGTTTAAGCCTGACATTATAATGGCAGCTGGTAGTCTTAAGGTTGATGCCATCAGCAGGCCTTGTTGAAGAGGGCAGTTTGGACATGGGCAGCAACTTACAGGGCCAAAAAGTGCAGAACTATTGCAGTTTCATTGTCAATGAGAAGTGCTCAGTTGTTTTGGAGAGTAGTACATGCGCGCGCACACACACACACACACACACACATACACACACACACACACACACACACACACACACAAAACAAGTGAGATAAAAACCCCTGCCTAACTGCTCTTACACACTATAGATCATAGTACTTATCACACGCAACACGGCTGATGTCTGTTTTAACTATAACTACAGGCATACTACTTATGGATTACACAAACTAGGCTTGTGTTGAACAGAATCTGTGGTGTGTAGAGTAAAATTGCTTCATACTGTTATCTGCATCTAGTAGCCTATCAGTAAGATAAGTGTTATTTATCCTAGCTATGTGGCTACAGTTACCAGTTTGGCCATATGTGAATGTTTGCATTTGGATGGGCATGCCTGTGGACAACAACAATGTGCCCTGTCCATGCGTGCACAGACAACATTATACATTACACCACCTGCTCACCTGTTGCTGTACATGTGGTGACATGCAGCAGGCACAAGGGTCTGTAGGTAAGTGCATTATGTACTCTTGAGCCCTTACTTTGGATCCTTTGAACAACATTATATGTAGATGTGTGATAGTGAAGCATTACTCACCATTATCAAGGTATGTAGGACAATACACATACCCACACACATATTTATATAACAGAGGTGTATATAGAAATGTGTAGATGATATATATATATATATATATATATATATATATATATATATATATATATATATATATATAGTTTACATGCATTTGGTCGCGTGACTGAAGGTCAATCCGTCGTAATTGGAATGTTGCGCTCAATATTGACTTCAAAATTCCTGATCGCACAACCGCCGCAACAAGCACTACCATGGGTCAAGTGGAGGAATAGTAGCCTGGCCGGTGTTCGGTAATCTCGGGTTCAACATCCGCAGATTTGACATTCTGCGATCCTGGGGTTCTGCTGTTGACAAGTTCGCGTTCGCACATCAGTCGTTTGTGCAAATGCACATATACCTATATATATATATATATATATATATATATATATATATATATATATATATATATATATATATATATATATATATATATATATATATATATATAGATAGATAGATATATATGTATATATATATATATATATATATATATATATATATATATATATATATGCGTTAACATAGATATATGGGAAGAGACCTGAGATCTATGTTTCACATATAGCTATATATAGGTATATATAGGAATATCTCTATTTGTATATTCATAGGCATATATATACTATCTATTGGAGAGAGAGAGAGAGAGACAGAGAGACAGAGACAGATTTGTATACATATATGTATGTATAGACATATCCATACATAACAAGTCATTTTGGTTAAGGGGCAACAGAATTGCACTCTGTGCAACTAAGTGTATGAGCATGCCCAGTGAGATTGTCAGTAGTTATAAAGTGACTCCATCAAACACCTACCTGTACTCCAGTCCTAGATTTTGTGTGTTACAGAAAATGACATCTGTCCTTGTGTCTGCAGTACTGCACTTCACTGAAATTGTCCATGGCATTCTTCAGCTGTCTATTGTAATTAATATGTGACAGAGTTTAGTAATGTTACACCACACCACACACAGACTGACAGTCTGTCCAAAAAACAAAACAATACTACCTTACATCCAAAATATGTCAATACTTCCATATTAGTACCATCAATGCCATCACCCATACTAACTTCTCTAGTTCACTGAGCCACACAAGCTGCCAGGCAGAGAGTAGTCCTGCATCACACAATCAACAACATCAATATGTACATTTTTAGTCCTGCATTAATTGAGACATACAATGTATTATCCTTTTCTGTGTTACTTTCCTGAGATTGCCTGGACTGCTGATACACCATTGATGAGCTACTGTTACAGCAGTTATATGGGAACACTGCTCTGCTGGGGGTGCGGGGACAACACCACATGTTTTGCTGGGATATATAGTAGCCCAAATATCATGTAACCCCTCTGTTTAACATCTCTCTTAACTGATGTAGTGAATATACCATGCATGAGGCCTAGTGAATATTAAAGGACACAGGACAGTAGACTGGGTATTTGTAGTCCCATGTAGATGTTATTTTTGTAAAAATAGCCCACTATATTTACTTGCATAACTGTAGCAGATCCATACATACCATACCATATCATACTAATCCTTACATGTACTGTGTAGGTTAGATACTTAACTTGCAAATGCAGCAGTTGACAGAACTGTAGTGCAGGGCTGACTCTGTCTTATGCCGGCAGTACACACCCAATACAGGATAGGTACTGCTTGTGTGGGTTGCCTGGCATCATGTTTGATATAAGTATGTGAGTAGGTGTAAGGTGACAGTCCCTAGGTTATCAGTGAATATGTTATGTGTTGTCTCTTAGCCAAAGCCAGGGTGTACTGAGCACATCTACATCTTCCTACAGGGACATCAGCAGGGGGACCTCCTCTGAGTCCACCTGTGCCTGTGGCTGTGCTGACCTAGGCACTAGTGGGGGCTGTGTATCCCTTCACTTTACTGATCTTACTGCAGCTGTTTCTGCAGGATCAGATTGTGTAACATAGCACATACTGTGAACATATGTGCACCTGTGGCTAGAGGGTACTGCAAGACTCCACCAGGTATATCAAGGCACTGCAACCATGACTCAGAACCCCAAATGCATGGTTTATGATGTCCCTAATTTATGTGTGTGCCTCATTATGGCATTCTTCCATGGGTGCGTGTGCATTTCAGAAGGGTATCATCATCCATGGTTCCAGTGCATAGCCAGCATCCCTCAGTAAATGGCCATGTAGGATGTCCCCCTAACAAACATCTTGTACAGCTGTGATGCATGCCAGATACAGGAGTCGTGATAACTGCCAGGGTTGCCAGCACACACATTCAGGATAATCCCCTGGGCATTGCACATGACCTGGGAGATGATGGAGTGGTAGCCCTTGAGGTTGATGTAGATTCTAGCCTCTTCACTGGGTGGTGCCTTGATGTGTACATGAGTGCAGTCTATGGCATCCGGTATTTCAGGGTAGTATGCTACATGGTAGAAGTGTTGCATATTGCTGGCCCTCACCTCAGCAGTCAGGGAAAAAGATATGTGCTCACTGGCAAGTGATAACATGGCATCAAGGAACTGGTGGAATATCCTGGATGCAGATGCCTGTGAGACCCTCATCATCTCCTCAGTTGGTCTTTGGAATGTACCTGTAGCCTAGTATCCTAAGGGCTACACATACCTTTGTTTCCACTGAGATGGGTTCCTCTCTTTTGGCTCTTGGTCTGAGTTGAGGCAGGCAGAACTCAGTGAGTTATTGTAGTATGTCCCTGTCTACCCTGTAGCGCTCTACATTCTCCAGCTCATGTAGCTCTTGGAAGGTTGCCTAGCATTATCTCAGTTAAAATTCCCAAGTCTGTACTCCAATGGTGCAGAGTATTGGAGGAAAATCAGAATGTAGGGTGTATGCATACTTTCTACAGCTCTGTGTGTTTGGCTAACTATGATGCATTTCACCTGCCTTCAGTATAATTAACATCATTTGATGGCCCTATTTCAGTGCATGATGCCTTGCACAGCCCTGCGCCACACAGTCTAGCTTATACAAAGGTTAAAATATCTAAATGAATGCATCCAGTTTTAAGAACACACTCAGCCAGGAGGCATGTCACTCAAACATATGCACCTAAGCTTAAAAGAGTTTAGAAGAGAGGAGACACACCCCACAATGTCCATCCTGTGTAAACATCAACATGGTGAAAGACACTACATGAAGGGGATATGCGGACACGATTACTCCTTTCTGCTGTTCAATAAACCCACCTCATTTGCATACTTATCCATGCTGACAGCCTAGAAACTACAAGCTTCATACCCCTCTCTTCTTAGCAAAATTAGCAATGCACCATTGTAGGGAGCCCACACAAGCTCTTATAATACATTTCTGTCAAATACTATAAACTTCTTTTTTTTTCCTATTTTTGTTTTTCTGTTAAGCTTGTTTGCAGACTGCGGCATGTAGCATAAACATGCCGAGATTATTAATAAAATAAATTATTAATTTAACTTATTCCTTTTCATCTTTCTGACATACAGACTAATAGTTTTGCTTATATATATATATATATATATATATATATATATATATATATATATATATATATATATATATGGTCTTACATTTTCAGGTGGTTTATGTCCACATTTCTACACTTTTACATCCCCTTTTGTCTGTCTAGATTGCTGTACGTGAAATTTTTCTGCATACACTATGGGTACTGACACGGGGTCTGAACAGATGCCTTTCTGCATGTTGGATCACTCTACCTGCCTCATTTTCATGAGATTTATCTGCTTATGAGGCTATTTGCATGCCACGGAAGTTTCTGTGTTTGTGTGTACATGTGCACCAATAAGCAGCCCTTACTGAATCTAAAAATGTTCACACCAGTATAAGCATTACGGCGTGATGCCTACACAAAAAAAATTGTGTAGGCTTTATTGAATTTCCCCCATTATTTTTTTCTTGATTTCTTTTGTATATTCCTCTTTCCTTCTCATATAATATTCTATCATTTTCTACTAAACCTTTAAAAAGTTCTTCACTTGCTACTATGTATTTCTTTTTTTCCTGTTCTCTTCTACACATTCTAAAAATACCTTTTTTATATTTTGTTTAAATTGTATCCACCACATATTCCAATTTTCATAGGAAGGTCTCATTCTAATATGTTGCTTCCATAGTTCTATAAGTTATTTTCCTTCTCCTATGTCCAATTCTTTTTCATTAATTATTTTTATTCCTTTTCCTCTTTTAATGTATTCCTCATTGTCATGAAGTTTTATTCAAATAGCCACATGATCAGAAAATCCAATATATGTTATTCCTTCTTGAGTAATTTTTAAACTTTCTGATATTAAAAGGTAATCAATTTCTGTCTTCATTTCATTTCTTTATATGTCCAGTATTTATTACTCCATATTTTTAATTGTCCACTCTTCATAATTTCTGTAACTATTTTAACATCACATTACTTCTTTTTATTCCTTTGGTTACAATTAAAGTCACATGTGATTATTCTATTCATATTCACATAAACATAATTAAGTATACTTTTAAACATGGGAGGAATTTAATAAATCCTACACTTTTTTATCTGTGTAGGCATCTCGCTGCACTGTGTACATGGATGCAAACATTTTTAGATTCCGTAAGTGCTGCTGAGCAGTGCACATGCTGGTGCCAACACGAAAACTTCCGTGGCATGCAAATCATCTCATAAGCAGGTGAATCTCAAGCAAATGAGGCAGGTAGAGTGATCCAGCAAGCAGATAGGCATCTATTCAGACCCTATGTCAGCGTTCATAGTGTACACAGAAAAATTCCATGTAAAATAGTGTAGACAGACAAAAGGTGTTGTAAAAATGTAGATAGATGGGCAGAAATTCTCTGAAAATGTAATACCACATACACATATGAGTGAAACTATTATCCTGTATGTCAGAGAAAATAAAGGAAATACCTTAAATTAATTTATTTTAATAATCTCAGCATGTTTTTGTGGTGTACCACAGTGCCCAAACATGCTTTATAGAAAAAAAATTGGGGAAAAAAGTAATATTATGTGACAGAAATGCATTACAGGGCCTTGCATGGCATCTCTACAATGGTGCATTAGTGCTGTTGCTAACATGGTAGGGCTATGAAGTGTGTAGTTTCCAGGTTGTGAGCATGGATAATTATGCAAATAAGGTGGAGTTATTGAATAGCAGAAAGAAGTAATTGTGTTTGCATATCCCCTTCATGTAGGCTTAGACCCATGTTGCTGTTTACACAGGATGTAGCTGACATTGGGGGGGGGGGTGTCAATTGACTTCTTAGCTCATTTCACCTTAGGTGCACATTTGCACAGAGTGCTGCCTGGCTGAGCATGTCCTTTCAGGGGTGCATGTCCACAAACCTCTAAGCTCTGTTTACCTTCACTGCATGTATTTTTGTGGGGCGTATCCGTGCTGAGAATGTCTGAAAACTAAATGCATTCAATTATTTTTAACCCTTGTTTAAAGCTAAAATAGGGCCATTAAATGATGTTAATTATATTTTAAGCAGGTGGGTGCATCATAGTTAGCCAATCATACATTATGCACCTACAGCAGAGCTCTATAAAGTATGCATACACCCTACATTCTGATTTTTCCCCAATACTCTGGACCATTGCAGTATAGACTTGAGAATTTTAACTGAGATAATCCTAGGGGCTGCTGCAGGTTTGCTACATTTCTAAGTGCTAGATGGTGAAGTCAGTGCTGCTGCATAGGCATAGACAGAGAAGGAAAAGAGTGTTCAGGCCCAGGGTAACCTTCCAGAAGCTACATGATCTGGAGATCGTACAGTGCTACAGGGTGGACAGGGACATACCGCAAGAACTCACTGAGCTCTGGCACCCTCAACTCAGATCCAGAGTGAACAGAGGGGAACTCGTCCCAGTGGAAACAAAGTTATGTGTAGCCATTAGGATACTAGCTACAGGTATTTCCAAAGACCAACTGAGGAGATGATGGGGGTCTTACAGACATCAGCATCCAGGATACTCTACCAGTTCCTGGATGCCATGCTATCACATGCCAGTGACCATATTTCTTTTCCCCTCACTGCTTAGGTGAGAGTGAGCAATATGTAACACTTCTACCATGTAGCACACTACCCTGAATTACTGGGTGCATAGATTGCACTCATGTACACATCAAGGCACCACCCATTGAGGAGGATAGAATCTATGTCAACCGCAAGGGGTACCACTGCATCAACTGCCATGTCATGTGCAATGCCCAGGCGATTATCATGAATGTATGTGCTAGCAGCCCTGGAAGTTATAATGATTCCAATATCTGGCATGCATCACAGCTATACCATATGTTTGCTAAGGGGAACAGCCAACATGACCATTTACTGGGGAATGATGGTTATGCACTGGACCTGTCATGATGACACCCATCAGAAATGCACACCCATGGAAGAACACCATAATGAGGCACATGCACAAACTAGGGACATCATAGAGCATGCATTTGGGCTTCTGAAGTCATGATTTCAGTGCCTTGGTATATCTGTTGCAGCCCTGCAGTGCTCTCCAGCCTCATGTGCACATATGTTCACATTATGTGCAATGCTACACAAGCTGATCCTACAGAAGCAGCTGCAGCAGGATCAGCAAAGGGAAGGGATACACAGCCTTCCACCAGTGCCTAGGTCACCACAGCCACAGTCACAGGAGGGCTTGAAGGAAGAACCCCTTGATGATGTCCCTGTTCACACATGTAGGCGTGCACAGTACACCCAGGCTTTGGATATGAGACACCACATACAACATTCACTGACAACCTAGGTCCTTAGGGACTGGCAACTTACTCCTACTCATATACATATAGTAAAATTAATGCCAGGCATCCCACACAACCTGCACTTATCCATGTATTGGCTGCATACTGCTTGCATTAGACAGACTCCGCCCAGAGCTACAGTTCTGACAACTACTGCATTCGCAAGATAAGTTTCTAACTTACACACTACTTGTAAGGATTACTATAATATGGAATTTTATGTATGGATCCTCATGCATTTATGCAAGGAAATATAGTGGACTAGTTGGAAAGAAGTAACATCCACATGGGACTACAGATACTCAGTCCACTAGTATGTCTTCCTTCATATTTACTAGGCCTCATGGTTGGAATATTCACTACATCAGTCAAGGGAGATGTTAAACAGTGCGATCACATGATATTTGGACTACAGTGTATCCCAGCAGAACATGTGGTGTTATTTCCCCACATGCAACAAAGCAGTGTTCCCATATAACTGCTTTAACAGTAAGTCATCACTGGTATATCAGCAGACCAAGCAATCTCAGGGCAGTAACATAAGAATTGATCACACATTGTATGTCTCGCTTAATGCAGGAATAACTAAGTACATATGTATGCTGTTGATTGTGTGATGAATGACTACTCTCTATCTGGCAGCTTGTGTGGCTCAGTGGACTTTGGAAGTGAGCAAGGGTGATGGTGTTGATGGTTCAGATCTGGAAATATCCACATTTTTTGCACTTGAGGCATTATTATGTTGGTGTTTTCACAGACTGTCAGTCTGTGTGTGGTGTAACATTATGAATATATGTCACAAATGAATTACATCAGACAGCTTGTGAATGCCATGAACATTTTGAGTGAAGTGCAGTACTGCAGAAACAGGTGCAGGTAACACACAAAATCTCAGACTGGAGTACAGGTTGGAATTGCCTGGAGTCAGTTTATCATTAGTGACAGTCCCACTGGGTTGCCAGTTAAACTGAGTGCAATTCTGTTGCCCCTTCATCAAAATAACCTGTTATGTATATATATCTCTGTACATACATACATACATACATATATGTATACATAGCCGTCTGTCACTATCTCTCACATACATAGTATCTCTCTCTCGATGTATTTTCAAATAGATATATACTTAAAAAAAAAAAATATATATATATATATATATATATATATATATATATTTATATATATATATATATATATATATATATATATATATATATATATACACATACATCTCAGTCTTTCCCCATACATCTACATAACACATATACATATCATACACACACACAGCTACATCTATATATTCATCGTTTGTGCTTGTTCCCCACCTTTCCTGTAACTAGTCTAGCCCACATACAGATTTGCTGTATCCAAGACTGTCTGTAAGCCTCTGAGCCCCCCAAGCCTTTCTGTGTTGGAGGGAAGCCTTCTAGCTTATCAGTGGGAGTGGTAAGCACTAGGTAGCCTATCTACCACAGAAGTGAAATTGTAGTTTATTTACCATTTGAGCAGTTTTTCCATCTCTTTCAACTTTCTGGTATAAAAGCAAACATTTGCACTTATTTCCCACCTTTCCTGTAACTAATCTAGTCCAGGTACAGATTTGCTGTATCCAGGGCTGTTTGTAAGCTTCTGAGCAGTGCTAAAGATTGCTCTTCAATTTTTCCCTTAGATTTGCTAGTTCTTTCCTCTCCTGCACTTTTGCTAGCTTGTTAGTTTAGCACTTTACCAGACTTCTTGTAGCAATTATTGTAGTACACAAAAGTAATACTAGCACTAAACGTTCTACAAGGAAACAGCTCCAGTACTTATTAATGCCCACCCCTCCAGGCATGTCTAAAGGTCAGTTCCCTGGGCTTTCTCCTATTAATCTGGTGAACTTGGGCATCCTGAGACAATGTAGCAACTGCCTGATGTACACTGACAACCCCCTCCTCTTACCTCCAACACTCAGACTTGTGAGAGATGTGCTTATATATCCAAATTGGAAGCCATGCTCTCTCCAGCCAAGACTGAAATAGCTGGTCAAGAGGAGAAGGTCAACACTTGTACCACACTACATGGAAAGTCAACACTTGTACCACACCACATGGAACACATAGCCCTCCAGAACACACACCAGCATTGCCTTCACATAAAAACGCAAGCCACACACCCACCTTTGTGGAGGCTCTCAGTAAAAATCTAACCAAACAGCAGAGACCTCCAAGGCAAAAATGCACTCGACCACCACAACACAACAATAATCACGAGATACATAACTCTTCTAAACAGTGTGCCACTCAACCAAAGCCCCTGAGGCAAAACAGCATGCCCAACACACTAGTCATAGGTGACTCGATAGTGAGGCACATTGATATCCCACTCACTAGGTTGAATAAGGAGAAAGTAACAATCAGCTGCCTGTCAGGTGCCAGGATCTGCCACATAATGCAAGCACACAGGTCCCTCAACAACAGCTATAAATATGACTTTGTCATTGTACATGTGGATGTGAATGACCTGGGACGTACCTCCTGGACTGCATGAAGAGACATGGATGAGCTCTCGGATTATGTAGCCTAGGCGGGTATGACCCTAGCCCTGAGCAGCATCCTTCCATCACCCAGAATGATACCACAGTACAAGCAGAAAATGATTGATTTCAACAATTGGCTAAGTTTCTGGTGTCATTCTAAGGGGATCATGTATCTGTCTGCCTGGGATGACATGATTGACAGACTTCGATGCTTTGCAAGAGATGGCCTCTATCTGTCACCCCTGGCC
Organism: Protopterus annectens; assembly: GCF_019279795.1. NCBI lineage: Eukaryota > Metazoa > Chordata > Ceratodontiformes > Protopteridae > Protopterus > Protopterus annectens. The sequence continues at coordinate 51,997,168 of NC_056727.1, read as the reverse complement.
TTCTGGATACTGGCCAAGGCTCTTGCCACCACTATAGTGCCCTTTTAGGTGGTGTTCCAAAGACCAAATTACCACCATAACAGCTACAGACAAATGCAATTTGAGGATCATGCTGCTCAATGCTAGAAGTCTAAATCTCAAAATACACTCACATGAAGTACTCCTTAAAATGGAGAACACTGACATTTGTGCTGTAAAAGAGACCTGGTTCAAGGCAGCAGAAAGCATCCTTGCACTACCAGGCTACAACTCATTTCACACGTTTCGGCCCCAGAACATGGACCGAAGCTCCAAAGGCGGTGGTGTTTCCATATTCATAAAGGATGCACACACCTCCAGACTGGTAGCCCAACATAACGTATTTGAGATACTTCAGGTGCAGCTAACATTGGCTAGACAGCGGTTCAGGTTGTAGCCTGCTATTGATCCCCAACTATGTCCGAAGATTCACACTCCACATTCCTAAGCACCCTGGAGAATATTAGGGTCCAACCTAACACTCTCCTACTGGATGACTTCAACTACCCCTCCATTAACTGGGAAAACTACCCATGTACCAATGCACTTGCCCAACGCTTTCTGGAATTCATTATATCCAATGCCCTGGACCAGCTCATTCTTACCCTCACTAGAAGTAGCAACATCCTTGACCTGGTCATTACTAACATGGGCAACTGTTGCTCTAGACCAATAGTCAACTCCTCCCTGGTTAGATCAAATCACAAGCACAACACCTTGGAAATCCACCCCCCCCCCCCACAAAGGTAGCCACCATGAAAAACTTCTCCAAAACTAACTTTGGGCTCCTAAAAGCAGAGGTGGCTAACTTCACGGCACCCATGCAAATGGAGAAAAGTTGCATGACCACCAAATCATACACCAATGCACTGTACGAATACGTACACAAATGAATGGATCTCACCATACCCAATAGAACTAAGATGTTATCCTCAAAAAAAAAAAAGGAAGCCAATCTGGTGGTCCCCTGCCATAAACAAACTCTACAACAGAAGGAGGAAACTGATGCGGAATAAGGTGAAGTCCCAAGACTGGAAAAACTCCCTGATCAGCCTCAACAAAAGGTTGAGATCCCTCATTAAATTATCTAAAGCCAGCTATGAAAACAGAATTGCAGCAGATAGTAAAGACAACCACAAGGCCTTCTATAATTATGTAAAGAATCTCCATGGCAATACCCAGATTTGTTTTGAGCTACTGCACAATGGTACCTCCTATACCGAGCCAACAGATATTGCAAATACACTGGCGGACAGATTCAGTGCTAACTTTACCCCTCTCTCCCTCCAAAGAACCAATCACAATACCGGTATATTGCCAGGCACCCAGTATTACTGCTGCACAGGTTAAAACAGCACTGTCCAAGACCAAGAAATCAATTTCTATGGGACCTGACAGTATCCCTGGCTGTGTTCTACATTTACTACAAAGTGAACTGCCAACTCACCTTTGTGCCCTGTTCAATCACAGCCTCACCTCAGGCTTTGTCCCTACCGAATGGCGCACTACTACAGTCATCCCTCTCCACAAAGGAGGAGCGACTACAGTGTCTGATATGCAAAGCTATGGAATGCATCATCATGGATCTAATAAACAAGGAAACATGGAATCTCCAAACTTTGGATCCTACACAGTTTGGTTTTGTGAAGGGAAGATCATGCCTGCTCAACTTGGTCAGCTTCTTTGAGCCAGTCACCAGAGCTGTGGATGAAGGTAAGGTGGTTCATACAGCCTACCTTGATCTGGCCAAGGCCTTAGATACCATTCCCCACTCAGGAATCATAGAAAAACCTACTAGGCTAGGCATCAACCCCTATATCACTAGGTGGGTTTCAAACTGGCCCACATATAGAACCCACAGTATGAAAGTAGCTGACTCCAAGTCAGACTGCCTAACAGTCATGAGTGGAGTCCCACAGGATTCGTTCCTGGGTCCTCTCCAGTTTGGTATCTACTTCTCTGAAGTCCAGGCCAACACAAAGGGACTCTGTCTGACAAAGTTCACAGATGATTGCAAGTTGGAAGCTATTATTAACTCCCCAAGTGATGTTGACATCCTACAGACAGGCTTCAATGAGACCGACTGGTGTCAGAACCATGGCCTTAAGCTCAATGCCAAAAAATGTGTCTTCATCCCCTTTGGGAAAAAACATGGTTCCCATGAATTACCACATTGATGGTAGTCCACTGAACACAGAAGCCATTATAAGACATCTGGAACACAGGTTGACAGCAACTTCTCTTTTGACCACCACATTGCCACTGTGGTCAGAAAGTCCTTCTATGTGGCACATCTCATTACTAAGGATTTTTCATCCAGGAGGAAAGAAGTCATTGTCTCCCTCTACTCTTCTCTCATTAGGCCAATCATCAAGTACAACCCATTTGGCATGTACTTCATTAGACACCTGCAACAACTGGAGATGCGTAAAAGTACCTCACAAAGAGGACCCTAGGCCTTAAACACTTGTCCTATATGGACAGATTCAAAAAACTCCAACTATTCTCTGTCTCATATCGCCTACTTAGAGGTGATCTCTGCTTGACTTACAAAGCCATGTCTGACCCAGCTCTGTTAGAAATGCTACATCTAAAGAAATCCCAATCCATCTGCAACATATGCTCCAAAGAACTCAACCTCATTATCACAATCAACAGAACATGTTCAAGGGACAGTTTCCTAACCCAGAGACTGCCCATGCTATAGAATAGACTACCCATACATGTCAAGCAGAGCACCTCACTGGCCCTCTTCAAGAGAAATCTTGATGAGTGGATGGGAAATAGAAAATTCATGCCGGGGATCACCCCGGTGGCTCTACTTGACAGAGGCACTAGGAACTAAGGTTGGGTGGCATGATGCCAGGTTAATCCTATGGGCTAGGCTTGTAAAGGCTCCAGGGCCATTAGCCTAGTACACGCCTATGAACCTATGAACCTGTGTATACATAAATATATGTGCAGATGTCTGTATTGTCTTACATACTCTAATAATGGTGAGTAAAGCTGCTGTACCACACATCTATAATGTTGCAGAAAGGATCCAAAGTAAGGACTCAACAGTACATAATGCACTTATCTATAGACACCTGTGCCTGCTGGATGCCACTACATAGACAACAACAAGTGAGCAGGTGGTGTAATGTATAATGCTGTCTACGCATGCATGGACAGGGCACATTGTTCATGCCCTACAGGCTTGCCCATCCAAGTGCAAATAGACACATATGGCCATAATGGTAATTGTAGACACATAGCTAGGATAATAACAGTTATCTCACTGCTAGGATACTAGATGCAGATAACAGTTTGAAGCAATATCACTCTGCAGGTGACAGATGCTGTTTAACACAAGTAGTTTGCCTGCAATCACATATAGAATAGACATCAGCCATGGCATGTATGATAAGTACTGTTATCTTTAGTGTTGAAGATTAAAGAGGTAGGGTTCTACTTTCACTCCAGGCCGTGTGTGTGTGTGTGTGTGTGTGTGTGTGTGTGTGTGTGTGTGTGTGTGTGTGTGTATGTGTGTGTGTGTGTGTGTTTGAGTATCCCCCTGCAAAACAACTGAGAATCCCCCATTAGCTATCAAACTGTAATGGTCATGCACTATTTGGCCCTGTAAGTTGCAGCTGGCTTCCAAACTGCCCTCTTCTACAAGACCTGCTGATGTCATCTACCATAAGACTACCAACTGCCATTGTAGTTAGTAGTACACTTAAGCTGTGGCACATGCAATAAATATTGTGATGTATAGTGTGTAAGACTAGATAGGTAGGGTTGTAATCTCAAGCTAGGCCACTTGTCTGTATGGCATAAATATGGTAACCTCAGTAACTTAGAAAGAGATAGGGTTTTGCAGTATTTTATTTGTAGCAGGTGATGTGGCCCTCCAAATGCCTGACCACACATTGGCCTACAGATGTCATCAAACATATTATCTTCTAAACTGATAGTACTAGCAGACATGAGGTGTGTTGCATGCATCATGTACTGTCTGTAGTATATACCATTACATAGGTAAATGTTCTTAATTACTTGCAGCCAATTTGCACTATGTGTGTGCTGTGGCATGTCCTGTAAGCAGTAATTGGAAGTGATGCTATCCTCAATTTACCCATGTTTATGTATGTGGCTGTTAGAACATTTCACATCAGCTTATGGAACTATAGGACATTTCAAGTTCAGTAGCATAATGGCCATACAACCCTTACAGTCCTACACACCGTTATACTCTTATTTACATGATCAGTACATATTGCCCCAGTCCAAGAGGGACACAGACAGAAGCCCTGTGGTGAAATTACAGTAGCCCAGCAGTCATACAGATGCCATGTGGTGAGGCGCACTGAGGTACTCTGTTTGCCCTTAGGCAGGGTACTGTCTCAAAGGTGTGTTAAAGTCTGCTAGACAAATTTCTCCCACCAGCATGTATTACTAACATCAGGTACTAAGTTAATGTCCTTAGAGTGATTAATCCATCGACTATGCCATCTACAGATATGCAGCATGTACAGTCAAGCAGAACCACACATTGCGCCATATGCAAGGCAGAGATCACCTCTGACTAGTCCATATGCCACCGGCTGCAGTGGTACTCATTTCAGATGATTCACATTGAACACATACTGAAGACATGAAGTTCCCTTGTGGTGGACCATACTGTTGTGTGCATTTGCCAGTGCTGCTTGGAAAGGTGCATTACCAAATGGCCATTGCATTCAGATATTGGCATGCTGAGGGAAGAATACATGGAGATTATGAGTATGTCAATTATGGATGAATGTGGCCTTAGCTATGACATATGATTCCCATCATACTACTGGGGAGACATTGTGATCTCGGGCACACTAGGTGTAAACCTGTGTGGCCAGGTCTGTGTGCCCAGGTCTTTCACCCCTAAGTATGTACATCACATGTTGGGAATGATGTGCTAATTGCCAGGTACATAGGTGTTAGTGATGGAAATGATACTACATATATATCTGCATGGAGTTTATGGCCATTAGTATGGCAACAGACATTTGTTCATCAATACCCTCTTGTAGGGCATTGACATAACTCACAGACTCTATGAGTGCTCACAGTTTGCAGGCATCAGCCAGCATTGTTAGCCACAGACATGCAGTATTCACTTGTATAATGGCTAAATTGATTCCAAGCAGTAAAGGACTCAGGACTGAGCCCTGTTGAACACTGCTGCTTATAGATCAGCTATTGCAGGCGGATATCCCTATGTTGAGTATGTGTGCCATCAATGGGCCACTTAGTGACCCCTGCAATGATAGTACTGTGGGTGCCAAAGTGGGTGTTTTGTAAATGATGCCTGAGTGGGGGATATAGTCAGACAGCTTAACTCAGTCCAGGGGGTTGTATGCCTTGATGTCCCCTCACCCAGGTTCTTGATGACTGCCTCAGAAATGTCTGTCACATTTAAAAGTCATGATTCCCCCTTTCAGACATCCAAACTGTGTATGGTCAACTGTGTGTAGATCACACATATGTGTGCTGATTAGTTCCATGATGATTGCCCCTACAGCCATACAGATATGGCTATACAGGCAAAGAGGTCCATAGTTCTGGTGGTCAGTGGATGCACTACCTCTGTTGTCCAGTCAGCTGATGTGCAGCCAGTGGTTTCATTATGATTGTAAAGTGTTCAAAATGGTATTAGTAATCCTTGTCAGATCCCATGTAGGATGCAGTCTGGGATGTTAGTATGTGCAAGAGATGCTGTGTATCCTCCATAGAGAGGCCATTTATGACCTGCTCTGCAGATATGGAAATTATGTGACAGGTTGTAGGAATGTCATGTGTCACATGTGGTGGGGACAGGGGAGTGAAGGTGATGCAGAACCTGTGGGACTACAGGCTAGCTATGAGTACAGACCCATTATATATACAGTATTTCATCATTATGTATGAGTTCACTGACAATCCGGCCCTGTGCTTTGAGGTTACACATGTAACTACACTGTGAGTTGTGGTTCTGTTGTGTAGGTGGCTAATTTTGTCACTTTCTGGGTCTATGCATCACAACAACACTATGTGATTGTTTTAGCTGAGGAGGTCATGCATCCATTTTAGGGGGGCACCCTCACCCCAACTGTCACACAGCAATGTTCACTTCTTATTGTACAGTCTGATAATGATAGTTGTCCACCAAGCAGGTTTGCTTTGCCATGAGGAGCCTGTGTTCCTCCTGTCAGGTATAGCTGAGTTCATGCAGCTCTAATGCTGCAGCCATAATACAGGTTTGTAGAGCCCTGCATACTTGCCTCTCCCATTTGAGGGGGGAGGTGCAGTCAAGCTATGTAAACCATCTGCCAGGAGGTAATAAATGGCTTTGTTGAAATATATGTCTGTATTGTCTGCAGGGGGGGGGGTTACTGCTGGTAGTTTTAATGAGACTGGTCTGTGGTCAGATGCCACCAGGGAGGACCTCACACTGGGGGGCTGCAGTGGTCACCCATATTGGTAAACACATGTTGCAATATGTTGGTTCCTCTTGGGGGGATGTCATGGCACTGTCTCAGGACATTGTAGTTAAGAATGTGGACTAACCTTTGGGCAAGTGAACTGCAGCATGACTAAGCAACACAACTGGTGGTCACTTAATACCACCCCAAACCATGGTGTAATGATGCATCTTGGTAGACACACGTACATACAAATATGCACAATCGGTGTCTGGATTCATGCAGCTGCTCCTGTAGCTGGCTATTGCTTGATTATGTGCCCTTCCAGTAGTGAATGGCACATGCAGTGTCTCCAGGAAATCACAGTGCTTCACAAAATCTGGATGTATATCTATCCTTAATGAGTATGTATACACCACCTGCATTACCTTGCACACTGTCATTTTGAGGTCTGAAGATGCTGATGGACGTGTAGTCTGGTATGGCTGTGGTGCTGTCTACAAACTTGATCCAAATGTCCCTGACTGCACCCATGTCTGCATATTCCAGGATGGGGATACCTTCTACAGAGTGGGGTACAGTGTTGCCATACCCGGAGTGTAGTAGCATAACCATGATGTTGTATAAAGATGGCATTCTCGTTGCCGACTTTACCATCAACAGTGCATCTACGATGCATTGTGGGGTTGTCAGCAGCCTTGGCTGGTACTCCAAATCCCAGAGGTGAGAGATGAAGGCCATCACTGGTGAAGCATTGATGTTTGTTGAGCAAGGCATCCAAGGCAGACATGTAGTAGATCCTCTTACAATGACACCACCTGCTAAGGCAATTATTGACATCATCAATGTCCATGTGTATGGAGCAATTATCCTAGGTGAGGGCCAACTGCAGTTGAAAGCTATGTGCATACACACAAGAGTAACAGACTGGCAAAGCTCATTCATGTGTCTGCATACAGTCTGGTGATGCATTTCCCCTAGTCATACACACCTGCAAAAACTATGATGTCAACATTATGTTAACTGATATTCCTTGATTTGTGGCAATGTGTGGTAAGGCCTATACTCTTAACCCATAGACAGCTTTCTGTGATCTTTCCCATATCTAGCCACTTGACACAGACATCAATGTGTCTCATGATGTAATCACCTATGACTAAGAGGTGTGATTGTCTGGTATTCCTCAAGTGTTTGACACGTAAAAGAGTGGAGCATGCAATATTATGTGTACTGTGCTCTCCAGAGGCAGGATTTTCTGTGGTGTCTGTTGTTTGGTAATGTGTCTGGTAAGGAGATGTACACATGCAGGTGTGTGTGTCTGATGTGGGTTAAGTGGTGCAGGATATGAGCTGTGCATGTTGGCATAATGCGCATTGCCATATGTAATGACTGCTGTTAGAGATGCCACGGCAGCAAGGTTGGAAATGCACTCACATCTGTCACACGTTGTGTTTGTGTCATAGGAGTAGAAGGGTGTGGACACTCCCAACATGTTATCAGCAGGTCCTGCAAAGTTAGGGTCATGCTGCCACATCCTTGGGGTTGACAGCCTGATATACAGTGTTTGTAGGAACACCTTGCAGTAAAGATATGGATGCCTGTGCATGCATATAGAACTTGTACAACTTTGCTGATATTACATTGGCCTTGCAAGTGTATGATGTCTGTCAAGCAACCAGACAGCACACTGGTTGTTGTGTGACATGATGTGGGAACACAAACATGTGTTTTGGGTACATAACTGCACAGTATGACATGCCTAGGCAGTGTGGCAGGTTTAGACACATTGTCCAAAGGTGGCCAGTATGCTGCAGTAGGCCTCACAGCCATGTAATGCAGATATCCACCATTTATCTGATGAAGGGCAGGATGCATGACTAGCTGTGAAATTGTCACCTACGATGGCTCACCGCCAATGTCCTGATTGTTTTAGCAAGACTTAACATCTATATTACTGGACATTGCACATTATATTGTGGCACTGCAGCAGTGCTCCTAATTACCATCTTGTCAGTTCCCTAGTGATGTACCACCAACCCTAGAACAGAAAGCATAATACATGCAAAAGCCAAATAAGTGCTCAGGTTGCTAATCAAGGCATGTACCTGGAGAAGGGTATGTGAAGCCAACAGATCCTTTCATGATGTGGGACAGCTGTGTGGATGAAAAAAAACAGGCTGTGTCCTGCTTCTCATCATGGGTTTCATAGTACTCTTTTGCCTGTGATGACAGAAAACATATTGGAGCATGGTATCCTATGTGAGAGTGGTATCAATGAGACCAGCATTAGTACTTACCAGGCACCAGCAATTCTATGGTCTCCCATGCTTAACACAGTCTTCACAAGGTAATTGTGCCCTTCCAGTACATGCCACTTGGGTAGTGTCCAACTCCAGAATACCTGTGTAAAATCCCCATCTTATCTTCACAGGGTATGCATATTACACTTCCCTAACTTGTCTGTGCTCTGCACAGACACCTTGGATGACTCTCTTCTTGGAACATGCTGGAAGTAACGCCAATACTTAGTTGCATAAAGGACAACTAGCATGTAGTACCAAGCAGTGTCCCCAGATCTCTGAGTCATGTGAAATGAAAGGCCATGAAAGGAGTTAATATGGATACAAGCAGTAACAGTTGTACACCTACTGACTCTGGACCAAACACAGTTTGTTTAGCTCAAGGGCAGATCACGCCTACCGATTCTAACTGGTGGACCCCGTTGAGTGTTACACTATGCAGTAGATGAAGGGAATATGACTCACTCTACCTACCATGGTCTGACAAGGTGTTTGACAATATTAGACCAACAGGCCTTGCTGGAAACTGTATAGGTTATCTACAGTGTTATGGCTGCTGGTGGATAGGCAAGTTTCTGACAGTCATAATCTGGGAAGACAGCATTGGGACACCTATGCTGCAATTATACCAGTCACTGTGGATTTCCCCAGACATCATTAATGGTGTACCCCTTCTAGCCATTTCCTTCTTTGCAGTCACGGCCACTGTCAGTACCTCTGACTGAGTACAGTAGCAGGTGATTGCATATTAGGAGCTGTTAATGAATCCCACACAGAACGAACAGCTATCCAGGATGGCCTGAGACACACATTCAGTTGTTGCCTGAGCCACTGACAAATACTAAATGCCAACAACTGCACAATATGATCCTTTGGGAAGTCACCCATCCCTGCAAAATATGGTAATGTCTGCACAACGCACACAGTTGAGCCATTAGTCACGCACTTATGGACAGAGTAATGTAGCCTTTGACTTTCACTGGTCGGTAAGATGTAGGGATGCATTTAATTTAGTACAACCTATACAGAAATGTATAGGATGTAAACTCAGGCTGTCATTGTTATACTGAATTTAGCATTCATCACACCTACCACTGGGTTCAATAGCACCCTTGCTGTGTCACTACATAGGCATATCTTAAAATTGTAGCAACCACACAGGTTCCATGGTAAACCAAAATGCGTTGTAGATAGCATGTCTTATGGATTCTGTCTCATGACTGCACATGTGTTGTCTGTCTCCTAAATATTTTGGAGGTGATGTGTATGGCTGCCATACAGGAATGTGTCAGATCCCACTGTGCACCTCCCACATATCCATGACAGGACTAACATGTCTTACTTGTTCTACACACCTACATCATCACTGTGGTATAAATAGTACATTGTGGAATGACAGGTATGTAACACCGACAGTACACCCTATATGTAACAGGTGCCTCATGCATGTGAAGCACACATTTCCTGTGACTCACATCATGTTCAAGTTACATAGTGGGATACAGAACAAGACAATCATAAATGGTGTCGGACAAATGTCTGTACTGGACACAGGAAATTTGTAGATAGGTCATCTCCATCAACACAGATTGTAGATGTGTTAGCTCCCAAAACTCTGGTGACATTTATCAAGCGTATCAGACCTTTTCACAGATTAGGGATGCATGAGTACACTGAATGATGCAATTGTCTTTGTCAGCCTATTATACACATATGAAAATATGGAGCCATGCAACTATATTGCTGTATCTTGCTCAAGACATATTTCTTCTGTGTTGACATTCCATTCTGTATTGTGATGTCTATGGCTTTATTGATGCTGTGGATCCATAGGCGTCCCAACAGAATCCCGAAACAGGAACATAAACAGGTCCATGACACACCTTTCATTATGTAAGTATACAGCCATTACAACATCATATAACATAAGGTACACAAAATTATGTGGCTTGCTCATTACAAATATCAACATACAGTATCTGTCAGTAACCAGTCCAAGTGGCATGGCAAAACAACACTGCATTTCATAAGTACATTTTAATTTATATTGTCACCCTGTGTATTAGACACATAGCTTTTACCTGCATTGATGACAAGGATGACAGGGATGTGACACAGGTATCATAACATGCACAGTGGGTTGTGTGGGGGTGCAGGAGGTCCAGGCTGACCCAAAAGGTTGGCAGCATATATGTGAGTCAGGAAGGGAAGTAGGCAAGATAGACCATGGAAATGTGCCGTGTAGGTGACCTGCATTTGACAGTGGTGTGTGAGTGTGTTTGTATACACAGTCAAGCTCGGTGCTAGCCCTACATGCATGTATGTTGGACAGCTTTGAACCATGCATGGTACAGCTGACAGTTCACCATCACCAGCCCCAAACACGGGAACTGTCTCTGCTAGGAGTTGCACTGGCACCTCCATGCCAAAGGTCCAAAGCGGTGCTAGTACATGATGGTGGCTGTTGTCTGGTGGGACCATGTCCTCCACAGGAACTCCCAGGACCATGAGCCCATGGTCTGCCATATCTTGGTTTGGACAGCACACTCCCCTCTCTAGCACTGGATGTACAGCCACTCCGGGAGAGTGATTGTGCATGGCCACATGGACTCTCAGTGCATGGGGTTGCTGACCCACGTCCACAAGTCAGATGCTCAACTCCAACCACACATTCCAGCACAGACACTGTGCGTTCCAAGATGGATAGTCTCCAATCTGTCTCAGACCATTTTCTTTCCACTGTATCAGTGAACTGATCCAGGCTTGCAGCAATGCGGTGGTGGCAGTCACAGATGTCAGACTATGCTGCAGCCATAACCCTAAGCATATGTCTGTTGTTTCTTTCAGAATATCCATGTGCCTCCATGATGGCCCAAAATATGCGAGTGACCCATGATGTGACACCAGCAAAAGGTGTTGGACAGACAGCAGGCCTCTTACAAGCACTCCTATCAATCCACCTGTGTTGGACCTCTACAGCTCTTTGGCTATGGCCAGTGTCTATACTCACTGAAGCCATAGTTGCCACACTTTCCTGTTCAATCTACCCACCCTCTGACTGCCCAATATCTGTGGCCTGTGGGGAATCGGTATGTGTGGCCATGCTGACTGTGTGTGGTGATAATGAGGGCAGAAGAGGGATGTTAACCTCTGGGACAAATTCAGCCCCTGAAACCTCCACCTGTGCTTCACTCTGTTCACCTTCATCATCAGAGTCTAAAGAGACACTGACATCAGGTTGTTTAGGGGACAACGACCAACTCACCCTGGTCATCTATCATAACAAAAGAAAAAGGAATACGTTAATACCTGCACTATTATGCCCTGCAGTACTATGCTGCAACCTATGTAAAGCGCTATACACTGTTGTCACTATTACAGACCTGTTGAAAACCCAACCTCATATAGTAGAACAAGAGGACATTATTTTTCCCACAAACAGCTATAGTTACTTGTAAAAAAAGGTCTTTACACAGCAATCTCATCAGTAACAAGGAGGTACAGTGGTGACATTTCTGAAGACTCTGCACAGTTAACACATATGACAATCAATAATGTCCTGTCACATCTATTAGTGTGGTCACACTTACAAGGCATAGGTATGACTTTTACATGTATACAGTCAGAAAATATCTCTGCATTTGGCAATCACACTGACAGTACAGCAATCCAGGCAGAAGGCTTGTGATGACAATCAGTAATGATGGGTAGCAAACTGGCTCACTGATAGAACCCACTTAATCATAATAGGGGAGACCACCTCAAGCAGTAGACCCGTAATGAGTGTCATACCCCATGGATTGGTCTTAGGGCCTTTGTTATTCAGGATATAGTTCTCTGAGGTGCAGGCCTTAACCAGTGGGCTATGGCTGAACAAGTTTGCAGATGAATGCAGGATAGACGCATTCATCAATTCCCCAAGTGCTATGGATGTCCTCCAAGAGGGTCTCACTCAAACAAATGACTGGTGGCAGAGACATGGCCTCAGGCTGAATTCCAAAAAATGCATCATCATCCCCTTTGAAGAGAGTGACATCCCCACATGTTATCACATTAATAACAATGTCCTAAGCACACAACCAGTCGTGAGGGATTTGGGTATGCAGATTGATAGCAACCTTTATTTTGACCACCATGTTGCTTCTGTTGTATGGAAATCTTTCTAAATGGCTCCCCTCATAAGTAAGGGTATCTCATCCAGGGGCAAGGAGGTCATAACATCCCTGTAGTCCTCCCTTGTAAGTCCAATTATTCAGTACAACACCCACTTCAGCAGGTACCTCACGAAGCACATGCAGCAGCTGGACAGATGACAGAGGTTCCTCACCAGAAGAATCCAGGGCCTCAAACATCTACCCTACACAGATAGGCTAAATGCCCAGTCCCTCTACTTAGTTTCATACAGACTCCACAGAGGTGACCTCTGTCTGGCATACAAAGCAATCTCAGTCCCTGCCTTGTTGACACTGCTGCATATCCGCAAGTCAAGCTCCACTCAATTAACCCACACGCATGACCTCAACCTGGTCTGTGACATCAATAGGACTCACTGGTTGTACAGATTTGTGTCCCAGAGACTCCCCCATCCATGGAATAGACTCCCTCTCCACGTCAGGCAGAGTACCCCATTATCACTTTTCAAGCACAACCTGGATAACTTGTTGGGAAATAGAAAATACAACCCTGGGATTCTACCTGTGTCCCTGCTGGACAGGTGTTTGGGTGTTGACTTGTCTAAACATTGGATAAACTCTTGGCTAGGCTTATAAGGGCCTCAGGGCCAATAGCCTAATAACTTTCTATGATCCTATGATCCTATGACACTTTACATTGCTGTAAACCTACATCTGTAACAAAACAGTATCATGCTTACCAGGAGCAGGACCATGGCCTTGTTCTATATCTGATGGACCTGTGAAAAGGTGAGGGAGAGGTAATGTCAGTACCACTGCATGTTACACCACAAGCTAATACATCCATATATCTCAGAATAGCTACTGTGTTAAATAAACTCTTCCTCCAAAAGAAAAAAGAACTGACACCCATGTAAAGGTATGTACACTCTGACACACTGAATTCTACAGTATTGCAATGCTGATCAAACTAAGCTTACCTGCATGCTACTCTGCCATGGAAACTGTGGCACCCACATCCATGATACACATTGTGATGGATGCCTGGGAGCTGTTGTGTGTGCCTAGGTTTGCCAGGAATTCCTCAGTGGCTGAGAGTGGTTGTTCAGCTGCATTCCCTCAACCGGTAACACCACAATCTCTGGCTACATCAGCTGCTCTTCTACATGCAGTGCAGCATTGGTCATGGCCATTGTGTGGTGTCAAACCTGCTCATATGTCCTACTCTGATGACCTGTGGCATTCATGTCATGGACAAAGGTCAACCCACAATGCTGCCCACTGTTCCATGTTTTGCCATCCCCTGGACAGTAGGTGTTCAAGGTGTTGCTGGAGGCCTTTCAGTATAATACCATTCACTGCAGCCATGAAAAATGTACAGTGTCTTGGATACATGTTTCCTGAAAGACAACAGAATGGGAACACATGTCAGGATCACATAAGTGGAAGTACACCATGTAGAGATACAGCAAGAACAGAATAGCTGGCAGTATTCACTGCTTGATCACACATGTGATGTTCCACAGTGTGCAAACATACTAAGTGTTTGTATGCAACTAAGATACTAGCAATAGTCAGCTATTCCCATGTGTGCCATGACAGATACTGCTATATGATCATACACTCAACACTGGAGTCTATTGTAGTGTGTCCCTTAGGGGCAACCCCACTGATAATATATCAAAACAACAGTGCCAAACAAATAGCAGAGTGCTATTGCAACCACTATAAAGGGACAGTGCCACAAGACCAGTGTGCCTCATTGACAAAAGTCTTTCTACCCTTGATGTATTGTATGTACTCTGTAGGTATAACAAATCTGGAGATCAATGACATGTCATTATCACAGTTCTAAGAAAGGCGTAATGCTGTAATCTCTATTCCTCATAAGTATATTCGCACATCTGCATCCGGTTGTAAAAAAGGTTACATACCTGATGGAGTGCAAAACTCCTCTGTTGATAGGTGGTGATATTTAAGTTTTTGCAAATGAGTGTTCTGTGTGAAAAAAGTCTCATACAGAATAGTTCCTCATAGCCAGCTGTTTGCCTTTTTTAACATGCTTTTCATTACCAAGCGAGTATTTCCCTCTTAACCAGTCTGTGGTTCTGAAATGCTAATTGTAGCCAACACAGCTGATTTACAGTATCATCAGCCAATGGCATGAAACCACTGTACAAGATAACAGGACTTCCTGTAGATTAGAAGCCCTTTCTGATATGTTGTGCTGGACATTACTAGAGTGAGGTGACTATGTCATTGCAGGTGGTAGGTCTGTAGCAGCTACTTTTACATAGAGATGTGTGTGCTACAGGCTGCAGCTGCTGGTGCAGGTAAAAGGCATAGACAGACAGTGTGAACACTTTGAAAAAAAATTAATTGTGGGAGCTGTGTCAGCTTTGTTGTAGAGACAGAGCCAGAGTCAGGGTACCCATGTTTGTTGTGTCCTTGAGCAACATAGGGGATAAATATAATATTATGTTATTATGTCCACCATTTGGACAACTATCAGGGCAGGTGTTACAGTCTGTCACTCATTTGCAATGTGTATGCTGGCAGTCCTTGTTACAAGCAGGAGCTTCATAAGTGTATGCTAGTTGTGCAGCTGTGCTACACTGTGACTATGAAAAGATTGTCTGCTGCACTCTGATATTAGTGGGCCTCATTTGCATTACCTAAGTTAAATTCCTATGTGGATGCATATCAACGCATGACTTGACACTTTATGCACTTATAGTTTTGCTATAGGGATATGTGAAGTGTGTTCCTATTTGCAGGTCTGTGACTTCCTGTGAAGGCTGCCAACCTAGCTATCTAGAATTGCATAAATAATCCTATCTCATTTGTAAATATGAATATGACCCATAGGCTTGTTTTATCGATGTAAGAAAACTATATATGTGTGTGTGTTAAACTGTATGTTATGTGCTGAGCTTCAGGAATGTAACCGCAGTGTACCTTGCTGTGGAAGAACAGGAATGTATATGGACTATATGCCTATGCAAATGTATGCTTTCATGGTAGAAGATGGAACATACAGAGTTAACTTGCAAACTCAGAAAATAAGTAAAGAGTTTTATAACTTTGTTTACCACAGCTAAAAGACATAATGTCTGCAGCTTGAGTTTCTTTCTTTTGTCTTGAGACAGAGATAATTACTAGGTTTCACATGTAAATTATTTTTGTATTGCCCTGTGACTTCCTAGCAGCTGTACATCTGTGAGATAAGTATGTTTGGCAGAGATATGTTAAATTCTGTTCATTCCTGATAGCATGGGAACTAAGGCAGAAGTGACATGAATGATGTAATCTGAGATGACCCAGCAGGAATGTTTGATAGTAACTTAGGAACTATCTCAGAGAGAAAGACTGGGCATTTTGCGTTTTTCCCTGGACCTGTAAACATCTCACCAGCACTTGCTTTGCTCTATAAGTAAGACTTAGTTCATAGTATCACTCTTCGAGATAGACAGAAAAATAGTAAGATCAGTTTAGATGTTTTCTGTATTTATGTGAGACTGTCCTGCAATATTGTTTTAAAGTATTTCCTGTGATTCTGGTGTCACAGTATTGAGTTATTGAGTATTGTCTTGTTCTCTTATTATTTATTATTAAATATATTTAAACCTTTTAATCATGGCTGGTTTGATTAGAGATATTTAAGCTCTTAGAGTACTTGCATATGTATTTGGGGACACTGTACAGGTCACTCTTAAATAGCCTTAGTCTTGGACACACTATTTGGATAATAGTAACATTACACAGTAGAATTGGTCACCCTTTTTAAGGGCCTTATAGTAGCTAATAAGTAGTGGTTGGTTGCTGATCATACTACTACATAGTCTGGGTAGAAGGGGGCATAGCTAGTGAATCTGTGCCAGCTTTCCCCAGGAGTGTCTGTGTGTTTGTATATAAATCAAATCTCAAAGTGTGCATGTATGTATGTGAGTGTCAGCTACTTGGGCAGGGACACAAAACACTGGCTGGACAGAGAGGGTGCTGGAGTTTTTGGCTTGACTACTTGGCTGAGATCTTAACCTTGGGGGAGTCTTGTTGGGGATCTGGAGAGAGAGAGAGGGAGAAACCAGCCCCAGACTGACTGTGATCTCTGTGTGCTCTTAAGAGAAATGATACTTTACTGTGTGTGTACTTGTCATCCTCCCATTGTGCACATTCCTCACTGGTATTACTGTTGAGGATTAAGGCTCTTTGATTACTGGATCAGTGTAGGGGTGTCACACTTCCTTCAGTGGAAAGCAGACATTTCATTTGAAATGAATTGTGTAGATAAAGAGTGCATGACTCAGTCATTAATTGCTGGCTTAACAATAATGTAATTTAAATGCTGCACAATACTGGGTTTGAACCCAGGATTGTGTGCAGAAAAATGTGATGTTTGCAAGGCATTTTACAGACTGAGCTACTGAGTCACTGTTAGAGCAGGTGTATTTTCAAGAAATAAGTGCACGCATACAGGCTTTGACATACATTTTTTACATTCATCATTATGTGCATGGCTTTATATGGATGTATGTGTGTGCACCAGGATCCCAGTTGAACATCTATTTTGACATTAATGCCTTAGCAGATATATTTCCAAATGTTGCTGATAAAAGGGCACATTTACCTGTTATTAGAGACCTCACTTATATCCATTATTCTCTGTTTGGCTATCTAGTGGTGTACTCTTGCACCAGACTCCAAAGGTACACTCCAATTTCTTCCATTACTCTTTTAGCAAATTTGCTCAACACAGCACGATGCGCAGCTCCGCTTAAACATGCTTAATGACTGTAACTTGTAATTACTATGTTTTGCATAAACCACCTGTTTTAAGACACAGCTGTTTGGCATGGCAGGTTACTGCAGTAGTCTGCAGGCATGCAATGGTCTTGGGTTCAATATAGGTGGCAGGTGTTTATTATTATTTAAAACACATATTTCAATATAGCTCCATTTAGCTATGCTTAGCAAAGCTGTGAGACATGCCTTGTCATGCAACAAATATATAAAGAAAAGAAAAAGGGGGAGATAGGAAAGTGGTGAAATTGGGTGCAAGTGGGGGGAAACATAGTGAAAGGCAAGTCGGTATGTGCAGGAAAGAACCATAGCTACCTATGTCTTGTACAGCAACAGCTGTGCACTTTGACAAAATTTGTAGATGACTTTGGACTGTGACCCCCAGTGAGATGGGTGAAGACAACATAACTGCATTGTTAACCCAATTGTACCAAATTATGTGTGTCCAGTGGACATGTGTGAGAAATGGAGAGCGATGTATGGGACAATATATATTTTTGCGGGGGACAAGAGCACATTTTTTTTTAAAGTGAGACTGGAATGCTGGGGAATGGACATATGTATGTGTGGGGGAGGTACATTGGGTAGGTGAGGAAGCTTTTTCAGACAGATGAGACATCAGACAGGGGTGGTGTGTGACACAAGAGGGGGTGAATTCCTTGGATGGGGAGGGTGTTTTGGAATTGCAGCCCATTGTGCCTCCACAAGGTAGCAGCATGACTCACAACCCCACTCATGGGACTGTCAGTACTCGTCCATCACTGCCCTGAGGGTTTCAGTGGTGGAGGCTGGGATCTGGGCTGAGCCTGCTCCACCAGGGTGGCTTGTATGCTCTCCATCTGGTGCAGGCATCATCCAAACCCATGGAAGATGATCCTGTTCATCAAATCTGGTAGTTCATCATGGGTGGCAACTCCCCCTTCACCAGCTCTCCCACAGTGGGGTCTGGCCCCGTACCATAGGATGGTACTACCAGATGCCACAAGTAGTGCAGGGCTGCAGAGAAGGCACAACCATGCTGGGTTCCAGATGTGCTGGGACCAGGTGCCACGCCTGGAGGATGCAAGGTAGGCAGATCATGGGGAACCGGATGACCTTGATTCACTGTAGTAAAGTAGTAAGAACAATAAGCTAAAGTTAGTAATAACCAAACCAACATTAGTACTAGCAGACTGGAACAAAATATTGATTAATCCAAATACATATTAAGGTACGTTATGTATAACAAGTAACATAATGATATTCATCAAACCTATCATTGCGTATGATGCCCCCTTAGCATATTCAACAACTGGAACATCCACAGAGGTTCCTCACTAAAAGAATACAGACTGTAAGTAATGTATCTTATGCAGACTGCCTCAAGGCCATATCTCTGTATTCTGTCTTCTATAGGCTTTTGAGGGGTGATCTATGCCTGGCATATAGGGCATTGTCATTCCCCACTCTGATGGACATCCTGCATATCCACAAAACAAACATTATCAGAATTACCCATTCTAAAGACTTAGACCTTGGCTGTGATTATAAATAGGACCTGCTGGAGAGATAGGTATGTATCACAGAGACTACTCCATCTATGGAACAGGCTCCACATCCATGTAAAGCAGAGTTGCTCCCTAACTCAATTCAAGTGCAAATAGAAAATTCACTCCGGGGATCACTCCAGTGGCTTTACTCAACAGATGCACTGGAAGCTAAGGTCGGGTGGCACAATGCCAAGGTAGTCTTATGGGCTAGGCTTGTAAAGGCTCCAGGGGCATTAGCCTAGTGCACACCTATGAAACTATGAACCTACGGACAATTTAATAGGAAACTGAAATTCATCCCTGGTTTGATAGCTATGTCTCTAATGCAAACAGGTAACCTGTAAATGGTTCATCTTCCAGGCCCTTGCTTACACTTATCAAGGGTCTCAGAACTTGTCAGAGATTCGGGATGCATGGTAGGCATAAAAAAAGCCCTTGTAGTTGTTAGCCTAGTAAACAGCTATGAACCTATAATAGTAAGTATGTTAACAGCAAGCCAGTATGAAATAACCCATAAGGGCAACACAAATGTTAGTTTAAAAAACTCTGTTAATATTAAATCATAATAATAAATAGCAATAATAAATTAAAGATAAAGGGTGGGGAGAGAGAGAAAACATACCATTAGTGACATCGCAGATGCTATCCCTAAAAAGTCTGGTAATATATACTTCTACAGGTGTGCAATGTCACTTGTGAGTACAGTGACTATAATTCCTGTATAGATGATGTAGCATGTACATACCTCTCAAGCTGTTAGCATGGGACAGTATATGCCAATGCAGGTATATAGCTACACAGAACATTTTCACATAATGTGCATGTACATGACTACCAAGGAGTTCTGTAAATGGATTTGAAAATGCATTGCATTGCAGGTAATCATTTATCTTGTTAGCATGGACCAGACAGATTAGGCAGTTATAACTACATTATGAAACACCATGATGCTTGAGAGGTATGTTTGTGTGCATTAAGTAGACTAGACAGCCATCATGCCTTAGTTGGCAGTATTGGGAGTAGAACCCAAAAGCTGTGACTGCAGAGGACATCTGAAAATAATGTAACAATTGATTGCAGCAACTTAGAACAGACAGCCCTACTGCAAATATTAAAACAGATTTAGTTAGGACACCACAATCCTGCTCAACACTTTATTAATATTGGTGTGAATTATCTGTGAAGTCTACACACAATATCTACCCATAATGTTGAGTCTCTTACCCATAAACCATTTGTTCATGGAGTGGGAGGAAAAGAGCATTATGTGACTGAAATTTGCCTGGAGACAGCCTTGAACCATACTATGAGTTGTGTAATACAGTTTTCAGGCCATTACTTTTACATTACTCAGCTATTACAGTTTTACAGTTGACTGCAGTGATATTAGAACAGAAACACAATGAACACGGCCCTACTGAAAATGTTAAAAGAGATTTAGTTAGGACACTACAGTACTGCTTAACACTTTATTGGTACTGGTGTTAATTATCTTTCAAATCTACACATGATATCTGCTCATAAAGTGGGCTAACTTGCCCACATATCTGGTGTTCCTGGAGTGGGAGGAAAAGAGAGCATTATGTGACAGAAATTGGCCTGGAGACAGCCTTGAACCATACTATGAGTTGTGTAATGCATTTTTCAGGCTATTAATTTTACATTCTGCAGCTACTACAGTTTTATAGTTGACTGCAGCAACCTTACCATAGACATGCAATGCATACAGTTCTACTGCAATTATAACACCACAATCCTGGTTTACACCTTTTTGCTTACTGTTATTGGTATTGTTTATTGATTATTGCACTACATTTTTATTGTTCATTTATTGCACTACAGTTCTAATTGTCCATTTATTGCACTACAGTTTTTATTGTTTATTCTTTATTGCAGGACAGTTTTTACTATTTATTGTTTATTGCAATACAGTTAGCATAATATACCTGTACTTAGAGCACTCATGACACAACCTAGCCAGGCACCCAACATGGGAGTGCATGCTGCAAGCCATCTCAGCTGCAGCTGTTGGGAGAGAATCACACCATTATGCATACCAGTTTTGCACAGATTCAGCATGCATTTTAGTAAAATAGTGGAAGAAATGCTTACATATGCTTGAGACATGCCCGTCCCTGGCCTCTTGGATCCAGATGTCCAAAGTTCCCCCTCTTTCTACTCTTTATGTCATCATAGTGGTGATGACACTGCTCAGCAGTGCAGGAGATATCAGTAGCTCTGGTACGTTCCCTGGCCAACTGATCCCAGGCCTCAATCTTATATTCTGAGCCCTGATAATGACACTGCAGCAGACTAAATTCATAGTTGCATATCAGGAACCCCAAAAAAACCCTGGACTCTTGCTCACCCCATCTCTGTGCCCGAAAGCATGCACCCTCACCAACACTACCTGGAATACTGACAGAAAGACTCCAACAACTATTGCATAATTCCCTCTTATTGGCCTTAATATAGGCTGTTTTGCTGCCCCTATATGTCATTCAGCAACTTTCAAAAAAAAAAAAACCAGTGCATTGCTTAGCATTGCACAAACTAGTTAAGCAAACCTGAGCATCATGAAAACTCACACAACCATGGTTTTAGTAAAGCTTAGCAATGTGCAAACATTAGTAGCCATTAATCACATTTAAGCACTGCTTAACACCATACAGCTCTTCCAAATTTAAAAGTTTTGTTTTTAAATTGAACACAAATTTATATTACATTAAACAAATAGTATGTCTGCTAGGGACTATAACCTAGGACCTACACAGCTTTAGATCATCACTCTACCCATTTAGCTCCTTGGTTAATATATAAACCAGTGTACCATCACATATACTACTAAGCTTCCATGCCATGCTGTGCAAATGGGCTTAAATATAACCAGAAATAAATAATTGTTTGCATCCAGTTTCTACTTTTTAGATGTCTGGCAGGTGTCAGCTCTGTATGTGTAACACAGCTTGGTATTGTTGTGCTCTGTGTCATACAAACAGACATTAAAAAAAAAAACAAACAAACCCAGATATGATAATTAATTACATCCAGTTTCTATTCTTAGATGTCTAGTTAGGTGTCAGCTGTCTATGTGTAAGCGCAGCTTGGCATTGGTGTTCTCTGCCCCATGCAAACAGACATAAAAATAAAAAAAAGAAAAAGAAAAACATCTGATATTTAGAACACATACTATTAATTCACAGCACATTTCAACAGTAGGAGGGAACATTACAGAGAGCCTAACCCTGTACATAAAATCTGAGCAGGCATCTACAACCATGGGATAGCCTCTACACTTTTGCCTACACAGATTCAAAATCCCTGTTACTATGCTCTCCCTTAGCAGCACATCATGATTAATATGTTTGGTGCACTGCTGAGGGGGAACCATGGCCATGTACCCAGGTACATTCTGTGTAGGCTCTACATGGAGCCTACAAGGATTTTATTGAATCCTGGGGGTTATTTTTCTCTCTTTTTTTGTCACATATGCATATAAGGCTACAACTCTATGTACGTACATTTTCCATCTCAGATCAACTGCGTTTTTTCTCTCTAGTTCTGTTATAGTTACATCTAATAACTTTATATTCTCTTTACACAATATACATATACCTGAACAGGTTTCTTTACCTATATTTCAAATAACAGTATCACTCCAAAGCCTTTCTGTTTGTACCCTTTCTTCTTCTGTTAACAGTCTAATGCCTTCTAACACTATTATTTTCATATTTTCCATTCTGTTCACATTTAAAGCTAAAATTTTCAGCATTATTGAACAGTTATATTAGGGATGTTTTTAGCCCTTACCTTTCTTATTTTCTCTTACTATCATATTTTAAACCTTCCTTTTCTCTCCCTAACTCTTTTTCCTATAGAATGTGTCTCACCTTTTACCCACATGCCACTCTGTCACTTCACTTGTCTCATCTATTTCTTTTTACTTTCTCTTTCTTTTTTTCTTTAATTTTAAATGCAACTTTTACATTTCCCATTTGTGGTCTAACTTCCTGTACAACATCCTTATCTATTTATTTTTCTTGTATAACTTCACTTACAGCTTCATTTTTATTTTCATTTTCTTGTGTCGCTGTTTCACACTCTAATCATGAATGCCCTGTATTGCCACATTTTTTACACTTTAATTCACATTTCTTTGCATTATGGCCTACTTGGCCATATAAATAACATCTTTTTTTTGTTACATGCATTATTTAAATGATCATTCTTTTCATAAAAATAACACATTTTAGGTTGTCCTCTGTACTTCACAAACCTTCTATTACCATGAATATTAATAATACTACGTATATGTATCATATTGTCATTTTCCATTTTTAAAATGACTCCACATTCCCGTCCCCCAGTCCCTAGTCCTCATTCATTATATATTTTAGTCACTTCTTTACATAGTTTCATAAAATAGTCTTTATGGTCTTTTGGTTCCATTTCAGTTCTAAACTGAATCAACACCCATTTTTGTTTGTTTAAAAAAGGGTTGTACAACATATTCTGACCATGAAAAGTCTGTTTTCTTTTTTTTTTTCATAAACTCCCCCAACTTTTTCCATATCCTGACCAGTTTCAAATATAAAGTCACAAAATGTTTTTTTGTTAATTAAAATGAAAGCTCTTACTACTTCAGCTTTAACACCCACTGGTATTATAACATTGTCCTATATATCATATCTGTCCAAACCTTCTTCCTTTTTACTGCTCACCCGAACCACTCATTTTTTCTTTAATTCTTTTCTTCCCCTCTCCTCCTTTGCATTTTTCCACTATTTCTGTCAATTCAAACATTTTTTTCTGGAAATTTTCCTCTGAATCCATTCCAGCTCCATTCACCTCTGTTTCCTCCTTGATCTCCTCTCCATTTGGAAATCATTTCTTTGCTCCCAAATAATTTGAGAATATTTCTGGTAGTAAGTCTACCATTTCAACTGTATTTTCACTAATGTTCACTTCAGTTTCAGCAAAAGCTAAATCAGCCATGTTTGCTCCCTGTTCCTCCGGGCTGCCTCCGTGCCTGGAATGGGAACAGGAAGTCTATTGTGCTACACACAAACTCTGCCCCCTTCAACCAAGAGTAAGGGAAGTTCCCTGATGTCCTAGCCAAATTCCCGTTAGTAATATAAATACCACCTCAAGTCTCCCCTGAAAAGAGGCTAGTAGCCTAATGGGACTAACCTGGACAGCAAATGATAACTAAAAAATATAGATCTACATTTATAGACACTGTTATTTTGCTGTATATTTGTGAAAAAAATACTTTCTTTTTAAATGCATAAATGAATGTCTCTTTGGGAACTAAATAAGGCACTATGCAATAAAAGAGATTGAAAATGTGGATGCTCTTCAGAAATCAAATGATTCTGTGCCCCAGCCTTTATTCTTTTAAAATTATAGAATATACACGGCATATAATTAGTAGTAGAAATACCACCCTGGATCTCCCCTGGAAAGAGGACAACTAGCCTAATGTGACTGTCCTGGTCAACAAAGGATAAAATAAATAAATAACACGATTAATTAATTAATTATCAGCTGGACCCTGTCTCCATGCCCAAGTCAGCATTTTCTGATGATCTGCTACCTGAAAATTCCATTATATTCAACATTATGATAATGACCTGCAAATGTTTTTAAAGTTGTAATAAATTATGCTGACAGAATAAATGCAGCAACATTAATGTCTTCCAAAATTTGCATGCAAACATTTTTAAAAGATTTTGAAATATACTTTATTGAGATACTTGCATAAAAAAAAATTATGTTAATTTGTCCTGAGACGCAGAATGTTTTCTGTTATTATCCTATGAGATCTTTTTCCCTTTATAGAACATAAGAGAATAATGAATAATCATTCCCCCAAATTCAGCAAGCTCTGCATGGAGTGTAGGAATAATGCAAGAGCTGCTGCATGCAATATGGCTGACGAGCGATCCAGGATCGAGCTCCCTGGATGTGCACGAGCACTCCTATACTATTCTTGCACGGACACCACTGCTATATGCTAATTACCTCATTTGCTGGTGAAAACCATGTAAATGAGGTGAATTAGTGACCCAGGAAGCAGGCAGGTATCTGTGCTGGAATACTGTAACCTGCAGAAATGTATTCGGTTACTAACCGAATACATTTCTGCAAATTACAAAATGGAGGCATGACAGCTCGAAAGAAAGCATGCATGCAATGTAGTAGGCATGCCAATGGCCAAATATATGGCCATTGGCATGAAAAAAAGTTGCAATATTTTAAAAAAGAAGTTTATTTTTTTCTGGCCGATCTCAGCCGTTTAAGCGTAGAGCAGTGGTGGGCAAACAGAATCACCACAAAAATAAAAAAAAAGGGGGAAATAAGCTTTTATACCCAAATCAGCATTTTACCATAATAGTCAATGGCATGCATAACACAACAATACCAGGGGATAGTGGTTGCTAAGGGGGAAGGCTCAGTATGAGTGAAGTAACTATGAATTAGCATTCTGGTTTATGTAAATGAGGGGACTGATACTGAATCACAGATTTCATTCCAGTGTTAGCTTGCACCCAACCATATAGGTGCAGCAGCACCATTGTATAAGTATAAGAGGTGGATGACCTCATAAGAAGGTGTGTCATGCATGCTGTAAGCTTATTGGAGCTCTGTGATCCGTGTTTGCCCTTAGCTAAGCAAAGCTAAGGAAGGGGGTGTGTCTCACATTGTTGAGCACTGTTTTCCCTGCTTAAATGGGTGTGCGCACCATGTGCCAGTTTTTAAACAAAAAAAAAAACAAAAAAAAGAATGAAATAGCAGCACTGTTCACATCTGAGCACTGGGTATGCACGGTGTGCCTTGGGGCTTAAACGGGAAGGCAATTTGAAGGAAAAACAGCAGTAGGAAGACAATCAAGGAGAACTAGCATAGCTGGCAGGTGAAATGCTTCAGAATCAGCTAATTACACAGGCAGCAGCCCAGCACACTACCATAAACTATGCAAACACCTTTCAGTCTTGTTTTTCCCCACAAACCCTGCACCACTGGTGTACACAGACAGGAAAATCTTAACTGACAAAACTAACAAAATTTTAGGAGCTGCTGTCACTCTCATACATCAATATGTTCAAGAGGCTGAGGGTGGTGAGGATGTGAATGCTGATGACCATCTCGCAGTGAGGAGAAGGAGAAGAGTGTACAGACCCAGGGTACCCTATCATAGGCTACATGAGCTGGAGATAGTGGAGAACTATAGGGTGGACAACAGCATTCTACAGCACATTGTTGAGTTGTGCCGGCCCACCTCACATACAAAACCAACAGAGAGGAACCCATCCCAGTGGATACCAAGGTATGTGTAGGCTTAAGAATACTAGCCACAGGTACCTTCAAAGGGCAACTGGGGATGTCATGGGGATCTCACAGGCATCAGCATCCAGGGTACTCCATCAGTTCCTGCATGCCATGTCAGCACATGCCAGTGAGCACATATATTTCCTCAACACCCGTGAGGCATTGACCAGCAATATGCATCTCTTCCACCAAATAGTAGAATACCCTGAGATAGTGGGTGCTATAGACTGTACACACACAGACACACACACACACACACACACACACACACACACACACACACACACACACACACACACACACACACACACACAAAAAGCATCACATGACGATTAGGGTAGGGTCTACATAGACTGCAAGGGCTTCCCCTTCATCAACTGCCAGGTCATTTGTGATGCCCAGGGCATTATCTTGAATGTGTGTTCTGGCAGCCCTTGAAGCTATCATGACTCCCACATCAGGCATATGACACAGATGTACTAGTCATTTGCCAGTGAGGACATCCCACGTGGCCACCTAGTGGAGGATGCTGGCTACACACTGGAGCTGTGGGTGATGACATGCCTCAGAGATAAGTGCACACCTGAACAAGAACTCCATAATGAGGCACATGCACAAACCAGAATCATTGTAGAGCACGTGTTTGGGATGCTCAAGTCATGGTTCCATTGCCTGGACATATCTGGTGGAGCCTTGCAGTACTCTCCAGCTACATGTACACAAATGTTCATAGTATGTGCTATGCTACACAATATGATCTTGCAGAAACAGCAGTAGCAAGAACAGCATGGGGCAAGGCCACACAGTCCCCATCATTGCCAAGGCCTGCACATACACAGAGTGATTCGGAGGAGGAACTACCTGAGTCTGCTCATGTAGGCAGAAGGAGGCATGCCCAGTATGCCCAGGCCTTGGCAAAGAGGCAACGCATAGGACATACACTGACACAGGAGGGACCCAGGGGATAACACCTCTGTCCAACTCTCACATACAGTAAAAGGGATGCCAAACATTACACTACCTGTGTCTAACCATGTGTAGGGAGTGAACTATGTGCATCTGACATAGGCAGCCCTGCAGCACCACCCTCAATACTGGGACAACCACATGGTAAGTGACTCACACATGCCAGTCGAGGGAGGTCACATACCCAACAACAGTCACAGTCAGTAGGACAGGTGTAGACAAACACAAACAAAGGCTGTGCTATGGCTTCTGAATGAAGCTATGGGTAACCTTCCCCTTCCAGGCCTACACAGACAGACTACAGCAGATGTCAGTTCTGAAGGGTAGGAAGTCAGAAACTAATATGTAGGTAATTAAAAGCTAAGATCTGTAGTACACTGGTATGCCTCTAGCCAGCATGATAGGTAAAACTACAGATTGAAATGGAGTACCCGACATACCAGTACATTCCTAGCAAATGTGTACAAGTGTCAGGTGTGCCCCCTCATCCAACGTAGAAATGTAGTCACAATCAGGTGTGCCCCTTTCCCAATCCTGTGTAGAAACATAGAAATAGTCAGGTGTGCCCCACCCCATCCTACGTAGAAATATAGTAACAGTCAGGTGTGCCTCCCCCCCCACAATCCTGTGTAGAAATGTAGAAATAGTCAGGCGTGCCCCCCCATCCCACGCAGAAATATAGCAACAGTCAAGCGTGCCCCCCCACAATCCTGTGTAGAAATGTAGAAATAGTCAGGTGTGCCCCCCATCCTACGTAGAAATATAGCAACAGTCAGGTGTGCCCCCCAAATCCTGTGTAGGACTATAGAAATAGTCAGGTGTGCCCCCCATCCTACGTAGAAATATAGTAACAGTCAGGTGTGCCCCCCAATCCTGTGTAGAAATGTAGAAATAGTCAGGTGTGCACCTATCCCACGTAGAAGTGTAGTAACAGGCAGATGTGTCCCCCCCCACAATCCTGTGTAGAAATTTTGAAATAGTCAGGTGTGCCCCTCATCCTACGTAGAAATATACTAACAGTCAGGCATGTCCCCCCCACAATCCTGTGTAGAAATGTAGAAATAGTCAGGTGTGCCCCCCCATCCTATGCAGAAATGTAATAACAGTCCATGCCAAATGATCAATGGATACCCTGCAGAGACAGCATGCTACCTGTAGGTGTACAACACAAAGGTCAGCACTGCAGTACAAACTACCTGGACTCAATCCACAGATTCAATACAGACCGCCATACTGGGCATGCCCACACACAGAGTAATGAAGGCAATGTCAGTCAACAACATACTGAAAGGTCATACTGGGCATGCTCACACACTTAAAAACACATGAAGGCCATGTCTGCAAACACCAGTTTACCAGACATATCTGGCAGCCACAGATGTTAGTGCAGGCACTCCTCAGTATGCACCACACATGCTTTGCACACACACAGTGGATAGGAATACAGGCATATATGTAAGTACACACACTATACTAAGCCAAAGGCAAACATACATAGATGTGTGGAAGAGGGTGACTGCGACAAGGAGCCATCCAGGGCTCTCCCACCCAGCACACAGCCAAAGGTCCACAACCATACGAGGGTTTGATGTTACACACTGCAGATACTAGCCACTGGTATCTGTCACCATTACTGAGTATGTGGTGCACGTGCCATCTGTGCAACAAGACTGTTCAAGGAAGTAGTTATCTAGCAGCTGTATACACGTACCTGTGGAATATGACCCAGGATGTGACCGCATGTGGCATGTCAACCCCTAGATGAGTGGGTTATGGCCCATACACACACAATGCCCTCCCCATAGCCCTACTATGACAAGCCTGCTGAGGTCATCTACTGTGAAATACACCTTTGGGAGAATTTTATCCCAGTGATCTGTGTGGTTTGTCCCATAACTGTGTACTGCTTTAGTGTGAGAAACTAGTTAGGTAGGAGTTCTAACCCCAGCTTTGGCAACTGTGTGAATGTAAGTGTGTTTGTCTGTCTGTGTAAAGAGCAATGCTTTTTAGGGTGGTCACACTCCCTACAATTGAAATGCTCTACTTTGGTAAGGGTGCGGATGTCATCCACCTAGAAATACATCCCTGGAAAGACTTTATCCTAATAATCTCTGTGGCATGTCCCATAACTGCGTACAGCTGTCGTATGATAAAATAGTTAAGTAAGTGTTAAATTGCCAGACGTGGCAACTGTGTGTGTCTGCCTGTGTAAAGCACAATGCTTTTTAGTGTAGTCACACTCCCTACAATTCAAATGCTCATTTTTGGCAAGGCTGCTGATGTCATCCACCTAGAAATACACCTCTGGGCAGCCATAGTCCAGTAATCTCCATAGCACATTCTGTAACAGTTACCTGCTGTAGTGTGATAAATTAAATAGGTAGCTGTTATAATCCCAGATATGGCAGGTGTGTGTGTGTGTGTGTGTGTGTGTGTGTGTGTGTGTGTGTGTGTGTGTGTGTGTGTGTGTGTGTGTGTGTGTGTGCGTGTGTGTGCGTGTGTGTGTGTGTGTGTGTCTGTTGGACTCTGTCTGTGTAAAGAGCAATGCTTTTTAGGGTAGTCACACCTCCTACAATTTAAATGCTCATCCTTGGCAAGGCTGCTTATGTTATCCACCTAGAAATACACCTCTGTGTAGCTGAAGCCCAGTAATCCCTGTAGTGCATCCTGTAACTGCAACTTGCTGTAGTGTGCTAAATTACTCAAATAACTGTTCTAATCCCAGACAGGGCAGGTGTGTTTGTATCTGTCTGCCTGTCTGTGCAGAGAGCACTGCTTTCTAGGGTAGTCACACTCCCTGCAATTCAAATGCTCATCTTTGGCAAGGCTGCTGATGTCATCCACCTAGAAATACACCTCTGAAAAACTGCAACCCAGTAATCTCCATAGCATGTCCTGTAACTGCGTACTGCTGTAGTGTGAAAATTTAAGAAGATAGCTGTTCTAATCCCTGATGTGGCAAGGTTGTGTAGAAAGTAATGCTTTTTAGGGTAGTCACGCTCCATACATTTTGTATGCTGTACTTTAGCTATGCTGCTGATGTCATCCACCTAGAAATAGGCCTCTGGGAAGGAAGTAGCTCAATAATCTCCCTAGCACCTGCCATAGCTGTGTACTGCTGTAGTATGATATAGACCTCTGTTAGGGGTTCTATACCCAAGCATGTCGTTTGTGGATGTTTTGTGTGTGGTTCAATGTCTGTGTAGGGTGCAATGCATTTTAGGCTAGTCATACTCAGTACATTTCCAATGGCCTACATTGGCAGTCCTGCTGATGTCATCCAATGTGAAATACACCTGTGGGGAAGGAGTTCTCCAATAATCCCTTTGGTGCATCCCATAACAGCTCCATGCTGTAGTGTGATATAAACTTCTGGTAGGGGTTCTATACCCACACATGTTGGTTGTGGATATGTGGATATGTTGTGTGTGTTTCAATGTCTGTGTGGGGAGCAATGCAGTTTAGGCTAGTCACACTCAGTACATGTCCAATGGCCTAGTCTGGCAGTCCTGCTGATGTCATCTAATGTGAAATACACATTTGGGGAAAGAAAACTCCAGTCATCCCCATAGCGCTGACTATAACTGTATAGTGCTCTAGTATAATAAGCTAGTTAGGCAGGGGTTCAACTCCCAGACATGACAAGTTTTTGTGTTTGTAACATGTGTCCTGTGTAGATGTGGGTGTGTGACACCTGGACCCAATGTGGGGTGGGTTTTTCACATGTCTTTTATGGTGGCCATATATCACAATGTCCACTGTACAGGGATAACAGATGTGAAATAGCCGAGAGGCTGGGGTGCAAATCCATACCCATACATGTGACATCACAGCCAGTAAATCACAGTTAGCAATCCCAGTATTACCCAAAGCACACTCTCAACCCATGTCACACACACACACACACACACACACACACACACACACACACACACACACACACACACACACACATGCCAAGGCAACAGCCAATATGTGTGTAGTACACTGCATATTGGTGACTAATAGTAACTCTGGAGTGATTGCAGTAGCCTACAGAGGACATGGCACCCTGTCCATCTGTCCAATAGGCACATATATGCAGACAGTGCACCTTCCCCATGTTCCCCACTGGACACCTGCAACACTGTGGTGCTATCACATGTGACACACAAAAGACATACCATGCCTGAAAACATGCCCTGTATGGACAGATGCCACTGATGCCAGGGAATGCTGTTAGCATGCTATCAATGTAGGTGCAGGATTAACCTGCTGTCCATTACCAGTTCCTGCCACAGTTGGCCAAGACTGGTACACCTGATGATAGTCTATGTACACAACATGGGCCTGACACCCCAGTTACAGTTCTAAATGTCACTGCACATGCATGTGGGAGGTGTGCACATCCCAGACACCATCCATGTCATGGATTAGGGAACACATACATGGCAAGTGATGCACAGCATTGACCACACACAATAGCCACCCAGGTGACTGGATGGTGGATACAATACCCACCTGTGTGGGCAAATGCAGAAACCACAGGCCTGACCACAATGTAGACCATTGTCATGTGGCCTGATGCCAAGTTATATCCATCACCTAGCCTTGTTTAGCCATCTGGTACAGTCGACCACCACATACCCGTGCAGAAATGCACCCACGCATGTCAATACTGGTACACTGTGTGTTCATGTGTGTGTTGTATGATGCGTATGATCACATCCATACTCACTACAACTCCCAGTGGCATACTGAAGCATGCTGTCTGATGTCAGACACCTCCCCATACCCTTTGCCCATATAACCTCCTTATGACCCATGTAGTGCATGTGATACCTGCACAGTAATGTGTTGTGGCAATCTCACT
The DNA here is from genome assembly GCF_019279795.1 of Protopterus annectens. Lineage (NCBI taxonomy): Eukaryota > Metazoa > Chordata > Ceratodontiformes > Protopteridae > Protopterus > Protopterus annectens. Next base: position 51,964,819 of record NC_056727.1, on the reverse strand, counting down.
AGTGAGGAGCTGTATCCCTGGCCCTGCCAAGTGTGGCAATGTGTGTGCATCCCTGTGAGAGTGTGGCTGTGTTGATGCTGGCACCTGTTCATGCAGACAGGCACGTGCACATCACCTACCATATAGCTACCATATCCCTGTTGCAGATGTCACTCACCATCACATATATGTTCTGCAGACTCCACATCAGGCAACCTATGTGGTGCATCCAACAACTTCACAGGACTGGACTGTGATAGCACTACATAGTCATCAGGGGTTTGATACCCTGTCCTGGTTGGTGTGTGACACAAACATGCTTAGGTTTTATTCTCCCACCCCTCCCTGACTTGTCGATGCCTCTGTCTGCCTCTCTCACTCCCTCACTGGTGGATGTGGAGACCTATACCTGCATTTTTTAGGCAGCAGCATGTGCATTTTGGGTAATGCTCATGATCAGATGATGACGTCTGCACGAATTGCAGCCCTCCCCTAGCTGATTGCATGTGGAACAGCTGTGGTAACATTCCCATAGCCAATTGCATGGAAACACACTCCAATATCTAGGAACATGATGCTTGTGTTGGTCCTTTTCATTCACTGTGAGCAGGAACTCATTCTGTTGTTTGGCAAACAGCATCTCAGATGGAGTGACAACATACACTGTGGAAACAGGCCAACACACAGGAGGGGGATGTGCCTGACCTGACTACAGACTGTAAGTGCTGCTATACTGCATTTGGAGTAATATTGGTTTAATAGAGTGTGTGTGGATATGACTGTCGTACATCTATTAATACCTGCCATGTCAGTTGTATGTTTATAAGGACTCCCCATCTGTAGGGTCATTTGCAGACTGAGCAGTGTGTGGTGCCTTTGGTGTCATGTGTTACCCACAGAACATGTATCTGTAAACTGCAGAAGGTAGTGTGAGGATTGCAGTCTGTAGATGGTGAAAGCCATGACAGTTACTGACTTCATATCCCTCATAGGACATATGTTGCAACAAACCCTGTTACAACAGTAAATGTATGATATTATCACATCAACATGTCAATATTGTCCCTGTGTATGTGGTTCCAGCCACAATCCATTCAACCTTTGTACATGTTTTATGCATTAAGAGGGGCATATGTGCTGTACACCATAATTAGTGTTATCATATCTGATAACAAGCCAGTGAGATATCAGACTGCTACACATGTTATGTACAGCAGGGGTTATATTTGATGACATAACCTGGACATACTGTGGTTGTTTGTACAGTACTGAGGTCTGTGTACTTATGGTGAATGTCAACAGTGTGTGTATTGTTAATATGTACCTTGGTCTGTGTACAGACTGTGGTAGTTGTCATCACCCTAGGTCCCATCCTATCTGGTGTTACATGCTGCTCCACTGTATGTTACCGTATTGGCTTACATGTTTGTAGGGCCATACACACTCATGTCCCATACCACAGTCAGCCATCAGACCAAACTGTGTAGCAGCCCAGTATATGTAGGGTTAGTGTGTGAGTGGCACATATGAGGATGGTGTCAAACAGATAGTCCATATACTGTAATATTATGCTAGCTTGCCATGGAGGAACAGATTCATAACCCAGAGGCTCCCTTCACTCTAGAATAAAATCCCAGTCCAGGTTAGGCAGAGTCCCTCATTGACTCTCTTCAAGAGGAATCTTGATGAGTGGATGGAAGATCGTAGGTTTACCCCGGGTATCACTTCAGTGTCACTGTTAGACAGAGGCACAGTATACTAACCTCGAAAAAGTGCATAGCAAAATAAATTTAAAATGGGTGGCGAAAGCCAAACACATTCTGGCTAGGCTTATAAATGCCCTAGGGCAGATAGCCTAGTATGAACCTATGAACCTATGAACCTATATGTGGCTGTGGCTGTGTTCTCATTGGTTGTGGTTATGCACTTTCACACAGGTGTATCTTATCCTGTGCTGTGACATGCCTGTACAGCCTGCTATATATGCAGGTACATGTGCATTCCCCCATAGGAGATGTAGGCCAGTGTTGAGCCAGTCTGCCTGTAGCCTGCACAGTGCATTGTTACATGCCTAGCAGCTTAGTGTACTTACCCAGTGAGATGTCATGTGCAGATACTTGCCAGATGTACTGCTGCCAGGCCTCCCTTAACAGTCATGTATATCAGACAGAGCAGTGGGATGCTGTACAGATGTATGTCAATAATATCTAGTGGGTAGTATGTGGCCATGCCACCCCTGTACCAGTGGTTATAATGTGTCAAGCCAGACAGGTTTGTGTAAATTCATAACCTATGGTGGCATATGTATACCAGTCGTTATGTGTTATACCCATCTACATGGCTGTTAACATCCATATTGTCAGGCATGGTACACATGTTTTGCACTAAGGGGTTCTATGTATACCTCTGGACTGTACAGAGTGTGTCAGAATGTCCACACATATTGGCCAATATCTCTGCTGCAGTCGACAGGGGCAGTACGTGCTAGCAGTGGTACTTTACTATGATGTCCTTAGGATGTCTGTTAGTAGTTAATGGCACACATATTGAAAGCAGATGAGACCTCCCCCACACACCATGTCTGTGAAGGTAATCCCAATTACAGTAGCAATATTATATAGAGCAGTAATAGTACACAAATATAGGTTTTCCATTTCTGCATACCTGTGTGTGATGTTTTGTCCTATGACCTCAATGTGAGTATATGTTGCAGGCAATGACTGTCATTTGTGTGGGTGGCCCATACAGTGTCAAGTTGTTCAGGTGTGAACTGTAGGCATAGTGGCTGTTCCTTATTTTGTGCACCTTCTACATATGTATCTTACTGTACATATCTCTGCGTGTGTATGTGTAGTCACATGTATATCTATATACATGTAAATATATATATATATATATATATATATATATATATATATATATATATATATATATATATATATGTATATCTGTATCTGCATATATGTGTCTGTGTATATGTATACTGGGGATGTTGATAGCTTCCACATTTTACATTTCCTATGGGAGCCAGACTGTACTGCATGATATGTTGCCAATACCAGCCTGACATCATAAAGTTGGGATGTAATACTGTTAACATATTGTGCCCATGTCATGTCACGTCTTGGTTATGGCATCTGCAACACTTGGCAGTGTATTGCAGGGTGAATGTGTTTGGCTGTGTGGGGGGGTATGCCTATTCATACAAGACGTATATTGTTTGGAGCCTCTCAACCCCATTAACGGTGCATGTGGACATATTTGTCTTTGTTAAGCTACCATTGCTATCTACAGATGTATGGCCACATATACCTATATAGACATATATCTGCTTACATATATATAACTATGTCCGTATATACCTACATAGATATATATTTGCGTACACATATGTACCTTGCTGTGAATATGGAGTCATATAGGTGTAGACATATATATGTGTCAGTGTAGGCATTTGCATGTATATATGTTTATTTATTTATATATATATATATATATATATATATATATATATATATATATATATATATATACATATATATATATATATATATATATATATATATTTCTAAATATACATATACATATATCTTGACATATATAGATATGTTGTATATGTTTAGATATTAATATATTTACACACACACACACATGCATCTAGATGTTGGTATACATTCTCTGAATTGTTGCATGACTGGGCTGGATAATGTTTCTGAAAACATCCAATTTATGTGTATCTGTCGTGTCTTAGTAGTAAATCATTTTGTCTATGGTGTGCAGGGTCTTGGGTTTGAGTCTTGCAGAGGCTGTTTATTTTGTTGCTGGGCAGAACATGGGCCGTTGGATACAGAGTGATAAAGGCACTTTAAAGCAGTTGTAAGTGGGTTTGTGCAGAGCTAAGCACTGCTAACTTCCAGTTACAGTTTCTTACACTCAGCTTCTAAACTGCTTAACCTGTGTAGGCAGTGCTTACCCCCACGCAAACCCACTTACAACTGCTTAAAAGTGCCTTAATCACTCTGTATCCAATGGCCCTTGTTCTGCCCAGCAACAAAACATACAGCCTCTGCAAGGCTCAATCCCAGGAGCCTACACACCATATCCAATGTGACTTACCACTAAGCCATAGCAAATACATTCAGCCCTCATGTTTCCACAAGCATATCATCCAGCACAATCATTCAAAAGTACAGGAATTGTACGTTTACATCTAGATGTATGTGTGTATGTATGTGTATATATATATATATATATATATATATATATATATATATATATATATATAAATAACTAAATATATACCTCTCTCTCCATGTATACATCTATACACATATGTCTAAATATATATATATATATATATCTATATATATATATATATATATATATATATATATGGGTTCATGTCAATACATCGACATGTTAAAATAACGAAAGTCACTACAGCGAAATGAAACCATCGACAGTTGAAAACATCGACAGTACATGTATACAAAAGTACAGTGCTAACATGAGTCCTGCAAGGGGGAAGTAAAGGATATGATATGATACTGTACCCATACTACTTCCCCCTTGCAAGACCCATGTTAGCACTGTACTTTTGTATACATGTACTGTCAATGTTTTCAACTGTCGATGGTTTGTTTCGCTGTAGTGACTTTCGTTATTTTAACATGTCGATGTATTGACATGAACCCATATATATATATATATATATATATATATATATAAAATAGAGAACATAACAAAGACATATATGAACAGAGGCACCGTTAATGTGGGTTAGGGGGCTCAAGCAATATAAGTCTTATACGTATTGATATCCCCCCACCCAGCAAAACAGGTCTGCTCTGCAATACAATACCAACACTCCCCTTACCCTGCTTCATTACCTTTAGAATTTTGTGCTAAAATAAATTAAATCAAAAGCCCAACCCTAGAGCAATTCAGTTAGGTTTATCCACCCTTAGCTAGCCCTCTCTGATTGTTTTTTGAACAACAGGGCCACTCCCATGATGGTGCATTGCCATCTAGTGGGCTTAGTATTCTATCTGACTACTTATTTCTAGCTGGCATACGTCATCTCCCCACTCTCATGATGCCTAGTACCTAACAAAACCCACACTTAGGCCCTAGTGCTATTTCCTATCACCCAAACCCAAACATGGTTGAGCACTAACACTGACCAGGTAAGTCCTCTTCATCAGCTGTGTATTACATATCTTGCTGCTATTGATGTCTTGGTCCTGCTACTAAAGTTTCCAATAGGTCGCAGTATATCTAGCAACATAAACTAACGTTAGTGACTCTAGACTTGTACAGGATTGCTAATGTTAATTGTGATATTTGTACTGACTTAAGTAGTACTAGGAGTACTGAATTGTAGTGGAACTGGTTTGCAGTTGTTAGTCACAATATATAACTGTAATAGGTGGTACTCCAGCCACAATTATAGCTGCTACTGTATGTATATTGTGATCTTACATCTGCTGAGTTACCTGCATAGTTCCTCTACTGGCTCTGGGCTAGACCATGGTGAAGACCCATTCTATTACTGTGTGCAGTAAGAAACCTAGATATATTTACCCTAATGAACTAGGTAGCTGAGCTTCACCCAATATTTCAGTTGATGCTGACCTGTTTATTTCTCATTTCTTTGCATTTATCACAAGTTTCTCCCTAATACAACTACGTGTTTGTGCTGCAAAGAGGAGTACACGTTATTGACCTAACTGGACTGGTGCGATTGTTTTCTTGTAATCACATGATCCAGTTTTCCTTATATGCCCCAAGAATTAGCTACTACTTAGCAAAACATATTTTTCGATTTAAAAGTGTTTGGCTGTAGCAGATGACCACGTGCCTCCCTTATGCTTTAAGGGCATCCTTCACCAGATTGGAATGTTCTGAATGAATTTTTGTTAGCTGTACTGCATACTTGTAATAGTAATAGTCCACGTGACCTCCTTATAATTTAGAATGGTGTTTAACTAGCTTAATGTGCACAGAATGCCTTTTTGCTTAATAAATAGCATAGTTAAAAAACTTTTTTTTTCAATAATTCTTTATTTATTTTTTTCATTGATATAAAATAGCAAACATAATAGAACAAGGAGAGGGAACACTTCTTCACAGTAAGCAGTTGTTACACATTGCTGGTAGTAAAAAAAGAAGTAAAACAATTAACCAATACTATTCACACTATATACATAAATGCTTTCAATACTCGGGAGAGAAATTGTTACAGTTCAGCGAGCATTGTTGTGATTAGGAGTATACATTAGAAAAAGGAGGGAGAAGAAAAAGAAGACAATTTCGTGAGCTATGAATATAGATTAATATGGAACCTCTTATTTGTAGTTAAGTCTTATACATTGTCATGAGCTAGGCAAGAATAATATTGAAGATTTGTTCCCATAATTTCCTGTGTTTGATGTTTTTATTCCCCTTATCGATTAAAATGTTATGGGCTAAGAGATGTTTGGCTGCCATTAATCTAAAATTCTCCCAGGAGATGTTAGTTAGGTTAAGCCAATTGGTTGCTATATAGAGTTTCATTAAGAGAAAAACATTGATCATAGTAATTGCTTTAGTTTTAGAGATGTTATTTGGTGGGATATGTAGAAGAGTGAATTCCCAGGTGAGCGTGGATATTTGATAGCCCATTTTTGTAATTGAAATTTAAGGGAGTTCCAAAGTTTAAATACACACTTACAGCTCCAGAATAAATGGAGTATATCAGCCGTTTGATTTTTACAGTGTGGACAAAGAGGGGATTTCATAGAGTTAAATTTATGTAAAATAGCGGGTGTGAAATATGCGTTGTTATAGATCATAAGTTGGGTAAATGCCAGTTTTTTTAAGGGGACTGGATTTATTTGTTAAATTAATTGCTTGGTTTAGTTGAAGGTTATCAATGGATGGATTATTCTTTCTCCAATAGTCCGAGACAAGTATATCTTTTTGGAATTTAATGTCTTTGATTAATTTATATGTATTAGTGATACATTTTTTAGTTGAGAGGATGGTCTTCCATAGTGAATTACAGGTTATTCTATCATTGTTGCTTATGTTGCAGTTTTGTAAATAGCTGGTACATAATTCTTTAATTTGCCTTAAAATCACTAGATAGGATTTGGGGAGGTTCAATTGATTCCTCATTTCTTGTATAGAACCGTTTAGGTATGGGTATATATCTTGAATGGTTATATTAATTAATCTAGGAAAGGGATTCAGGTTTAGGGTTTGATTGTTTATTTTAAGGTTGGGAGTTTTGTGCAAAGGTTGTAGCATCATCATAGCTTGTGTCAGATTTAAATGCTTAAAGAGATTTTGAGTTAGTGAGATAGAGTGTTTAAGGGGTTCTATTATATTGTATGATTTCATTAAACTTGTATTTAGAAATGGTAGGGCTTTGGAATTGATATACAAGCTTTTGATATGTCTTTGGTATATTATTATCCACATCGGGGACCAATCTTTATTCTTTGGGTTGTAGTCAGCTATTTGCAGTACTCTATTAGCATTCATAATTAGGTAATTAGTCTCGAAGTTGGGAAGGTCTAAACCACCTTTATTTTTTTGGGTCGAAAGTTGGGTATATGAGATTCTGTTTTTTTTTTTTGGTTCCATATAAATTTTGCGAGCAAAGTGTGAGTTTGTCTAAAACATTTATTGGATATGTTTAATTGAGAAGTCATGAATATATAAAGTAATCTGGGTAATACATTCATTTTAATTACTGAGACTTTTGCCAGGAAAGGTAATTTTAGATTTTTCCATCTGTTAAGGTCTAACATAATATTTTGCAATTTTTGAGTTATATTATTTGAGTAGAAATCTTTATTGTTTGTTGAGAAAGTGATGCCTAAATTGTTGATTACCTCTTTTGTTTTTATTTTTCCTATTAGAGGTAAAAGCGAGAATGGTTTAGGGGTTTTTAAAGGAAATATGCTATTTTTTGTAGATTTAATTTGTAGTTTGATATCTTCGAGAAATGTTCTGTAGCAGATAATATTTTATTTACATTTGAGATTGGTGTGGTACAATAGATATTCAAATCATCTGCAAAAGCTGGGAGAAAAATTTTGGTGTTAAATATTATTGGGGGGTTATGGTATAAATGTTGTTTAATATTTAAGAAGAGTGGTTCAAGATATAGGTTAAAGAGTATAGGAGATAAAGGGCATCCTTGACGAGTTCCATTTTTAATTGAAATTCTCTTTGACCAAGTTTTGTTAATATATAGAGATGTATAGGGCTTATTGTATATAATTTGCAGGATCTGGATAAATGTTTGTGGAATATTAAAATAGGGTAATGTTTGGAGTAGAAATTCTATATTTACACTATCAAAGGCTTTATGAGCATTGATAATTAGAGCGTATATGTTTAGGTTAGAATGATTAGCGTGGGATATTAGAGTATTAAGAGTTAGTGTATTATCACTTGTTTGTCTGAGCATTGTAAAACCAGATTGTTCGGGGGAAATAATTTTATCTAGTAAGTTTTTCAGTCTGTTTGCAAGTATGGATATTAGTATTTTGGTGTCAATGTTTAATAGTGAGATGGGTCTATAGCTATCTGGGTTTTTTGGGTTAGCGTGTTCTTTATATGTAGATACATTAAAGTGCAGATCATTAATTTTATTGTTTATTATATAGTTCAGTATATGGAATAGAATTTAAACTAAGATAGAGGAAAAGGTTTTGTTGAATTCAGCTGTGAGACCGTCTGGGCCTGGGGCTTTATGTGATTTCATTCGTTGAATTGTTGCGGTTATTTCACTAGTAGAGATAGGTTAAGTTAACCTTTCCTGTTGTTTTGAATCTAGTTTCGGGAAATCGAGTCTTTGAAGGACATTTGCTCTTTCTTCTTTGGAGACTATTGATATTTGGTCTCCATAGGTCTGCGAATATATTCGCTCAAAGATTTTATTAATATCTTCAATATTCGTGTAATGTTTGTTTTCATAAAGTATTTTGGATATTTGGGAAGAAGATTTAGTTTGGGTTATGATTCTGGCCAGTGCTCGAGATGGTACTTGCACTTCATTAGCATAGTTAGCTAGCATTTTGATTTCATAAAAGGATAACTTGCTGTTATGTAATAGGTATAGGTCTTTTTGAAGTTTCAGGATTTCAGATTTAGTTTGAGTTTTATAATTTGTTAAGAGCTCATTCTCAAGCTTTTGAATTTTGGCTCCTAAGTCCTGTTCTTCATTAAGATATTTTTTTATAGTAGGCTGCTTTTTTAATAAGTATTCCCTTAATTTGGGCTTTGATTGCCGCCCACTCAATATCCAAAGGTAATTGAGAGTTAGGAATGTTAGATAGAGTTGATTTGAGTAAGGAATATCGTTTATTATTTCCTTTTTGGTTAAAAGTTTGGGGTTCAAAGACCAATTGTAGCCTTTTTTCAATGTGCTATTCATTGTAATTCCATTGAGGTTTAAAATAATTTTGGAGTGGTCTGAGAGGTATCTAGTGTGTATGGTCATTTTTGGGGCTAGTTTGATAAATGAGTCTGAAATTAGAAAAAAAAAATCTATTCTCAATCACATTTTGTGGCATTGGGAGTAAAATGTGAATCTGTTGGATATATTTAGACTATCTAGATACTTAAAAGGGTCATATAGTTTGTAATCCTGAATAAGTTCTCTTAGTGCTAGGTGAGCTTGTTTATTAGGTATTGTATTTGTACTTGCTTTGTCTTGGTCAGGATTTAGATATGTGTTACAGTCTCCATCTAGGACCATGTAATAATCTTGGAATTTATTTAAGATAGGGTATAATTAGGCGAGGAAAATGTGCTGGTTTCTACAAGGGGCATAAACATTAAGGACGAGAAGAGGTTTAGGAAGATTTGGAGTTAGAATAGTTACATAGCACCATCTTCCCTCCTTGTCCATTTGGGTTTCTAAAATTTTATCTTGGAACTGTTTTTTAATTATTATAGCTGCCCCTGCACTGTTAGATTTGCCTTCAGAAGCTATGATATCCCTTATCCATTTTTTCTCCTTAATTTCTGACCATTGCTCAAGTGTTAAATGTGTTTCCTGGGCCAAAATGAAGTTTGATTTCGCTTTCAGAATGAGGTGTAAGAAAAGTTTTCTTTTCTTCTTATTCTGGAGCCCCTTGATATTCCATGAATCAAATTCCCACATTTATGTAATTGGGTTGTTTGTGAAATGTCTAGAGTGATTGTTTGTGATGTTGATTTCTGTTCATGTATTGATAAAATAAAATTAAGAAAGCATCCTTTTATTCCCGTCCCCACCCAGTGCCTAACCACTACCCCCTTGGACCAGGAATAATGCAGGGAGTAAGTCGTTATTAGTTTTACAGACCTGTAGTACAGCATGGTAATTATGAATTGGGTTATCATATTTAGGTAAAAAATGAAAACTAGTATCCCTGCAAAGATTTTCTCTACTTAGACAAAGCTTAACAAACTAATTCCCTAAAAAGCACCAGTAAAGTATCCCTAATCTCCTCAACAGGTTTGTATGTGTCTAATAGAACACCTAAAGTGTACATTCTATGTGATTAGCAATAATTGAGAGATGTGATTTGAAAAGGTCTTAGTAGAACTATTATATTAAGTAAAGGCCCATTAAACAAGGTTTTTAGTATAAATGCACAGATAAGTGCTATTATGGTATAATAATATACTAGAAGATATTAGTAGAACTATTAACTATATCCTTTAACTATTTTCGCTAACATTGAAGTAATACTAAAACTAAGATTATTTTATGTGTTCTCCTTTATTTTCTGTTCCTCTCTGCCTCCTTTCCATTAATATTACTTCCTTTCACTTTATGCTATGAATAGGACTATACACCCATAGTAATCTATCTGTTGTCTGTGATGTTCAGCCAAGCTATTTTATTTGTGGAGTTCAGCTTACAGGTATAGGAAAAATATCACTATATTGTACATATGGGCAAGCATTACAAGTATATGACACAACATACATTGTTTCTAGTGTCTATTACTTTGATAAAACATGCTGCTTTTCATATTACTACTACCCCACGGTTTTGTGCAGTTTTTAACATAGCATAATATTAGTGCTTTTCTATGGGTTGCATTAATGTGTCCCTCACCGACCTTATTGAAATTCCCATTCTCCAAACCGTTTACATTAATAAGATGTGTTTATTATGTTTTATTGTAAAACATTTAAGGTTTGCTATGTCTCACAGATGGTTACTAGGCATATAGCTCATGGGATCATTACAGTGCTTAGATCAAAAGCCTAAAACAATGATTGATTGCAAGCATTGATCAGGATTAAATAATAGATATATGTAGGCTGGAGAAGGCAAACAGTCTTTAGAGGGGACAGTTAGTTAATAGCAGATAACCTTAATCCTCTAAACAGCCAGGCTATAACATATTTAATTTGTGTGTACTTTCCCAGTTATTTCAATATTCATAACAGTTGTTAGGTAGTGTCATTTAGTTAATTAGCTGATTTCCAATACAAGACAGATGTTATAGTATATTGAAAATTTATAAAGAGCAGCCAGCAACTTTATCCTTGGTCTGCAGAAATTTAACTGTTTTATTAGTGAAGGGTGTCTATGTCCACTCAATGTTTTTTTTAATTGAATGTAGTACACATTGTGTGGACTTATTATAGAAAAAGAATAATAAACCTTAATTGGTAATCAAAACATAAAATAATTCTTTGTAAAGTTGTACAGCAGCCCATATGTCAATTAAACAGAAGTACACTATTCACTGGCTATTCTCAGTGAGTGGAGCTGAATGTGATCAAAAGCAGCATCGTGATGTTGTGTATTCCAGCAGCTACTTTTCTTTGTATGTACTTATTAAGTTAGATAGTTAGCATTATAAGACTTCATTTTCAGGCAAATGTACTATAAAAATTATAGCACAGTACTTCTTATTCATCAGTGGTTCAGATATTACTTTTTAAACAGTTATGCTCGGTATTCGAGCATGATTAGCCACTGATTCTTATGTCAGGACGGGTATTGTATCAAAACTGATAAAAGTTTATTGGGTTTGGGTTTTAAAAGCCTTTAATGCTTTTGTTTTTTTTCCACATGGTTCTTATTAAAAAAAAAAAAAAAAAAAAAAACGATCCTTTAAACTATGTTCTTTTTTTTGCATTTCTGCAATCAGGAGAATACTCGTCACTCGCTCCATGGGTAAAGGAGCGTTCCAACACCTTGAATAAGTGTAGGGGGACCATTAAAACAAGCTGGATATCCCAGAAAAGTCACACTTTTAAAGTACCTGGCATAGAGCATAGAAAGATATTTTAGTTCCTGTCGTGGGAAAATGGAAAGGCGGAAGTAGGTCGGCCTCATGGCTTTTGTTATGAGACACCAGTACTACCAACCTGTTGGTATAGGCCTAAAAAGGTCCAACAATACAGCAGAAGGCAAAAAACAGTCTCGAAGGGCTGAAAAGTGATCGATCGTTCATCCAATATTCAGACATCACTCCGGTGAGTATATTTAGCGATCCAATGTTGGAATTTTCTTAAAAACAGCAAGAAAGGTTTCTCTGGCTTCCTTGTGGTTGGCGATCATATATTTAACTCCTTCGGAGTGGAAAATTAGTATGTTAGGGTATTTCATTTGGAATTTTATTTTTCTTTCAATTAGGAACTTACAATAAGGGGAAAGAAGCTGCCTTGCTTGTCTTATTTGGAGGGGAAGATCTTGGGCCAGTGATATTGTATTATTGTTCCAGTTAACAGTTCCTCCACTTTTTTTAGCAGTCAGCAAGATTGTATTAACATCTTGAAAGTTTAACAGTTTTGCATAGACAGGTCTGGGTTTGTATGTACCTTGTGTTTCTCTTAGTGCTCTGTGTGCTCTTTCTATTATTGTTTGTTTTGCTATTCCAGGTTCTTTGAGCAGTATGTTGAAAATTTGTATTATAGAGGGAATCAGTTTGTTGTGGTTTACAGATTCTGGGATTTATGATAATATTATTCCTTCTGGATCTTGCTTCCAGGTCTGTGATCTTTTCTTGGATGTTTTGAATTTCTTTATCGTGGGAGTCAGATTTTTTTGTTATTAGAGTTATTTTCTCCTCATTTTCCGTGACTTTGGCTTCAGATTTATCCAATCTGTCTATTATTTGGTTAAAGGTATTTCCAAATGATTGTAGTTGTACAGTTAATTCTTTTATTGCTTCATGGATGGGAAGTAGTGCTGTTTTAATATCCCCCAGATTTGCTGGTTGATCAGATTTACTTTTGTTTCCAGTTTTAGATGCATCTGTTTGTTTTATTTTCTTCTGCCTTTTCGAATTCAAATCTTTTTCAGGAGATAGTAAATCCAAAAGTTTGGTTTTAGATGTGGTAGTGTTGATGTTTTTATCTTCTTTCAACATCCTGTAATGGTTATTGTCTTCAGTTTTGAGTGTATTTTTCAGTAAGCAGGAATGCAGGAGCACACGGCTTAAGTTAACCTCTCTGTATCCTTACCAATCTTACTTGTTTATAAAGTGGACCAGTCACTTCTTCTTGGTACCTTTATTTCGGAGTTAAATAGAGTTGATATTTCAAGATATTTTGTCGAAATTGATTCTGGATAATCTTCTGAGTTAGTTTTATTCCAGATATTTAGAGGAGCTAAGGATTAGCAGTGCTTGCAGAACAGCGGCCATCATTGATTCCATAGTTAAAAACCTTTTATTAGCTGTACTCCATACTGGTACTAGTAATAGTCCACATGCCCCCCTCATAATTTAAGAATGGCATTTAACTAACTTAATATGTACTGAATGCTTTGTTGCTCACTATACCGTATAGTTTAAGGTTATTATGAATGCCTTGGAGTAGGAGATGACCACATTCATTCCCCATGCTATTAGAATGGCGTTTCTTTCTAAGAGGACATGCTGGAATACCTATTCTTGTTAAGCTATTTTTGTCAAGCTATTTCAGCACAGTTAGATCGCAGACTGCATGAAAACAAGCCTAGATTTGTAATCACCCCAATCTCCAGCGTATTTGATTTTCATTAGCGTTCAAGTAGTGCATGCTAAGGTTACAGGACTAGCCTTTTAGCTACCTTAAACCCCATAGTTCTGTCAATTTTGCCAGTAGAACTACCTCGTGCCTTGTTGTTAAGGTTTCTGCCACACTCTTACATATCTTGCTAAACCTATACTTAACTAATACGTGACCTAACAATTATGTAGTTGTAGTGTGAATATATGAAAATAATTGAAATATCTGTCTACTATTTAAATGGGACTATATGAAATAGGACTGAAATAGCTGTTAACTGCTTAAATATGAATAATATATCACTAATTGAAACCCTGCTTTAGAACACCAGTACTAGATTGAACACTGTTCTGAGTGATCTGTGATAGTAACTGTTTAAGCTGCTTATCATTCTCCTGCCTGCAGTTACTAGGGATTTAACTGTGTTTTAAAGTCTCACTGTTTATATCTCTGCTTCAGTCCTCAGATTATTTATTGCACTCTGTTGAATTTAAAACTGTGATTTTGAACTGTGATGTAAAAATGTTGTAGCTGTTGACACCATCTCTCTAGGGAATCCTCCATTCTTACTCTCACATCTCATCACCCTCTCTCAACCTACCTAATTCTCCACTGCTCTCACTCTACTATATTCAAACCTCTCCCTCTACAACTCTCTTACTCATTCCCATTTTTCTTCATCCTTATCTTACAAGTCCCTGGTACCACATTTAAGGTAATTGCATACCCTAACCATATAGAAGACCTCCAACACCCCGTGCGTGCTGAAACAATGATGGAAACCTCTCCAACAACTGTGCCAATATACCTAAAATATGTATGTGTTTAACTTTTATCAGCTACCCATTCTCCTAACCTTATTAAAGTGCTGTTCTACTGTATTGTACTTGATCAGCTCAAAACATCTCTGCCTAACCACCATCCCACTTATCCAGTACTACACCCCTATAGCATCCTACTATACTCCTAACCACCTGCCCTATAACTTACTTTACTATCTCCCTGTCTTCCCCTGTCCTGCTCCCACTGGCCTAACCCCCATCTTGACACATACCTTTTACCTTCACACTGAGTACTGCAACCAATTTAGGCCCGTTATCTCTAAATCCTGACACTCCACTACTCCCCCTCCACTACCTCCACTCTCACCACACTTGCCTTATTTCTGCTAAGTGCTGCTACATCCATACCTATCTCTGCTTCAAGTGTAAGGGCTGTAGATTAATCCTCACAGCCTTGAACAAACACTCATCCCTCACCCTGCTTCCAGTCTATGTAACTGTCCATATTACCTTTAGACGTTTGTGCTAAAATAAATTAAATCAAAAACACAACTCTAGAGCAATTCACTTAGGTTTTTCCTCTCTTAGCTAGCCCACTCTGTTTTTTGAACAACAGGGCCACTCTCAGGATGATGCATACCTGCTCCATTCACCCTCGCTCCCACTCGTGCTCACTTTGCTCCCCTACCCTACCCCCCATTTCCACACAACCCTGAGCTCCTGTAACTTATAACTAAACACCACACCCACTAGCAATTCTCACACACCTCAATTATCCTATCACTTCTCAACTATCAATCATAAACCCCTTCTCCCACCTCACCCTTAATCACACATACCCCAACACTCAACACACAGAAACCAAATAGACCTCCACTTTAAGATCACTTACAGCTTAATAAATATGATGCTCAGAGCACATACAACTCTTTTACTACAAACATTAATCTATCCATCCACTATACTTACCTTACTCCTACTCTGCTTTCTCTCCTCCTACCACACCCAACTCCATTTCAGTAACCCACCACCATGGCAAACTGAACCCATAACTAATCACAATCAGCTAAAAAGCTCCATAATTATTCCCAGTGACCTTGCCGCCTATCAACCACACAAACACACACACACACACACACACACACACACACACACACACACACACACACACGCACACACACACGCATACACGCACACACACACATCTACTGCCACCCGAAACTAAAAACCAACCCTCTCTCCTATCAAAAGCAATACAAAATACTGCACAAGTTAACCAAACTATATCGTACCCTACTACTAACACTTACTTGTTGTGGTGACATACACCCCAATCCAGGACCTACACCAATTACTACAACTAACCCTAACATAGAAATCCCTTTAAATAACTGGCCCACCTCATCTCTCCTCTTCCTAAACATAAATATACAAAGCATACTTAACAAAGTGCAAGACCTTCATGCCCTATTAGCCTTATATAAACTTGAGATAGTCATACTGACTGAAACCAGGCTTAAACCACATCACCATAACAATGAGATCATAGCCCCTGGATACAATATTATTAGGAAAGATAGATTAAATAAAAAAGGTGGAGGAGTAGCAATATTATTCCAAGACCATCTAACCATAGAGCAGTTTGACTGTGATAACCTGGATGTAAAAGACAGAAATTATCCTAGCCAAATTCAAACTAAAGTCCCACAAACAAATTATCATAGCAGCAGCCTACCTCCCTCCAGGTAATAACATTAATTCAACAGAAAACTTAGTAAACTGTATCTCTAACTCCCTTCCTCATGAAACTATCCTACTAGGAGACTTTAACATATACTGGCTCAATTGCTCAAACCACAACCCATCTAACCACATCAACCTCCACAGGTTCACCCAAATAATACAGACCCCCACCAGATCCGACAAAACAACCAAACGCCAGTCCATCCTAGACTGGATTCTGTCATCCCACCCCACTCTTGTACAACAGTCAGGGTCTCTCCAAGACAGTCTAAGTGACCAGCAACCAACCTATCTAATCAGGAACAGATCCATCCAACAAATCAAACAACCCAGCCTCAGGGTTATATGTAACAAAAGAAATTTCATAGCAGCTGATTTTACCAAATCACTAAAATCTTGCAATTGGATGCCCCTTAAACACCTACCACTAGATGAGGCCATGCAATACTTTAATTCCACCTTCCTAGATATCTTGAATTTCCATGCACCCCCCAGAACCATCAGGATCAAAAACAACTATGCCCCATGGCTCACAAAGGATACTAAAACTAACATGAAAGATAGGGATAAAAGCTGGACAATTTATCAAAAAAACAAAACCCGACCCTAAGGCAAAACTATTTAGAACTTAGAAACAAAGCCAAAAGATAAATTAAAGCAGACAAGACCAACTACTATAAAAAACTTCAAGAAAGATTTGCCCACAACCCCCACAAATTCTGGACTACCATATCAGGAATACTCTACCCAGGAAAAGCCTCCACTCTTACCCCTGTTCTACCAAATAACGAAACCAATATCCCCACCCAATTCAACAATTTCTTCACCAAAACAGTACTAAACCTTGCCAATGCCCAAACCAATACAAACTCACCAAAACAACTAACCACCCTAATACAGCAGAATGACCAAAACATCCCTACCACCTTCTCCCTGCAGCCAGTCCCTACCAAGACAATTTTAAAATTGCTTAAGTAACTAAAACCAACCACCTTAGCTGCAGACAAGCTGCCTGCTGATTTCCTTCAAATAGCAGCAGAAGCTATATCCTACCCTATCTCCATCCTCATCAATAGATCATTATCTGAACACAAAGTACCCACCTTGTGGAAAATCGCACACATCATTCCACTTCACAAAGGAGGCACCTCTCTAGAACTGACCAACTACTGCCCAATTGCAATCCTATCTCCCTTATCCAAAATACTGGAAAGGGTTGTTCATACTCAGCTAATACAGTTCCTTCTATATTATAATCTCCTCTCCAATACACAACATAGATTTAGACCATCACACAGCACCACCACTGCACTTCTCTCTTACACCAACATAATCAACCAATACAGGAACAAAGGACTATTTGTATCCTCCATTTTCTTAGACTTATCTAAGGCTTTTGACATGGTGAATCACAACATGCTTCTTCAGACCATGTCCAACCTAAACATATGCCCATCTACTATACTATGGTTCACCAACTACTTAGCAGGTAGGCAACAAGATAAACTATCCCCCTTGCTTCCTGTCTCTACAGGAGTTCCCCAGGGATCCATCTTAGGCCCACTTTTGTTCTCCGTCTTCACCAACATCTCCTCAGCCCTACCCACAGCCTCAGTTGTGCAGTATGCTGACTCTACCACCATTATATGTGCCGCCCTCACGATAAGCAGACTACACTCCCTTACCCAAACTAACTTCTCATAAGCCAAAACCTGGTTTACCAACATCAAACTTATACTCAATCCCAACAAAACAAAACTGATCCTGTTTAAACCTGGAAGACCCCAACCTTTAAATGATAACTTTAACTTAATAGCCAAAGGTGATATCCAAATAAAACCTACATTACACACAAAACTACTAGGTGAAGAAATCGACAACCAGCTAAAATTTAACATCCATATAGCCCAGACTATCAAGGAAGTCAACAAAAAACTAAACAAACCAAAGCTACTATCGCTAGAATCCATCTCCTGTCTATTCTTCTCTATGCCTCCCCCATACTTACCAACCTGAACTAAAAATAACTAAATATAATAGAATTGTGTTATAACAAGATTGCCAAGTTTGCCACAGAATCCACACATAGGTCCCATCACTGTTTATCCCTAAAGCAACTCAAGTGACTGGAACTGCCACATGCTCTACTAGTCAATCAAATCTCAATAGCATGGAAACTCTACTGCCACTCAGATTTAACCTCAGCACTCCAACATCTTATTCAGCCATACACCACCTCCAGAGAGCTAAGATCCAGTGATCAAAACCTAATAAAAGTTATCAGACACAGAAATGAAGCAGGTAAATCGCTCTCTTTGCCTGTTCAATTGGCCAAACTTGGAATGCTCTACCAGGCCAGATAACTTCTACTACCTCAACTAAAATATTCAAACACAACCTTAAAAACCACTATACTAACAATTGGCTCTGCTCATGCTACTCCCCTAGGTAAGCCACACTAATACTCTACTAACGTCTCCAACAAAACTAGCATCTACCACCCTCTAAAGGAACAAACCTTCTAATCTCTATAAACTGCACTATATTATTAACATCTACAACCTCTGTAGTATACCAACAGTCCCCAATGCTAACTGTATATCATTTACATGGGCAACTTTAATTACTGTCTGAATGTAAAATCATTGCTTTTCCTATTCCTCTGTGATATGACTTTAGGCCCATGTGATATTTTGAGATGACTGTTACATAGATGTAAATGTGTTATGTGTACCAAAGCCACTGTATTGTATTTTTGCTTGAACTATTTTGTAAATGATACTTGGAGCTTTCCTCCACAGGAGACCCAAGACCCTGTATTGTACTTTCTTACATGAACTATATTGTAAAAGATACTTGGAGCTTTTCTCCATGGGCCTCCGCTGAAAATGGGCCTGTGTCCAGTCGGACTATCCCGGTAAACAAATGTAAAATAAATAAACAAAATAAATAAAATGTTGCAAATGGCATAATCAGAACCTGACACAGCATGGCCACAAGATGTTAACAGTAAGCCATCCCACCTGTATTATGTCAGGCTGGTATTGATAACATATCATGCAGTACAGTCTGGCTACCATAGTGAGTGTACAACGTGTAAGCAATAAATAGTCCTAAGATACATATACACAGACACATGTATGCAGATACTTATATATGTATATATATATATATATATATATATATATATATATATATATATATATATATATATCTACACATACACACACAGAGGTATGTCTAGGAAGATACACAATCAGAGGGTACACACCATACTGAACAGCCAATATCCCTACAGTTGCAACCCCATCCGATGGACAGTGTATGAGTCACCTATACCAACGACAATTGTTGCATGAAACATATACCCACAGAAAAGTCAAAGGATGTAACACAGCATACAGGTTTGTATACATAAGAAAGGTTTATTTGTGTACTATTACAGTTGTATATGCCATTTCATATAGCTGGTTATGCTTTGAAATACATACAAACAGAGTAATGCAACTCTCAAACAGATCATGTATTATAGTAATCTGAAAACATCACATCTGTCGGTGTCCATGGCATGGCCTTCAAGTAGTACAACAGGAAAGACAGACTGGGCCACAGGATAACAAGCAATCAAAAGTATGTAAGGCAGATGTATAGCCTAGTGGCCTCTAAATACACTCTGCATGCAATCCCTAGGGGGAAAAGGCCTAGGTTGACACAATGGGTATTATCTGTTATATAACAATGCATAATTGAAATAATCACAATCACAATGATGGCAGTAAGCAGTAGGCCAGCAATGTTCACAAGGTGAAATGTATGGTAATGTACATCCATATACCTTAAGGCAGCTTACTACTGGTATTCCTCACATGTTGTAACACCCCAGGATACTTAAGGTGCATACCCCCCCATACACTGACTTACAGGGATATATAACACTGTTATATACACTGACCTCTAGACTGCAGAGGTGCACACATGTGTTGTGCAGATGAAGGCCACATATATATGGTGCATATGTTCTGTACACCATTATTTACTGCCATCATACCTGATAACAAGCCAGTCAGATAACAGACTGCTGGACATGTTGTGTGTAGTAGGGGTTGTTTCTGAGGACATTACTTGGACATTCTGTGTTTGTATGTACAGTACTGTGGTCTGTGTATGTAGAGCAGGGGTCTACAACCTTCACTATCCAAAGAGCCATTCCTGACCCCTCACCCACCACACTAAATTTATCAGGAGGCACAACAGCTATCTGACTCCTAAAATGAAAATAGCAGAGCATATATGGTTTCATATATAGTTATACTAAATATAAGATAACTAAGTGTATAAGAACAATACCTAACATATGTCCATAATTGTGTCCATGTGTTGGGATTGCTTGATCTGTGTGTGTGTGTGTGTGTGTGTGTGTGTGTGTGTGTGTGTGTGTGTGTGTGTGTGTGTGTGTGTGTGTGTGTGTGTGTGGTAGAGTGTCCATTAATCCTCAAAGGTAAAGGGAGCCACTACAGCAGGGTGGAAGAGACACATGTGTCTCCAGAGCCACATGTTGCAGACCCCTGAGTTAGGATGATTGACAACAGTATGTGTATTGTGCTTACAAACCTTGGGCTCTGTACAGACTGTGGTAGACGCTATTGTTCTCGGTCCTGTTCTATCTGATGTTACATACTGCTCCAGTGTATGGTACCCTAGTGGCTCACATGTCTGTAGGGCCAGACACACACTTGTCCCATATACCACAGACAGTCATTGGACCACACTGTGCCATGACCAGTGTATGTAAGGTTAGTGTGTGAGTGATACATATGAGGATGGTGTTTATCAGACAGTCGTTATAGTGTCATATTAAGCTTGTGTATCATATGTGGCTGTGTTGACACTGGATGTGGGTATGCATTTTCTCACAGGTGTCTGCTATGCTGTGCTGTGACCTGTGTGTCGAGCCCTCTATAATCGCAGGTACATGTGTATTCCCCCATACAATATGTAGTCCAGTGTTGTGGCAGTCTGCCTGTAGTTTGCCCAATGCTTTGTGACATGCCTAACAGCCTACTGTAATTACCCAGTGTGCTGTTATGTCCAGTTATTTGCAAGACATACTGCTGCCAGGCCAGCATAACTGTTGTGTATTTCTGACAAAGCAGTGGTATGCAGTACAGATGTATGTCACTATCCACTGGGTAGTATGTGGCCATGTGAACTCAGCACCACCAGGTATTATGTGCAGGACATACTGGCGTGTGTGCGTGCATACACTGTGTGGGCATATGTACTCCAGTATTGTCATGCAATACCCATGTATGTGGCTAGTAACATCTACATTGGACACCATGGTCCACATGTCTCGCATGAAGGGGACATGTGTACACTTCTGGACTGACCACAGAGTGCCAGACTGTCCACATATATTGGTTATATCCCTGCTGTAGTCCACAGGATCATTACTGTGCTAGCAGTGTTACTGTATTATGATGCCCTTGGGATGTCTGTCTGTAGCCAATGGTGCACATGTTTACAGCAGATGTGACCTCCCACACCCAACATGTCTGTTAAGACACCTGTATGACAGTAGCAACAGTCTACATATATACCTGCAATACATCCATGACAACCCCTTGCACTAAGGGGTTGGGACTATTGGTGCTGAGGTAGGACTCCTCTCCATGTTCTGGACATATGATAAACATATATGTGTACACATATATCCACATATCTATATGGATATATTCACATATACATATCCACATACATATATGGACATATGCATATCCACATACATATATGGAGATATATATGTACATATATATATATATATACATATAAACACTCACACATATACATATACACAATGACTTCAACAAGTGGCTAAGCTTCTGATGTCATTCAAAGAGGATCTAGTATCTGTCTGCCTGGACAACATGATTGACAAACCACGATGCTTTGCCAGAGATGGACTGCACCTGTTGCCCCTGGGATTCAGGTTACTGGCTAAAGCTGGTGGCACCCCATACTGCCTTATCTAGGCAAGGTTCAAAGGACAAAACCACCACCATAACAGATACAAACATGCAAAACTTAAGGTAATGCTACTCAATGCTAGAAGTCTAAACCTAAAAAGGCACTCTCTTGAGGCACACCTACAAATGGGAAACATCAATATCTGTGCAGTAAATGGGACCTGGTTCAACACTCCAGAGAGCACACCTGTAATACCAGGCTACAACTCTTATAACACATTTCAGGCACCAAACCAAGACCACAACACTACCGGTGGAGGAGTGTCCATATTCACCAAGGTTATTCACACCTCCAGCCTAGTTCCCAACACAATGCATCTGAGAATCTCCAGGTGCAACTAACACTAGGTAAGATTGCAATACAAATTGTAGCTTGCTACAGATCCCCCACCATGCCCCAAGATTCTCACTACACCTTTATAAACATACTGGACAATGCTAAGATACAACCAAACACCGTAATACTGGGTGATTTCAACTACCCTGCCATTAACTGGGAAAACTACTCGGGTGCCAACACCTTTTACCAATGGTTCCCGGAATTCATACATTACACCCCCCCTCTGGATCAACTAATACATCATCCAACCAGGGGCTCCAATATGCTAGACCTGGTCATTACCAACATGAGAGAAAGATGCTCCACACTAGTGGTCACCCCCTCATTGGTCAGGTCTGACCATAAGGAAATCACTGCTGACATCCACATCCCACCCCCACTCTCCAGTAAGGAAACCTCCATTAAAAACCCTCTCCAAAGCCAATGTCATGCTACTCCAGTCAGAAGTGACAAACCTCATGACACCCACAGAGACAGGAGCTGAAAGTGCAACTGGTGAATCTTACACTAAGGCACTGTATGAGCACATCCACTTGTGCATGAATTGTGCCATCCCAAATAGAACCAAAACACTGTCCTCCAAAAAATGAAGCCAATCTGGTAATCCACTGCCATAAACAAACTATACAAGAGAAGGAAGAAACTGTTAAAGAAAAAAAGGATAATCACAAAATGCAAACTGCTCCCTTACCATCCTCAGTAAGAAGCTGGGATCTCTCAAAATCCTCCAAAGCTTGTCATGTAAATATAATTATCAAAGATTCCAAAGACAACCACAAGGCATTCTACAGATATGAAAAACCAAAACAACAAAAAAGCGATGGTAGCACCAGGAAATAACGTTCAAGATTTAATCCAAAAGTTCAAGACAATATTCCAGTAAAATACAAGCCAAAAGTAAACGCTTTCGTCTCCTGCACTGGAGACTTCTTCAGACTAATGGCTTACACATACACATAACCTATTTAAATACTAAAATAGCAGTCAATTAAACATAATTGGCAATTAATCATTAAAAGCTCAAATAGCAGTTCTTAAAACAACAGTCAGCCTAATGCTGACAAATACCTCTAACTAAAATCCCTAATGCTTCAGTCCCTTCCTTTTTAAATACATAATACATTCTTCTCTATTATAAAGTCCTGGGGGAAAACATGCATTTAATCTAACCTGCCAGCAGTATTCCAACCACCCTAATTCTTCTTCTACATTAATACTTTTGACATTAGGATGCACTGAATCTATTACCAAACACTTAAAGTTGATTTTACATCTATTTTCCACATAATGCTTACCCATAGTGTTTTTTACATCACTCTTACCAATGGCATAGTGGTGTTCATAAATTCTCCTATATAATTCTCTTTTAGTTTTACCTTCATAAAAGGAGATACATTCTACACATATTAATACAAAAACAACATTTTTAGATCTACATGAGAATCTCCCTGGGACTTCTACTAAAGTTTTACCAAGTGTAATTTCATGACTATCTATATATAGATATTGGCAATAATTACAATTGAAACACTTTACCATTCCTTTCCTTTCTTCCATAGCCTTATTTTTATTTAACTTCTTTTGAAAAAAGTCTTTAAAGTTTTTCACTCTTCTTTGTACAAATTTGGGTTCATCTCCTAATTTCTGTATGATTTCACTATTTCCTTTTAGTATTCCCCAATTCCTTCTGACTATACTTTTAATAGTATTAGAATCTGTGCTATTTTGTAATACTAAAGCTGTGGTGAAGTCTACAGAAATTTTCTCCTTTGGTTTATCTACAATTATATTATTCCTTTTCAAAATTTATTCCGTCATCACCTTATCTACCATCTCTTGGGGGTAACCTCTAGTTAACATTCTTTTGCAAAGTTATCAGCCTCAACATGAAAGATTTCATCATCTTTTGTCAAATTGCTAATTCTATTTATTTGACCTTTGACAATGTTCCACTTGGTCTTTTTTGGATGTAAACTTGAATAATGTAAATACATATTGTTTTGAAATTCTTTTTTATGAATTTTAGAAACTGTTTTACCATCTGTTTTGTAAATCATAAGGTCTAAAAAATTAATTCTTTCTGTACTACAATTGTGAGTAAACTTAATATAGGAACAGACATTGTTACTATATTTCAAAAATTAATTTAATTCGTCAACAGTGCCATCCCATATTATCAGAACATTGTCAATAAATCTCAACATTTTAATAATATTTTTTGCAAAAATACTTTCAAAGATATTGGCTGACTCCCATCCCTGCATAAAAATATTAGCATAACTAGGGGCTAACACAGCACCCATAGCAACCCCATTTGTTTGCACAAATAATTGATCATAAAATTCTAAGTAATTGTAGCTCAAGACCAAATCTATCATCTCCATAAGCAGTCCCACTGTGTTAGAAGAAAATTCTCTCAATTTCAGTAGCTCCATTCTAACCATCTCCATGCCTTCTTTGTTTGGTATCATTGTATATAAAGAAGTAATGTCTAAAGTTAGTAATATATCTGAGTCAGAGACCTTAATATCATTTACTTTATTCATTCAGTCATAACTGTCTTTTATACATGTGACACTCTTAGGTACCACTTTTTGTAGGTGTTTATCTACTACGATAGACATTCCCTCTGTCTTACTATTTCTACTGGCTACTATTGGTCTTAAAGGAGGAGAATCAATATTGTTATGGATTTTGGGCATTCCAAAAATCCTACTGATCTTGGGATTATTACTAGTTATATTTCTTTTCATTTTCTCATCGATTTTTCCTGCATAGAACCACTCATCTATGCATGATTCTTTTAAAAAGTTGTGGCATACTACAGGGGAAATTAGACAACATGCAAACGAACCAGCAGTGAGACCCAAAGTCAAGGATACCAGTAAGACAAAAACAAATTGTGAGGAAGCACACTTAAAAGGAACTTTGAGAGATGATAGCAAACAAATAATAGAGGTATATCAAAGAATAGACAACCAAAGAAGAACATGGGCCCAAGTGACAGCAGATGGTTATAATGATAAAACGGACTATAATAAAAGACAACAGTCACAGAAAAACTGGGGGGAGGCAGGAAAGGTCCAAGAAAGAATTGGAATTATCAACAAAAACAATGGAAGACGTAAACAGTGTGAACTTTAAAATTATTAACTTATGTAGTAAGAATATTTCTTATGATGACTGCTGTGTATTGAGTAAGGGGTGGAATTTTGCCCCGGCACAAAGGGCAAATAAATTAGTGATGATCAATGAGTTAAGAAATTATGTGAGGAAATTAAACGTCAAATTAATATTTGGAAATCAAAAACAAAATAACTGTGAATTTTATAAACCAAGCAGTTATAATCCACCTTTATCCAAAGAATTGGAAATGTTTCTCAATATGTGTGAAATGCAGATGCTCGAAATGTTAGAAAATGATACCAACTTTAAATATTATAATTTAACTAAGAAAGAGAAAGAATGTTTTGATGCCTTAGTTAAAGATGAAAATATACTTATTTTTAAGGCTGATAAAGGAGGTTTGATGGTTTTGTTGGACAGAGATGATTATGAAAGAAAAATGAAAGAAATGTTATCTGATAGTAATTTTTATAAACCAGTTAATCTAATAGAAATAAAGAGGGGATTTGTATTAATAGAATCATGCATAGATGAATGGTTCTATGCAGGAAAAATCGATGAGAAAATGAAAAGAAATATAACTAGTAATAATCCCAAGATCAGTAGGATTTGTGGAATACCCAAAATCCATAAAAATATTGATTCTCCTCCTTTAAGACCAATAGTAGCCAGTAGAAATAGTAAGACAGAGGGAATGTCTATCTTAGTAGATACACATCTACACAAAGTGGTATATAAAAGACAGCTATGACTGTATGAATAAACTAAATGATATTAAGGTCTCTGATTCAGATATATTACTAACTTTAGACATTACTTCTTTATATACAATGATACCAAACAAAGAAGGCATGGAGATGGTTAGAATGGAGCTACTGAAATCGAGAGAATTTTCTTCTAACACAGTGGGACTGCTTATGGAGATGATAGATTTGGTCTTAAGCTACAGTTACTTAGAATTTTATGATCAATTATTTGTGCAAACAAATGGGGTTGCTATGGGTGCTGATAACTTTTGCAAAAGAATGTTAACTAGAAGAAATTTTGAAAAGGAATAATATAATTGTAGATAAACCAAAGAAGAAAAATTTCTGTAGACTTCACCACAGCTTTAGCATTACAAAATAGCACAGATTCTAATACTATTAAAAGTATAGTCAGAAGGAATTGGGGAATACTAAAAGGAAATCGTGAAATCATACAGAAATTAGGAGATGAACCCAAATTTGTACAAAGAAGAGCAAAAAACTTTAAAGACTTTTTTCAAAAGAAGTTAAATAAAAATAAGGCTGTGGAAGAAAGGAAAGGAATGGTAAAGTGTTTCAATTGTAATTATTGTCAATATGTATATATAGATAGTCATGAAATTACACTTGGTAAAACTTTAGTAGAAGTCCCAGGTAGATTCACATGTAGATCTAAAAATGTTGTTTATGTATTAATATGTGTAGAATGTAGCTCCTTTTATGTAGGTAACACTAAAAGAGAATTATATAGGAGAATTTATGAACACCACTATGCCATTGGTAAGGGTGATGTAAAAAACACTATGGGTAAGCATTATGTGGAAAATAGATGTAAAATCAACTTTACGTGTTTGGTAATAGATTCAGTGCATCCTAATGTCAAAAGTATTAATGTAGAAGAAGAATTAGGGTGGTTGGAATACTGCTGGCAGGTTAGATTAAATGCATGTTTTCCCCCAGGACTTAATAATAGAGAAGAATTTATTATGTATTTAAAAAGGAAGGGACTGAAGCATTAGGGATTTTAGTTAGAGGTATTTGTCAGCATTAGGCTGACTGTTGTTTTAAGAACTGCTATTTGAGCTTTTAATGATTAATTGCCAATTATGTTTAATTGACTGCTATTTTAGTATTTAAATAGGTTATGTGTATGTGTAAGCCATTAGTCTGAAGAAGTCTCCAGTGCAGGAGACGAAAGCGCTTACTTTTGGCTTGTATTTTACTGGAATATTGTCTAGAACTTTTGGATTAAATCTTGAACGTTATTTCCTGGTGCTGCCATTGTTTTTTTGCTGTTTTGGATTCTGATTTGGTTAATAGCGTGCTGCTGTATATCAAATTCTATAGATATGTCCAGAATCTAAATGGCAATGTTCAGAACTGCTCTGAGCTACAACAGACTGACATAAAATATACTGATTCCAAGGAGTTTGCCAATATCCAGGCAAATCGATTTAGTGCCACATTCACCCTTCTCTCACCCCCTGAAGTGCCCATCTCAGTACCAAAAGATCACCAAATTCCAATAATCACAGCCACACAGGTAGAAACCGCACTCCTCACAGCCACGAATACAGCATCCATGAGACCAGATGACATCCCGGCCTGTGTACTATATGAAATACAAAATAAACTTGAATCTCACCTAAGTGTCATGTTTAATCATAGCCTCACCTCAGGCTTCGATCCCACTGAGTGGCGCACAGCTACAGTTATCACACTCCACAAGGGGGGATCCACCTTGGATCCTGGGAACTACTGTCCCATCAGTCTGACAAGTCTGATCTGCAAGGGCATGGAATACGTTATCATGGAACATATAAACAAAGACATTGGCAACCATCAAACACTGGACCCCACCCAGGTTGGGCTCATGAAGGGCCGATCTTGTCTCCTGAACCTGATTGACTACTTTGAATCAGTCACTGGAGCTGTGGAAGAGGGTAAGGTGGTTCACACAGCCTATCTGGACTTGGCCAAGGCCTTTGACACCATCCCCCACTCTGGAGACATAGTTAAAATTACAAAGCTGGCCATAAACTCCTGCGTCACTCAATGGGTTGCCAACTGACTTACTGACGGAATCCAGATTGTAAAAGTAGCCAACTCCAATCCCAGCTTCAGACAAGTGACAACCTCAGAGTTCAGTCCTGGGACTGCTCTTGTTTGGCATCTACTTCGCTGAAGTACAGGCCAACACCAGAGAACTCTGGCTAACAAAGTTCACAGATGACTGCAAACTGGGAGTCATTATTGTATCCCCAAATGATGTGAATATTCTACAACAGGGCATTACAGAAACAGATGCCTGGTGCCAGAGCCATGGGCCCAAGCTTAATGCCAAGTAATGTATAGTTATCTCCTTTGGAAATACCATGTACCCATGAATTACCACATAGGTGGCAGTACACTAAACACCAAAAGTGTGATGACAGACATAGGGACACAGGTGGACAATGGTCTCACCTTCACTGACCACATTGCCACAACAGTAAGGAAATCCTTCTATGTGGCACAGCTCATCATTGAAGGCTTTTCATCCAGAAAAAAGGAGGTCATTGACCCACTTTACTCATCCCTCATTACACCAAGTATAGAGTACAATGCCCCATTTGGTATGTACCTCACAACACAACTGCAACAGCTGGGAAGGCCATGGAAATACCTCACTATTAGAATCACAGGCCTAAAGCAGATGCCCTATGCTGACAATCTAGAAAACCTCCAGCTATACTCTGTGGCATATTGTCTACTCAGAGGCTATCTCTGCTTAACATACAAGGCTATGTCAAACCCTGGGAAATGACATCTGTAATAAGTGTATGTAATGCCATGTACTGTACATGCATCTATGTGCAGTCATTACAGTAGCAAAGGGTTTTGAGTGTCATGTCTGGGACACACAAGTATATGAGACCTGCACAGCACTGTTATCCGTGTGAATGTGTTACACGCAGGGGTAGCAACCCAGGGTACATTCTGTCACACTGGCATGTAGTGTAACATGGTTTTACTATTGTTGACAGGGCTATCCCAGGCAAGGGTAGAGTGCTAACATTACTACTGACAATAAGGACACATGTGGGCATAGCTGTACTCTGAGGCCTCACTGTCATGTTCCTGGTGTGTGGGCTGTGTCACCGTATATATCCCCTACTGGATAATAATCAGACATGTGGAATGTAACTGTAGAGTACCGTCTGTACAGCACATGTTAGTGAGGGCTTACAACATGTAGTAATGGCATACATATTGTTGTCAAACATCCATCTGTCGACACATTCATCCTACTGCATAGCTACTTGCTCAACTGATGCCTGTCAGTCCCTCTACAGATGTGCAGATGGCAGGTATCCAGCTGGGATACGTACAGACAACCTATGCTTGATTGACACTGACATGTCTGGCCAGCTGTGCTACCTGTCACATATAGGAGACAACACCCTGTATGGGCCACATGCTAAGGGTACCACTACACTACCACAGTCAACAGAACATGCTTAGGTACAGGTCTCCATCGCAGACACTAACCATGTGTTGTAATACATGTTGCATACATGTCAATTGGATCACCTCAGTGGCCATGTGCAGAAGGCACCCAGAGGATTGGCTGATGCATGTCACTCTCACCCTGAGGGTCACTAACATAGTGTCTGTTGATAGATTGCCTGCTGGCACATGGCAGGTGGCATGATACCAATGTACACACACCCCCTACACAACCAACCTCTCCATGGACAATAGTCAGATACACAGCTATGACCACCTGTAGCAATGCACCACAGTACTGACACGTGTTCATGTGCATTACTGAGGATAACAGTGTTTGTGTGTTAGTACACCTGTAGTTG
This sequence comes from Protopterus annectens, assembly GCF_019279795.1. Taxonomy (NCBI): domain Eukaryota; kingdom Metazoa; phylum Chordata; order Ceratodontiformes; family Protopteridae; genus Protopterus; species Protopterus annectens. The sequence continues at coordinate 51,934,225 of NC_056727.1, read as the reverse complement.
GGAATTACATGATGGCCTTCACAACCACCTCAAGACCCATTGCCATAGTCAGACGTGGCCGCTGCTGTATTGGACATGATAAGAACCTGGTTACACTCCTCTCCCTAATGGCTACATGTGCCTTGCAGTAACAGCGCAGCAGTGTTGCACTAATGGGTCGATAGGCATGGGGAAACCCATTGAGGTCTACCAAGTGTGTGTATGTGTGCATGTCTGCATATCTGTAGGGTACACCATTACAAGGCCACATACTCCTATTACACTACACATTGCCACACAGTAGTACAGATAGTGCTGCCACTGCCCATATGTGAGGCATGGCAATGCAGCACCCTACTATCCCTGTGGCATGTGCATTAAATGCATATCCCTGTAGTACCACTGTTGTGATATACAATGGGTTGTATTGCCATCATGGGCAATGTGTGATAGTGGGTATGTCAGAGTGTCATAATGGGTTCCAGTGCATACAATATCCACTGGGGGATGTGGGTGCTGTGTACACTGTCAATTACACCATGGCACACCCAGTATATGCCCCATGTACCACTTTCTGGTGACCACTGTCGCCATCAACCATACATGTAACTGATACCACAATACAGCCCAGTTACACATGTGTTGTGTGCAGCCTACCTGTAACACATTGGACACATGGACTAGTTAGTTAGCACCAATAAGCCCAGATCTCTAAGATGTGTGTCTGCGTGTTATGTGTCTGTTCATGTGTATATGATTATATGGCACACTATGTATCCCCCATTACCATATTGTACATGTCTGTGGATGTTCTATATGTAAAATGTAACCTGGAACACACCTCACCCTAAACATTGTGTGGTGTGTGCAATGAAAGCCACACAGTTCAGTAGCACTACATACCTAGGTAGGGGTCTAGTCACAGTGTTGCCAGGTAAGGGTGTGTGCGTATGTGGATGGGTTGACATAAGGTTGCAGATTATACATGTCACATGGGGTCACCTGTCAATGTGGCACAGGCAATAACTGTTATAAAAACCTGTGACATGTGTGCAACTGTACACTGGGTATATCACATCCATGGTCACCACAGTGTCATAACCCTTGTGGAATATGACTGTAGACCATCCTCCTGCTGACACATGTACACCTACAACACAAATGGATAACATTATGGAGATCACAATCAATCAGTGTTACTAACAGCTGAAATGCATCATAGCTGGATGGCTACACTACCTGACATGTATGCATTAGATATTACCCCTGACAACCTCTTACACTGCAGTACACTGCTGCACTCTGTTACAGTCACTGTGTGCATCAGAACAATATTAGCCTGTCCCTGCATTGATGTTATGGATGACAGGGATGTGGCACAGGTATCATCATATGCACAGGGTGTGTTGCTGGTTTGCCAGAGGCTGAGGGTGGTCCATACATTTGACATCATGTGTGTGGGTGAGGGGTTTAATTCTTTGATTGGGGCATGGTGATGTGGTGTGTGTCAGTATGGGGTTGCCCTACATGTGTTTGCATAGTGTGGGGTATGCATGCACACAGTTCTTGCATGTGGCTGCCCTATACAAGTGTTTTTGGACAGCTGCAGACCATACCTGGCAGGGTGTGTAGTTCATCGCCTCCGGCCATGGACATACTGAGTGTGCCTGGCAGGGGTTCCATGGGCATGTGCAGGTACAGACCGTGATGTGCTACTCTCCCCTGATGATGACAGATGTCCGCTGGAACCATGTCCCACCTGGGACTGGCCAGGGCTATGTGCACAAGGCCTGCTGTTGTGTGGTGTGGACAGCACCCCCAGTGATGTGCTGGGTCTGGTACTGCCACTACAGGAGCAGCTTGGCATCCTAGCACATCCATGCACAGACATACCAAGGTTGTGGAGGCCCACCATCTCAACCCACCATCTATACATGATCTCGTTTTGTTCACAGAGTGCAGCAGCAAGTTCACAGATGTTTTCACTTACAGATGAGAAAGCAGCCCTCTGCAGCCTCAGGCCCTGTCTGGTGGGCATTTCCATACATGCTTGTGCCTCCATGACAGCCTGAAACATGTGCCTGGTGGTACCAGTTGTGGCACCTCTGCCAGGTGCATGATGACCAGTGGCCCTCCCAAGAGCACCATGGTACATCTGCCTATGTGGTGCCCTGTTGGACATCCTGCTATGCTGACTGTGACCCGACACAGTCGGCATAGAAACCATACTCTCCTGGGCACTGGCACCAACTGCCAACTGTCTCTCTGCTATGGCCACTGGTGATGGGGTGTGTACCAGCACTGTAACTGTGTGCAGGCTTGGGGTGTCTAGGAGGGTGATGACAAATGATGGTGCAGTATCGGCCTCTGACAACCCCACCTGTGCCTCAACAGTACCATCATCATCATCATCATCATCATCATCTTCAGTGTCTGTACAGACACTAACCTCAGATTGCATGCAGGAGGGACCCTGACCCACCTCGCCACCTGTGGGGGAAACAAACATGCACTTTAAGACCTGTGCAGCATTGCATAACAGTACACACATTTAAACACACACACACACACACACACACACACACACACACACACACACACACACACACACACACACACACACACACACACACACACACTGACAGTCCACCTTACTACCTCCCTGTCCCTGGGTTTACAGACAGTCCCACATTCAGTTACATATGTTCCCTATCCTGGATGGCACTTGCTAACATACACTCATTAATACTACCCATTAACATATCATTCTTCTCCATGCCTACACATGTGATCACCTCCCTGACTTGAGTGGAGTAGGTTGTACATGGCCTCACTGCTGTCATTTAGTGTTAACCCTGTGTCTGTCCGGTCATCATGTACTTGGCCCCTATATGGTAGGGGCTACTACATTCACTGCATATTTCACACCAGAGTTTCATACTACAGTCTTGCTCAGTCCATGCCACATTTGCTGCACAATCAACCTATCATGTGGACAACAGTAATATCTGGATACACTCACTGGTGTGCTCTGGTAATTCCCCATTGCATCAGTAGTGCTGCATACATGGGTAGTCGGTTATCTATCTGCTGATGACAATACAATGTGTATACCTGGTGTGTACTTTCCCTGCCAATGCATGTTCCATGCTACAGACCTTGTTATATTATCAGCTGTCCTGTGATCACATATCAGACAAGTTTTTCTGATGTCTCATGTGTCACTCCATGTCCATGTATGGCACGATTCCAAGGAGAAGTACTGCTATGTCATCAACCCCACAATCACCTGTGCATACATGGACACCCACACAAACAGACACACATGTACACAAACATCTGACATGCATCGATCACACTCCACTCCACCAGATTGCACTTACAGACACAATAAACACATCCCCACCCCCACCCCACACACACATCTACACACAGTCCTCCCACTACCCTTCTGTCAGCATACATTACATATAGTACTCAACAGCATGCAGTGAAGCTATAGTGGCTTCATACTAGCACCAGTATACATGTGTGTGATGCATGGGCTGTATTGGTAGGTGATGGCCCTTCCCCTTGATAAAACTGCACCCATGTACACAGTGTTACTGTGGACCTGTTCTGCACCCTGCCTTGTACTGTGCAGCATACTTCACAGGTGTACAAACCATTGCTGCATGTGTAGTACTGTGTCAGTTATGTCAGCTCCAGTGCTCACAGCCCTTATGTGTTTGAGCAACACATACCTGGGATGATATGTGGACAGATGTCATTTGTGAATGCCCAATGTCTGGTTTACAGATCACAACATCAGCTGTGCATGTATGACCAACACAAGACTATTACACTGACAACCGCCAGACTTTACCATGGCTATGGGGGTTGCCCTACACATGTCCCACAACTCTGCATGGTTGCAAGGTCTACTCATGTGCACATCCCTTGGACTTTACACACTGTCATCACTATTGCTGTGGAGTTAGGGTTATGTCTGCTACAGTTACTGAACCTGATTGTGTGCAGATGCAGCCATTCTTCGCATACGTAGGATCCCTGCTGCAGTGCACTCCGGTGTCATGATGACACACCCTCCCCACCTCCAGCCTTTTTGCAGATGCTTGACAAATATGGCCTACACATGTGTCAGTTTGCAGTGTCCCAAGAATGGGACACTACGTGCAACAACCTACTACCAGCTAATTATGTGGACCACAGTACTATGTTATGCCATAGTGTCGATCTGTAATGGTTGCTATTGTAATACAGGTATATTTACTGTTGTAGCACCGTATGAGGGTGTTGTTTCACACATGTCTCTACTGTAAGCTGTGTGCCCCACCATTCTTTTCATCCCTGTGGACACATCTCACAATGACAGGATGTTAGTTATCTTGCATGTGTCTGATGTACCCCTCCAATACCCCATCATGGCCTCCACTGTGATGCGGTGCATTTCACAACAACAAAATGTGAACATGTACAGCATGCAGTATGGGTAGGTGTGTTAGATGTGTGCATGGAATATCCCATAGCTATTGTATGCCCGATGTATTGGCAAGCATGAACATAAACCATACTCACCGGCTACAGGCTGCTGCCTTGGTGGTATCCTGGAGGGACCTACATAAGAGTGTGAGAGAGTTGATGTCAGTGGCCAAAGCTGTGGCATTCATAAAGGGTGGGTGCAGCATTACGCTACATCAATAGTAGACATTCACAATACTACAGCTTATGCACAACTGCTTATTAGTACTACACAGCTCCTCAGCTGGTGTGTTGGTGGCACCCACCTCCACAATGCTCCCTGACAGTCATTGGTTCTGCGGGCAGGCAGGTGCCACAAGGCTGCTGAGAAGCTCCTCTACATGAGTCAGGGGTGGATGGATGGCATGCCCCCCACTGTTGTGAGGTGGTCCCCCTGTACAGCAGCTGCACGCCAACGTACATGGCAAAGCAGTTTGCTACAATGATGCTGGACCTGCTCATAACTGCGGTTATGCAGGCCAACATCATTGACCCTGTGGACTAAATCATTCCACAGGGTGGTCCTCTCCTGCTGATCATGGGCTGTCCTGCCGAAAAGTAGCAGTAGTGCTGTATCAGGTGTGTCAGGATTGCCTCAGTTTCTGCAGCACTGAAAGCTGGTAATCTGGCATGAGACATCTTCCCTGAAAGTCATAAAGGTGGAAACAGGTCTGAGCAGCTCATACAGCAGGGTTACCATAGTTCTTAATACACATCTCTGTCTCCCCCCACCATATTAGCTATAACAAACCGTTCACACAATGCAATTGGTATGTCGACAGCTTACCTACCATTGGGACATATGTTGTATTGTACCACGCTTTGTGCTATGTGTTTGTACCATGCTTTGTGCTATGTGTCTGTAGACATTTTCCCTGTGGAGACACTATCTTTGCTAGCCTGTTACAGACTATTTCACCTGCATGCCATTGTCAGTGCCACTATGGTTCCACATGTGCATGTGGTATGCATGCTATGTGATTGCTGCACATCTGCCATTCTGTGTTATTGGGGATATCTATGCATGCTTGGACATGTTCCGGAATTTTGTGGACTATTACAGCCCACATATGTTCCATAACAGTGACACAATAGCATGTGTAGGGGTTAGTTGCCAGCAGAACAACATCTTACACCTCATCTGGCCATGTTACCAGGCCACATCGCATCTGGGACCCACCATGGGACCATCTCATCTACTGGTCCTGCACTCCCTTCAGATAGAACCACCTCAGGAGATGGTGTCCCCCCCCCGCCATGAGCACACACAGACAGAACCCTGTCACCCAAAGTCAGGTCCAGGGTCTGCTGCATAGGGAACTCCACAGGACATGGGGATGTGCTACATCACCTGGAGCCCTGCAGTACACATATACAGGGTGGACATGCTTGCACCTCCTGCACAGCCCACAGCCCAGGCACCTTTATGACCATATAGATACTGTCGTGATTGTTCATTTCTTCCATATGGGGGGCGCAATGGCATACACATTCCAAACAACACTCCCCATTCACGGTGTTTACACACCACATGTGTCATATACCAGCCCTGTATGATGTCTTTTCTGTCTTCAGACCCAACCTACATACCACAATTTGCCTACTAACCTTCACCAACATACAAATTCCACCTTCACAAAGAAATACGATGTGTTCCCAACATGGGTTACACACCACACATCAAAGTCTATTTTGCACCCATGTACTGCTGTATATATATGTTGTGTATTGATATGTGTGATGTTCCCTCACACTTATCATGGAAGGGGACATGTATTTACATATATATGTATATATATATATATATATATATATATATATATATATATATATATATATATATATATTTATAGATATGTAGAAGAATTATGTTGTGTGCGTGTGTGTGTGTGTGTGTTTGTATATATATGTAGACGTACATGTATATATATATATATATATATATATATATATATATATATATATATATGTGTGTGTGTGTGTGTGTGTATGTGTGTAGATATATATTGTGGGTTGTTTATATACCTATATCTATATGATTGGCTGTATATCTGTAGACATACATGTCTAAGTCTATATCACACATATATTTATCTGTATGTGGAGTGCATACAGACATCTGGTCCACACTCTGTAACTCTATTTCCTTCACAGCTTCACTGTTCTGCTTTGCTGCAACACAGACAGGTGTCACATGTGAACACAGACTAACATTAGGGTGGTATATATGGTGACAGATTGCAGGTAAGCCTATTATACACCTATGGCATTTGTGCATGCTACAGTACACATTAACATGACTGTCCTGCAAGTGGTGTGCTCTGACACCCATGTGTCTATCATGACGGCAGTACTTCCACCACCAGCTATTGCCCACACTAATATACCAAACACAGATATCATGACTTACATTTTTGTCATTCATTGCTGATCTGCACAGTTGACAGTTATGTTCCACTGCCTACAGGGACAGACAGTATTGTCCAGAGCAGTTGTTCAGCAGAGCATCATTACAGAAACAACTACTGATGGCACATATAAATCATTCCACATCATATATCCTATTATTCTATACCATATACTACATTCAATTAAATACATATATGTTTTACATACCTGTTAATGTTTTTTTGACAGCTGTGACAGCTTTCTGTTGTTTACATTTTTTTTTTGTCTCTCTCTCTCTCCATTAGAGGGATTGAGCTGGTTTGAATAGATTGCAGCATGGCTTTTGCAGGTGATGCACATGATCAGGTGATGGGCTCTGCGCCAATCAGTGTGCACCAGCTGCTAAATGTATGCAGCCTGCTGTGTAGTATTTTGGATAACCACTGTCATGGCAACCCATTACTATAAAATACTGACTCATGTGGGCGTTGTTCCTTAACCTTTCCAGTATGGAGGACATCTTTCATGTATGTGGGCAGCAGTGTTACAGACAGCAGGTAGCAATACCTCTTACAGCAGGACTTGCAGACACAGGCCAACTACACATTTGTATAAGGTTCCAGACCTACAGACAGTGTGAGTAGTGTTGTTATGTGCATTGTATATTGCTGGTCTTACAGTGTTTGTGTGCACATGTCATAGATATCAGTGTTAAGACACATTGAGGTATGTGACTGTACACTTTCATACATTCCTCCATGGGAACAGTGGTGGGCTACAGCTTACAGTGTTACACACAGTTCAGTTAGTCAGTGTGATTGTGAGATGTTAAGCTGAGCAATGTTATGTGACAGATACATTGACATTACCACAACTAATACATTTCCCCCCCTAGGGCTTGACTACAGGGTGTAATTGGGGGCTGCTGAACTACATCTGTAATTGTTGATTGTTACTTATCTTGAAGGCAAATCCTTTGTCTACTGTTGTACTAATTGAAGGCCTTAGCCTGGACAGCATAGTATGTTATATATCCACATTGCTTGCATGTACTGTTTTGTGTGGGCCTTGCATTCATCACTGATTATATATTTCAAAGTTTATGTGCTGTAATTCATGGCATACATTATTGTATAGTACACAAATTAAAGGTTTTCTGTGAATGCATACCTGTGTGTGGTGTCATGTCCTTTGAATTGTGTGTGGGTATATGTTTAATGTTACGTATTCGCATTTGTAGGAATGGTTGCCACACTACACATTTCACAAGTGCCAGTTATAGGGCTTGTGGCTGAGTGATATACTTTGCACCCAGTACTTCCACACTACGTCTACATATGTATGGCTACTAATACCTTTTGTCTGTGTATATGTGTATTTACATATATATATATCTTATATATAATATATATATCTTATATATATATATATATATATATATATATATATATATATATATATATATATATGTATATATGTATATATATACCTGAATATATTTGTCAATGTATAGATGTGTGTGAATTTCTACACCATTGTAATGTGTAACCCTTCCACATTATACATTCCGTACAGTAGAATGACTTTTCTGCATGATATGTTACAGATATTGCCCTGACATTTTACAGGTGAATTGGGTTACTGTTAAACCATTGTAGATGTGTTGTGTAGGGTCCTGGAGTCAGGAACTACATGTGCTGGATATTGGATTGCATAGCATATCTGTTAGGGCTGTAGAGGGGGGGGGTAACATAGCACTAATTACCAGATATCCCTCATTTGAGCCCCCACCCCCATTAACATTGCCTATGGTCTGTTATGTTGTAGTGAGTGGTTCAGGATGTTGTTCCCATGTGGAAGTGCTATACACATTTCTATCTGTGTGTGTGTGTGTGTGTGTATATATATATATATATATATATATATATATATATATATATATATATATATATATGTGTATAGATTTTATATATATATATTTATATATATATATATATATATATATATATATATATATATATATATATACATATGAACATATTTATCTATCTATACGCAATTGATGCTATATGATTATTTGTGAGTTTTATATATAAATACATATATATATATATATATATATATATATATATATATATATATATATATATATATATATATATATATATATATATATATATATATATATATATATATATGGGTCTAGGACTATTCACTGAAAGCACATTTCACTGAAAGTCAAATGACTGTGCACAAATCTGCAGCAACCCTGACTAATCTTCGCCTTCACTGCAGGTATTTCTCCTCTTTAACCTCTACTTATTTCACTTTCATTGAAGTAGGACTGTAACTGCTTAATAGAATTCAACATACTGGCGTAATCTATCCTGCTTGATGCTCTGCAAGTCTCTATCCTGTTTGATATACTGATAGTCTACATGTATCTTACTGCATATTGAATTATCCTGTACATTTTGTCACCTTTACTACTGTAAATACCTACTTTACTTTATTAATACTACTGTATTTTTTTTAGTATTCTTATTACTTCCTGTCTTTTTAATAATCTTCTATTGAAATCAGTTCATTTACTATGTATTAATATTGATTTTTAATTTGTAATTTTTAATTGTTATATTTGAATTTTTTGTTGCCAATGCAGCTTTTCTCCCCGGGCCTCTACTGAAAATGGAAATATATCCAGTTAGACTAGCCCGGTTAACAAATGTAAAATAAAATAAAATAAAAAATAAATAAAATCACTGAAAGCACAATTCACTGAAAACTCAATGTACTGAAACACATTTCACTGAAAGTTATAGATGGCCTTTTCCCCACTGTAGTGCGACCCTGGAGCTAGAATATGTAGTAAGGTGGGGTGTGGGGGGCACACACACACACACACACACACACACACATATATATATATATATATATATATATATATATATATATATATATATATATATATATATATATTAGTTTAGAAAAAAGTAATTTATTGAAATTGCAAGTATCCATGTGTTTAGTTCAAAATATTTAAAATAGGTGGGGGGGGGGCACACCCCCCTTACTGTATATTCTAACTCCAGGGTCACACTACAGTGGGGAAAAGGCCATATATAACTTTCAGTGAAATGTGTTTCAGTGAATTGTATTTTCAGTGAATTGAGCTTTCAGTGAATTGTGCACAGTCAAATATGTTTCAGTGAAATGTGCTTTCAGTGAATAGTCCTAAACCTATGTATATATATATATATATACATATATATATGTATATACATATTTGTCTATCTGTCTACATTTACAGATATATATTTGTCCATATGTCCATGCATGTTTGGCTCATAATTTTGGCCTGTACCACATCCTCTTGGCAATTGACATGGATGATCTCAGGATTGAAATCAGTAACTAATGACAACACCTTTGTGATTCAGACTTCACCTCCTTCAAAATATGTGTTTTTTTATACATATAACTGTTTAACTAGCAACATTTTAAGTGTATAAGAACAATACTTGACATGTATCCCTATTTGTACCCACATTTTGGCACACTTTGTCCAGAGGTCTTGCATTAAGAGGTTGTGTGGTATGATATTACTTAATTTCCTGTACTGTTGAATGATTGTGCTGGATGATATGTTTGTGAAAACATCAGGGTTGTGTGTATCTGCCATGGCTTAGTGGTAGATCACTTTGTGTGTGGTGTGCAGGGTCCTGGGCTCAAGCCTTGTAGAGGCTGTTTATTTTGTTGCTGGGAAGAACATGGACCATTGGATACAGAGTGATTAAGGCACTTTAAAGCAGCTGTAAGCGGGGTTGTGTGGGTTTGTGTGGAGCTAAGCACTGCTAACTTCCGGTTACAGTTTATTGTACTCTGTTAGCTTCTGAATTGCTTAACCTGCGTAGGCAGTGCTCCCAGATTCCATGCTGATGTTATACACATACCTAACAATCTTTTATTGCACACACTCTGGTCAAGGCTTGACAGGATGCAAGTGTTAATGTGACATCTTTTGAGAATAGCTGTCATACATTTTGGGTGAAATGCTACAATGACATGTTTGTTTTCATATACATTCTCTGACTCTGTTCAGGTCTGGCTATCAGTTATATGTTAGTAAAAGCTGCCTAAATTTCTTGGATAATCACTCTGATTTGTCAGGGGAACAGGTTACCGGGCAGCAGATATGGGCCATTTATCTGGATATGCTGGACAGATCAGAACAGTTGAGGGGTATGACTATGCCTACAGCTGACTGCCTGAACATTCTGCCACAGTCTGTGCAGTTGATGGTTATGATTATGCTTACAGCTTACTATCTGAACATTCTAGCATATTCTGTGCAGTTGTTGGGTCTAATTATGCATACAGCTTTCTATCTGAACATTCTCACAGACTCTGTATGGTTGTGGGGTATGATTATGCATACAAATTACTACCACTCCCAGGATTCAAACCCCTGCTGTGTGTGGTAAAATATTACAGTTGACATCACTGTACACTGTGTTATCAGGGAATTGTTGTGAAGCTTTCCAGTGATTTCTGTCTAAGTCTCCCTCAGTTGTACAATATGACTGACCTCTTGGGACTTCCATCATTGTTATACTGAACCTCTTACACATTTTATCTGCGTTCAACATTGTGGGTAACACTGCTTATTACAACAGTACTATTTGTAGAATGCAACACTATAACAACATATGAAAGAATGTACACAAGTACTCCAGGGGTTATACTTTTATTCACAAAATATTACACCTTTATTTCTATACAACCTATATGACAGTCTTCCTGACATATTGTCTAGTTTATTCAGTATATCCCATACACAATACATTTTTATACTGGTACAACACTTTCTAGAACTGTTATATGTATTTGTTATAACAGTACATGCAAGATTATTACTAACCTGCCTCGCGACACAGCCTTTTCAGTCTAACAGCATGGGCTTGCTGGTTCACAGCCCGCTCATCTGCAGCTGTCAGAGAAATACAGTGATATTTAGCCATTACCTATCCATAGTATACACAAGCTAGGCAATCATTATCTACGTAGTAGAATGAGTACTTAGTGCTGGGGCATCGGCCATCTGCCTTGATTCTTGGATCCACTGCTCCAAGAGATCACCCCTCCACCGCTTCAGGTCAGCATGGTGATGGCTGACCTGTTCACCAGTCTTGGGGATACCAGTGGCACTGATGAGGTCACGGGTGAGACTGTCCCAGGCCTCCACTTTATACTGAGAGCCCTGGTACTGGCCCTGCAGTAGTCTCTGCTCATGGTGTTTTAGCAGGAGCCACACCATGAATCTGGACTCCTGGGTGCCCCAGCGCTGCACTTTAAATTGAGTGCCTTCCCCTACTCTAGCCATTCTGCCTGCAGAAGGGAGCTTCAACCAGTTATGGGAAGTATTCGCGCCTGTGGGGTTTAAATCTTCCCGATTTTCCACACTTTCCTGTGATTGTAGGGTTTTGAAAAGGCTAAGATATGGGTACACCTGCTTACCTAATGTTGCCATTGCTTAAAGGGGTATACCACTGGGCAGATTGAGTTAGCCAGCCTACATATTGCTTACACCAAGTAAGCTGAGCTGTGTAATGCTTAGCATTGCTTAATATTTAATTAGCATTATATTTAACTTTTGGCATTGATTTATTATTCGTTACATGTTATATCTGTGTCTGGTATCCGTGATTCATGTGTACGTACACTTTATGGGGTCCTGGGGACTTCAACACTTTATTACAATAACACCTCACATCTGGCCTTACTGCAGTACTCCACTTCACATATTTATGTTATGTGGCAGGTTATACAACATCACACTGTACATAGATTCCTTTCATATGTTGTTTGATTTTCTTATGGTGAGGATTTGTTTGTTGACACCTCAGTTTTATATACTGCTATGATGGCTTAGTGGTTAACTACTGTGACTGTAGTGTACTGGGTCTTAGTTCGAGTCTTGCACAGGCTGTTTATTTTGTTGCTGGGCAGAACATGGGCCGTTGGATGCAGAGTGATTAAGGCACTTTAAAGCAGTTGTAAGTGAGTTTGCGTGGAGCTAAGCACTGCTAACTTCCGGTTACAGTTTCTTACACTCAGCTTCTAAATTGCTTAGTCTGTGTAAGGCAGTGATTACCCCTGTGCAAATGCACTCAAACATGCTTACTTTTGCTTACATATGCTTACTGCTGCTTATTTGTACTTAAACCTGCTTACTAGTGCCTTATTCATTATTACACCGACACTTCACATGCGCATTTCCTGTAGTACTCCAGTTCATAAATATCGGTTATTTAGTGGGTTTTGCAACAAACATATTGGTTATAACAAGCTTTGCCATGTAAAATAGACTATACTGCAGTGGGATTTGAACCAGGAATGCTTGCTTAGTAGGTGAATGCTCTGCCCACTACACTACTGCTATGCTGCTTTACTTGCATATATCTTCCTTATTATCCTATTCAGCCTTTTAAGCTGCTTTAAACATAGCTAAGCAATGGGCACACCTGCACACCTATGGTTAGCTGTACTCTGATTTTTTTTAAAAAAAATAAAGGGGTTTCTTCATTTCATTTTTATGTACTGTTGTACTGGGGAACCCTTGGTGGGGATATGCAGACACCTATGAGTGATCTCGCTCATTTCTTACCACTTTCTGCTGTTCTACATTGCATGGGCATGTTTATTCTGAGAGCTCTGCTCTCAGACACACCCCCTGCACTCGTACATGCTCTGTGTAAACCTAGGAGCTCGAGCAGCATGCCTTATTAATATGCATGGCGCGCTGCCGTCCTGCTCCTAAACGCGTGCTTCTGTACAGGACTAAGCTAGTCCTGCAGAGAAGATTAGTGAATCCGGGGGTATGTCTAAATGTTTTCTAATTGAAAGAAAAAAAAACAACCATAAAGGTTTAAGGTGGAATTTAAAATAAAAAAAAATTACAACCCTACTTTCACAGATTTAAACCAGCTGCTTCAGGAAGTTGCTTCAAATGAAATAAGAACACAATTATTTGATAAGGCTAAAATAGCAAATTTCACTCCCACAGAAAATGCACTAATAGATAAAAGGACAACACTGGTAAATTACAAAAGTGTGTCAGCCATGTAGGTAAAATAAAGAGAAAGCCCCTGCAGATTATTTGAGCCATCTTAAAACAGTGTTTGTTAAACATTCAAAAATAACAGACCCAAAAGAATAAGCTAAGCCAGCTATTGAAGCTGTCTTTGTGCCGGGTTTGCAAGCCCTGTACAAAATAAAATAAACCAAGTTCTTATAGACTGTCAGGAAAAAGACTTAAAGTCCTTATTAAGTGCTGCAAATCACCATACTGACTATGGCAGGATATCTGAAACAAAAATAAATCTTATTCCCTTTTCTGCCACAGGATCAAAAAGGACCCTATGTTAAAGTAGAAGCAAATGCAAAGCCAGTTCTATTCTTGGTGGAACTGAAAACACTAGGTCTGTATTAAAAGTTACTTCAGACAGTTAAATACCAGTATAGGAACAAAGTAAAGGCAGTTGGTGTAACAAATGCTACTGTTACATATCCTGTTTTAAAACCTATACCCATTTCTTTAGGTCTGATTGACAAGAAAGGCATTATTTTCTTTGAGTACAACTGTGCCAGTGAATCTTCTGTGTGAGCTGGGTGGTATTGTTTGCTGCACACCAAAGGGGGTGTATCTAGATGTTCAAGCAGAATCAATGGAGGAAGTTTTAAAATTCTTAGCAAAAGTTGGGAGGAGCCTTTTTGAAGGCATAGAGACAACTGAAAACAGCTGCAGCTGGTACCTGCTAACTTATGGGTTAAACATGTTAATGAAGCAGGCATATTAAAATATGCAAAACCTGTAAAAATAAAATTGAATCTATCAAAACCCCTCCCTAAAATTCCATATTATCCACTGAAATCAGAAGCATAACAAAAAAAAAAAAATCAAACCTGTAAGTCATTCTTTGATACAACAAGAAATAAATAGGTAAGCTAAAAGTGCTTGTAATACTCCTATTCTCCCTGTAAAAAATAAAATAAAAAATATATAATAAAATAATTATAGGTATCTGCCAGATATGTGGGCTGTAAACAATGCAGTATTACCAACTTTTTCTGTGGTTCCAAAACCAGCAACGATACGTAGTTGATAACCATTTACAGTGAAATATTTTTCTGTAACACCTCTCTGTTCAGCATTCTTTTCTCTACGTATCCATTCTGAAAGTCAGTTTCTGTTTACTTTGACTTATAAGGGACAGTAGTATACATGGACATGGTTGTCATAAGGATGCACTGTTCTCTCAAATTTTATATAGGGTCATAGGTTAATAGGTAGGTAGGTACTAGGCTATCTGCGCAAAGGCATTTATAAGCCTAGCCAGAATGTGTTGGCTTTCGCCGCCCCCTTAGATTAGTTCCCTGTGCTCTGTCCAGTAGAGCCACTGAAGTGATCCTCGGGGTAAAGGTATTTAAAGGATGTGGCATTTCCAGTGTTAGTGCAATATGTAAATGATTTACTAATAGCATCTGATTCATTTCAGCAGTGTTAGCAGGATACCCTGCATCTTTCAACTATCCCTGCAGGAAAAAGGACACAAAGTGTCAACAGTAAAATTACATCTATGGTTACCTCAGGTACGTTATCTTGGTCATTTAATATCTCAGAGTAGGATCTTACAGTACCTATCCCTCACACTGATTCATCTTTATTACTTAAAATGAAACTCAACCCCTTGACTGCACGTCTAACTAAATATGAATGTGCACTTTTTTCTTTTCCTGATCCAGCTGTTTCTCTGATACTCTGTTCTGTTTTAAATCCTGCATCTTTATTTATTGCTGAGGATGGTAAAGAGCATGATTGTGTATGACTAATTATCTGCTTTCTTCTAGAAATTACTTAAAGGACACTTCTATACACAATGCCAGATTAAATTTGTGGATGGTGCTTGATGAAGAAGAAGATTTGGTCCCAGAAAAATAATACTTGTTTAAAAAACTAGTGTTTTTTTTTTTTGCTGTTAAAATTTTCATTGAGTGCCACCAAGAAGATTATAGAATTGTAATATTTTTTATGTAATGATATTGTAAAACTCTAATAATGATGACATGTCTGATTTTGATAAAGTGTCAGTTTTCAATCTGAAGTATCACAGGGAGAAGTTCAGAAGTGGCTCAAAGATGGATATATTAAATCCTCTGATGAAGTATGCCAATATCCAGATGGCCGACTGGTGATGCTTGCCTCCTTGCTACCTTACCTTGTAAGGGCATATCTTTTACTAGCCCATGCAGGTAAGGCAGCTTTATTTAATCAAATTACCCAAAGTTGGTATACCACTCATGTCTCCTCTTTGATACTTCAGTATGTTAATAACTGTGCGATTGTTTAAAATGTAATGTTGGCTGCCACCACCTTGGGGACCTTTTGTTAATGTAGGGCTGGACTTTGTCCAGTTTACTAAAGTACATAATTTAGAATAATGGGTACTTGCGTATTATTGCAACCACCATCTGTCTGCATGGACTGCATTCTCTTCTCAGCAATGTTCCATTCTAATTGAAATAACCTGCTGCTTATGATTTCAGCATCTAGATGAATTAACCTGCTGGCAAGCGTTAAAACGAATGCTGTTATTCAACTCTTCTGCTTATGTTTTCAACAAGTCTGGGTTTTTTTTTTTGGTTTGTTTGTTTTACAAGATATTGTCATAACCATGTTGAGAGCATGAGCAGAAGACTTGCTTTTTTTTAAAAGTAATATTGCAACCACTTTATTGATTGGCTGTTACGCAACCACACTTTAGTACGTTTCACTATACGATATTGCTTTGTTTTTACTAAAACATATATATTTTATATTTTATTTTACAGTAAAATGATTTATTCTTTTATGACCCTTTTAACATATAGTTTAATTTAGCAAATTGAACATGAAAGACTCTGCAGAGTAAGCGTTTTGATGAATATGAAATGTTTCTCTAATATTATTATTAAATTTGTATATATTATTGGGAGAAGGTACAGTAATATATTTATGTTGCTAGTCAGTGTGTTTTACTCTACATGTTTTCTAAATGTTGACTTCTCGTTGTACTCCTCTGACTTCCACATACACACAGTCACACACACGCACTTTCAGGCATCCATCTTTATTAATAACTTTAGATACATAGGTTTTCATTTTAATTTCACAAAAAAGTAAAGTGTACAAGCTATAAGTGACTGATTACTTGCTTTGCTCCATATTATAATCATGCATTAATTCATGGCATTCTCGACAGCACAATATTTGAGAATGGAACGTTGCCGGGAATGCAGTCCATGCAGACAAACTGTGGTTGCGATAATACGAAGTACCGAATAATGTTCTATTAGTAATCTGTATGTTTTGTAAAAGCTCACCCATGTCACAAAGCAGATTCTGTAATTTGGTGCACCTTGTACTATCAGTTTTTTTTTTTATTTTAGTCTTCACTGTCCCAACCATCCGCAATCATCTGGACTAGTAGAGAGGGTTAATAAGACCCTATTTAAAAAAAAATTTTTTTTTCAAAGATTTGTACTAAACAAAATTTAAAAGGTCAAAGACACTTTAAATCTACAAGGAAATTGAGACCCTATGAGAAATTAATGGGAAGATCCATAGCCCTTACATTTACTCCCCCTGTGTCAAATAAAAAGATTAACTCTAATGGATAATAAAAAGAAAATATTGATTCTTACAGCAGTATCTCTACCTCCACCACCTGACTAGCCCTGTCAAACTGCAGCTGGGTGACTGGGTTTATGTGAAAACCTTCCAAAGAAAGAATGGTTTGAGCTAGAGGTAAAAAGGCGCTTTACCTTGTAATCCTCACCACCCTTACTGCTGTCCATTGTGCAAGACAACCATCCTGAATTCACTCATCCCACTGTAAGAAGAGTGTGATCCAGATGAATCATCATTGCTGGCAAAAGATCAAAGTGTGAAAGATAAATCATCTGCCCAGTGAAACGTTTAAGAAAAAAAAATCAACTAAAACAGCACCTCATGATGAATCCCATGACAACAGGTACCTTTGCTCTGTTTTAGTTGCTGTTTCCTTTAATAAAAATCAGTGTCCTGTTGGTACTTCCACAGTATGCTGTGACAAACTGTTGTGTATGTTCACATATACCTCAACATTCTAAGGCAGGGATTCCCATGATTCCAATTCCTGCATCACAGGTAACATTTGAGAAAGAACTTAGTGACACTGATCTAATCCGGTATAGTCTGACTATTTTTTAAAGGTTGTTTCTCTTCCGTTTGCCACCACAAATCATGGACACATATGTTATGCCAGAAATGGGACTGTACCAGTGGGAATCAGCAAATACAATGACACTCGACATGAAAGTGTGTTGAACTCTTCACAGTTAAGATGCTATGACTGGGGGCATGGCATTGGCATGGCAGAGAATCATTACTACATTTGTGGTGATCATGCCTACCCCTGGTTACCCACAAACTGGTCTGGATTTTGCTTTGTAGGCTATATTACTCCTGCTATTCAACATTTTGAACACCCACCAGTAGGTAGGCTGAGAAATAAGCAAGTAATTCACTGGACAGAGCAAGTACTTTCAGTTAACTCCTGGGTATGGAGTGCAAAAGACAATGCTTGAAATCACCATGCTTGCTCAAATTCTTCAGGAGGTAGCTAACCATACTTCATATCACATCACAATACCAAATGGAAAAATGACTACAATATGAACTGTAATGTTACAGAACCAATTGGCATTCAATATAATGCCTGCTAGTTAAAAATCATTGTTGTTCTTGTATTACTGACTACCATAATAAACATGAAAAGTTGGCCAATGTCATAGAGCAGAGGGCCATATATTTGGACAGTAGTTCTAAAATTGGACATGTTTTGGATGGTTGGGCAGTGTATTGGTAACCTGGAAACTGGTATATTACAAGGTACAAAAACTGGTATTATTCTTTTAATTCTCTTAATATTTTCTATTCTAAAGGCTGTAATCATAAAGTATTGGATCGCACCTGCATGTCAAATGCCACTTGTACCTGATGAATGAAAACTCAATCACTACAGATGACGTGTATTTATTAAATTAAGAAAAATGAAAATATAAATGCATATTTTATGACACTAGTAGTGTCAGAGGAGGGAGTCTGTTAGAGAAAAATATATCTTTCATGATTATTCTTCACAAAATGCATATTAACTTACAATTTCTTCACAAACATGTTTGATGAATTATTTAATATTTGTTCATGTTAAAAATGATATGTAGTATAGATGCATAGTTATGCAAATCACAATTACTTATTGTAGTTTTGAGTGTTTCACAACTGCATTCTAATATCAAGCTGCAAGTGTATTAACAGATGACTGAATGTAAAAAAAAAGTGCTGAAGGAGTTCATGATGTTACATAGACTGGTTTCTGAAAGCAAGAAATAATACACTGTATGTAAGCTCTGACCTTCCCAGGCTGGGATGGATAGTTACAAGGAATGCTGGGGAGTTAGAATGTACTGATACTAAAATGTACAAGGTCAGGAAAAAAGACTGCTTAACAAGCCAGGTGGCCTGTACATTTCTGAAACATTATTGGTACTAAAAAACATGATTGTTCACGTGCAGCATTAAGTGAGAAGCACGAGGGTCTGCAGAAATCCTATTTGACCACATCAGTATTCTGTATGCATGTTACTGATAAGAAATTAAATAAAGAGTGTGTATTTTTGCTGATTGGTGATACTGATTTTAAATTGTGCAGATAGTCTCCCAGCACTGATGTATGTGGATTTAAATAAAAAGAAAATGTTTTGCACAGCCTGAAGAGTTATTCTTGACTCAAGACTAAAGGTAATTAATGTTATTTATGTGTATTTTAAACTGCACTTTAACAGTTCCCCAAGTCTGTCACCCTTTGTCCATATGTCATGCAGTAAGAGGTGGATATGTACAGTATATAATTTACTGACATCATTCCTGATATCAAAGCATTGATATATCAGAGTGCCAGACATGTTATGTATAGGAGGCCTTATATTTGAGGACAAAACCTGGACATTCTGTTGTAGTCTGTACAGTAGTGAGATCAGTGTACTTATGGTGATTGTTGATAGAGTGTCAGTATTGTGTAGCAATGTATTGTGAATATGTTACTTGGCCTGTGTACAGACTGGGGTAGATGTCCGTGTTCTTGATCTTGTTCTATCTGATGATGCATGCTGCTCTAGTTTCTGGTACCAGATGGAAACAAGTCCCATACCACAGTCAGGCATCAGACTACACTGTGAATTAGGGCAGTAAATGTAGGTTTAGTGTGTGACTGGTAAATATGATGGGTTTTGTTCACACAGCTCATATACCGTACTATAAGGCTTACCATTATGTGAGTGCTGTTGTGTTGAGATTGGTTGTGGGTATGCACTTTCACACTTGTGTCTGTTACTCCATGCTGTTACATGCCTGCAGTGCCTGCTATATTTGCAATTACATGTGTATTCCCTAATAGGAAAATTTAGTTAGTGTTGTGTCAGTCTGACTGCAGTTTAGACAGTGCTTGGTGACATGCCTAGAAGCTCAGTGTATTTACCCTAGTATGATGTTATGTCCAGATATTTGTCAGATATACTGTTGCCTGTCCACCATACGTGTTGTGTACTTCTGACAAGGCAGTGAGATGCTGAGAAGATGTATGTCACTAACTAGTGGGAAGTATGTGGGCTTGGGACCTCTGCTCATCTAGTTAATATATGTTAGGACAGACAGAAAGATGGAAATGCATCAACTGTGTGAGGTTATCTTCTCCAGTATTTGTGATATATCCCCATTTTCATGGCTTTAAACATCCCCTTTGTCAGGCTTGGTATACATTTCTTGCACTAAGGAGTTCTGTGTATACCTCTTAACTGACCAGATTGTTTCAGACTGTCCACGTTTATCGCTCATATTTCTGCTGTATTCCACAGGATCATTACTGTGATTTGTGTGGTACTTCAATATGATGATTTTATGATTTCTGTCAGTTAATGATGGCATACATGTCAGTTTCAGAAGAGCCTTCCTTCAGAACATGTATGTTGACACAACCCCTGTTACTGTAGCAACATTCTGCATTTATAACTGCAATATGTCCATTACGTTCCCTTACACTAAGAGGTTGAGAGTTATGGTGCTGAGGTATGAATCCACTATATGTTATGGGCATGTTTTTATAAATATATATATATATATATATATTTTTTATTATTATTTATTTATTTACTTCCAGTCTAATTACCAGGGAAGTCCACTGGGCCCAGATGACCCATTTTCAGTGGAGGCATGGGGAGAAAATCTCCAGGATACATAATACAGTAAAGATACAAAAGATACAAAAGTATGAAAGATACAGTATATATAACAATTTATAAATATGTACATTCAATGTCATGCATAATCAGCAAAATTCAATGCGGTTGCTCTTAGCGGTTATACTATACAGATTCATTTGAGCAAACACTCATGTTGTAGGTGTTGAAACACTTTACATACACACATTTAAAGTAAATGTGGAAACACTTTACATGTACTCATTTAAAGTGAGATGCTATTTACAATATTTACAAAGTTGAATTGTGTGATAAGTAGTTATAGGAGTTGCCGAGAACTTAGATGCACTCATAGGAAAATAGCTATGGGAGTTATAGAGAGCTTAGGAACCTGGAAGAAAACCTCCTGGGGGCATATACCTAGATAGAATTAGGTAGGGTGAAGGCTGGTACATTTCCATTTAGTGGACAGGTGTTTGAAAAGCTGGGTTTTGAAGTTTTCTGCGTTAGATATAGTTCTCAGAGTGGAAAGGAGAGAATTCCATTTCTTGCCTAATGAGAAAGAGAGGAGATGTTGGCCAGCAGTAAGTTTGCGTTTATGGATAGAAATTAAGTTTTGATGTTCAGATCTGAGAGTTCTATTTGGGGTGTAAGGGGGAAGGATATTTGTTAGAGCTGGACATTTCGTTGGGTGAAATACAAGTCTGTGTGCAGTAGTCTAGGTAGTTTGTGAGTTCTAGCCAATTCAGAGATTGTAGGGTAATATATATATATATATATATATATATATATATATATATATATATATATGTGTGTGTGTGTGTGTGTGTGTGTGTGTGTGTGTGTGTGTGTGTGTTTGTGTATGTATATATATATATATATATATATACATATATATATATATATATATATGTGTGTGTGTGTGTGTGTGTGTGTGTGTGTGTGTGTGTGTGTGTGTGTGTGTGTGTGTGTGTGTGTGTGTGTGTGTGTGTGTGTGTGTGTGTATGTATATATATATATATATATATATATATATATATCTATATATATATATATATATATATATATATATATATATATATATATATCCATGTTGTGCAAACACGGATGTTGTATATTCCTTCTCAGATGTATCTCACCATATTTATCTCATATGTGTATATTCAGATATAAAAACATGACTGATTCCACACTATTTTCACTAACAAGTAGAAAATAATTGTAGTAGTCAAAGCAGTTGTTCACTACTATTCAGTGCATGTACTGATTGATATATTTGAAAAAAGCTGCAGACATTCCTACAGATTAGTGGTTAAGTGCTATGACTATAGTGAGCAGGGTCTTGGGTTCAAGACCTGCATGGGCTGTTTCTTTTGTTGCCGGGCAGAATAAGGGTTGATGGAGTCAGGGTGATTAAGGCGCTTTAAAGCAGGTTTGCGTGGGTTTGTGTGGCAGTAATCAATGCTAACCTCTGGTTAAATATGCTTACAGACAGCTTGACTTAACAGTGCTTAATCTGTTTAAGCATCACATAGCGCCACGCAAACATGATTACTCCCATTTACTACTGCTTACTTCCACTTACTCCTGTACTAATTTCTTTAAATGAAAAGAAAAAAGGCTGATAGGAAAGTGGTGAAAAAGGGGGCACAAAGAGGGTAAAACAATATGAAAGATAGCTAGGGATGTGCAGGATGGATGTAGGGAAGGTCCATAGCTGTCCGTTCCTTCTACAGCAACAGCTGTGCATATTTACTGAATTTGGAGGTACATTTGGACACTCAAACCCCTGAGAGAGAGGGGAGAGGACAACAATAATGTGTTGTGAAGCCAATTAGACAAGATTACATGTGTCCAGTGGACATGTGCAAAATGGACAACTACGTATTGGGCGAAATTTTGTTTTGTGAACAGATTGTCCTTTTTTTTTAAGATGAGAGTGGGATGTTGGGGGAGGATAGCAGGTATATTTGAGGAGGTAGGTTGGGTAGGAAGACAGACAAGACAGCATACAGGGTCAGTATATGACACGTGGAGGGTAAACACCTTGGACAGGGAGGGGTGTTTGGTAATCGGAAGCCCGCGACCCTCTAAATGGATACAGTGGGACTGAGGTCCCCACCCATGGGCAGTCACCACTGCACCTTCTTGGCCCTGAAGGTGGCTGTGCTGGGAGCTGAGCAGGAGGGGAAGGCTGATGCTCTAATTCCACTACATGGCCCTCAAGCTAGCATAGCAAATCTCCCAATTCCCTGCAGAGCTCACTACGCATCACACCCGGACCTGGCTTCAGGTGACAGGATCCTGTCCACATCCATGCCCAGGGGGGCATCCCTTCAAGTAGTTCCACCCAAAGGTAGTGCAGGACCAGTGGACGAGGAGGTCCCGGGGTGGGTCCAAGACTTTCTGCGGCCCGGTGCCACAGCCAGATGAGGTGGGAGAGGCTGATCCACTGGGATCAGCCTTCCCTGATGTGCTATGGTGTTGCAGTTTTAGAACATATGTTGGTTAGTAATGGTAAACACATTCCAGGATTAGTTATAACAGCATGTATGAGGATTCCCATTAACCCATATTAACAGATTTGGAACATTTGCATAGCCAACAGAACACATGCATATATGAAACCACAGTGAGCATTACACTGGCATGTAGATTACATTGATAGCAACCAGCCACCAGTGATAGTATTTGAACAGGGAACATTAATTGGAATAAATGTCAACATTTGTAGAACAACAGGACACATGTCCCAAAAGTAGGTTTGGTGGAGAACATACCCATTCATTTATGTGTTTAGATTATTGGCGACGATAAGGTGGGGGAGTGAGAGAGAGATGTCAGTTAACAAATGTAGATTATTGCAGTGGTCACAGTTTTAATGATCATTGCTGTACTCATTACTCTACAGGTATTATTACAACAACTATAGCCTTGGGTTGGGAAGTGGTATGTTTGTACACAGTATAATTACAGCCTTCTTATAACTACTTTGAACTTTCTCTTACCTGGTATACCTGTGGAGGGAATATTTGTAAATACTACATGACTGTTTCTACCCATAATCCCATAGTCAGGGTTACATGTGTGCACTCATACTGTGTGTGCATGTGCTACTGAGACACTCTGTCTTGACTTCTATCAGTCACCCTGGTTGTTGTTAGCAGGGACCTGTAGCTGTGACAGCATGACACTTTTTGAATATTTCTTGGGGGAGATCATTTGGTGTTTGTACTTATCTTGCTGTCATTTGCAGCCTTGGGATTGGACCATGGGTGTTGGCCACAGTACAACTACAGCCTTCTTACAGCTACTTTATACCTTATCTTGCCTGGAAGACCTATGGAGAGAATGTTTGTTAATACTTCCTGAGTGTTTCTACACATTTTCACAAAATGCTAGTTGAAAGTATGCATACAGCTTACTACCACTCCTGGGATTCAAACCATGGCTGTTTCTGCTAAAATATAACAAATATGTGCTTCATCAGAGGGAGTTATTAAGAAACTGCTGTCTTTCTTGAATGATTTCTTTCTCATTCTTTTTGTTGTATGATCTGACCTTGTAATTACAACATTCTTATACATACATTCCTATACATATCTTTTCACATAGCACTGTGTGGAAAACAGTGGCTAACACAATATTACTATTCAGATATCAGATCTTGGTGTATGACATTTGTAATATCAGTTAATCTCATGTGTTACAGAGTCACTAACTTTGTCAGATGAGACTTGATTGTTTAATGCTTTCAGAGCTATAGTTGCTATGCATAACCTGCACACATTTCAAATCATCCATACCAGAGTAAACACAACCAGTCCAGGGTTTTGAATTTTTGACAGGCACTTTCACTTTTATTAATATATGACCTATATGAGACTATTACTGTAATATTGTCTGCTTTATTCAGTACAAACCATACCCATTTTTAAGAATGCCAGGTGACATTCTACGCCTTTATATAGATTTGGAATTAATACTACAAGCTAGATTGTTACTCACCAGCCTCACAACGCAGCCTTTGCAACTTGCTGGCATGAGCTTCTTGGTTCACAACCTGCTCAGCTGGAGCTGTAATGAAGATAGAGAAACATTTATGCATACCTATCCATCACATACACAGGCTGGACTTTGGTAAACAGTTATTGCTATGGATACTCACACACTGCTGGGACATCACCCCTCTGTCTTGCTTCTTGGACCCACTGTTTAAAGAGCTCCCTCTTTCTCTGCTTCAAGTCTGCATAGTGGTGCCAGACCTGCTCACCAGTCTGAGGGATACCAGTGGCACTGGTGAGATCATGGCCGAGACTTTCCCAGGCTTCCAATTTGTATTGGGACCCCTGGTACTGGTCCTGCAGTAGTCTCACATCATGGTGTTTTACAAGGAGTCCTACCATGACCTTGGACTCTTGTATGCCCCAGTGCTGCACCCAATAGTACATGCCCTCTCCAGCACCTGCCATACTGCCTACAGTGGGGACCTACAGCCACTTATGAGCTGTATTCCCACCTGTGAGGTTTAAATACAGCCACTTTCCCACCCTTTGCCATGATTAGACAGTTTTTAATATGCTGTGCTAAGCTAAGATATGGACAAACCTGCTTAGCTAAGGTTGGCAGTGCTTAAAGGGGCAGGTTCAGCACTGTTAGCAATGGGCAAATCCAGTTAGCTGGGCTACTCATTGGTTATCATTCATATTTACACAATGCTTACACCCAGTCAGCATAGCTGTGCACTGTTTAGCATTGCTTATGTTTTATTTTATGGACTACCACCTGTATGGGATTGATTCATTATTCATGACATATTATATATTTGTTTACTTTCCCTGACATCTCCCAATGTGCTTTCATAGCATTTATTCTTGTGTGACTATACTGTATGGGGCACTTGTGTTTATATGGGGGTTTCACAACTTTATTACACTGACACCTCAGATCTGGGCCTAATACACAACTCTGGTTGAGAAATATAAGTTACTTCCTACATTAATATACAAATTAAAATTGTAATGATTTCATATACAAAATGGAAATGGCTTTGGTGAGGCTTGAACTGTGAATGCCTATGTACAAGGGATATGCTCTAACCACTACACTATGGCACTACTGCTTATGCTGCTTGTCTATTGCTATTTAATTTCTCATACCAATTCAGGTGGGGTAAGCATAGCTAAGCAATGGGCACACCCACGCATCTATGCTTAAACTTTATTGCAGTTGTGAAAAAATATATATATGCATTTGTTGAGGGGTGTGCTTTGCAGACATTAATGACATATAACTTTTCACAGTATATCCAGATATTTGCATTATATTCTTGGTCCACTTTTCATAAACATGTGGCTCTCTGGCATATCATTAAAGATTGACGTTTGACAGAATATGCGTTTTATACTTCAAACCCTTCACAAAATTCATGCTAATGCAAAACCTGTTATTCTATCAACTTTCTAAGTTTGTAATGGCAATATTTCAGAGTTGTCCCTTATGGCTTTGTCCAGATTTATTACTCTAATGGGTTGAGAGATGTAACGAGTGATCTCGCTCTTTTTAGATAGCCGTACAGCAATTATAGTGTGGAGGGGGCATGTGTATTGTGAGAGCACTGCTCTCAAACATGCCTCCTGCACTTGTACACATCCCCATGTGCGGATTACAGCATGGCAGCATGCTTTAATGCATATGCATGGTGCACTGCCAAGAGGCACAGGAATGGTCCCTTCCATGCAGGAATTAGTTATTCCTGCATGGAGATTTGCTGAATCCATGGGATTATTTAATAATAGCTGTAAATACTGAGCACAGATCTCTAATATCATCTAAATAGCTGTTAAATAGTTCATTCCCAGTGGAAATTAATATTTTTTTCAGACAATGCATTCTTAAGTCTGGGTTTTAAATGCACACAAATAATTATAAAATATTTTTGTCTGGTTATTCTATCTGTAACGATTAGAACTGTAAAAATATGCTATCCTTTTTCAAGGAAACCACGTATATGGTTTGTTCCATACATCAATGCAATTTTAGATGTAAAAAGAATATATGCTAAGGCAATAATATCGTGTTTGCCTCTTTGTTTTCTTGGATTTTTTGTGCTATTCCCCTGAGCTTCTTAGTATTACCAATTAGCAGCAATCGTATAAGGTGTAGAGACTTTTCATTCTCGTACTTATATTGAGTCAGGTACCATATGAATCTTGTAACAAAAGGTTGAGCACAAATGTGTTTTCTGCTTCTGTGATGTGACATGAGAGACTAAAGAATACATTTGTCACCTATAAAGTTCCCTACGGCTGATAGGTTTAAGATGAACTGAAGGAGTGAGACAAACCTCTAAATGGCTTTGTGTGGCAGCTAATCAAGGCCAGGCCTTACCCATAAGATAGATTTAATGCTACTACAGCTATAAAAAGAAGAACATAAAGAAGGTTTTATGCTGGCCCATTTTTCTTCCTGCTTAGACAGTTGCCAGCTTTTCATGTGGTTCCTCACTTCTACCTGCAAGGCAAGGTGGCAGACTTTGCCCTTAAACATTTACTTTTATCACATTGTAGGGAGAAGCACTGTAATTGTAGCATCACATTTAATAAACATAATTTGATGGAAAGATCATATTTGTCATGCATAGAAGATATGTTAAGATTTTTTTAAAATGTTCTTGTTTTTTGATTGTATCATTGTACTGAAGCATTTTGAAATGTTGCATCATTGAAAAAACACATTTCACAACATTCCACCTTTAACACCAGCAGATGTTATACTCATTTTATTATAATAATGATAATAATAATAGCATCAAATAGTCAGGAGATTTATTTAAATAGTGCAACAAGACAAGTGAGCGAAATTTATATAGAGAAATATTTAAAAAACTGAAAGCAACATAAAAAGGTCATCTGCATTACAATACAAAGGGAGATATAACACAGAATGTAATTTATTTTTATACTACTTTTTACTCATTAACTATGAAAACTAAGAGAACTGTAAGTTGAGGAATGCATTTGGGTTTACTTATACTGGTAACATAATGATTAAGACTGGTATGAATGGATTTAAGATTAAAGATGCTTGGGATATGCGTAATGTCTCAATGTAGTTCACATGCATTTATGAAGGAAGTGATGTGTGAGAGAGTGACTGAGCATGGGGTTTACTAATTGTGAATCGTGTAATTTTCATGGTGCTCAAGTACTGTTGGGCAGCACATATCTTGCATGCCTCTTTTCCTTAGTCCGTAAATTCCATTTTGTATTAGTAAGCAGGCTGTGTGCACTTTATCACTCCAGTTAAATTTCAACCCATCTGAAAGATTTGTAAATGTTTTAATAGTGTGTTTCTTCCTTGCTGGTCATTAGTTCCTGTTGTATTGGAAACTTCCCCCTTCTGTGCTTAATTTCATTTAACACTAGAAAAATGCATTTTGTCTGGAGTGACATCTATATTTGCAAGTGGTAAAACTGCAAATTCTGATAACTATGAAAATAAGAATTCAGGTTCCCTTTTCCCTGAAATTTGTCATTCCTAAATGGATAATATTTAAAAATTACATGGTTGTGAGAACAAGTTTCTTACAGAGAGATGAGAAAGTACAATCACTGCAAGAAAAAAATGTTTTAAGTTGACCGTATTTAAAGTTATTGTATTATTTTATTTTGTTACTTGTATTTCTGTCAGGGGCCTTATTTGCCTACAGTATTTACAGCTTGCTTTCCCAGTCCTACTCAACCCATTGAATTGCTTTAGTAATTATTTTTTGTGAACATGTATTCGATGTACCAAAGCTGATCACATGCTTAAAGTGAATAACATCTACTATTATACAGTAAAGGTAAACTGCTGTTATTTAAAATGCATGGCAATAATTGCATGAAACCTATGAACCTAGACTATTAGAAACAAAAATGAGAAACTCACAGTACCTGTAAAGCAACCAGAAACAAAGATTCCCAGAAGAATCATGTTCCCATACAACTCCCACATCTCTCTTACAGATTTATTCTAATTTATTGTAAAAAGAGCAAAACTCAGTTTAGGACACATTGTTTTCATTCTTGTCTTTCTTCAGCTCAGTGCAGTCCCAAGGAACATAAGCCACAAACTGAAAAGAGATAGAAATCACAACAAACAAAATACTCCCGAAAGAGCATTTTCTGAGAAAATCATGCATGGGTGAAAACATACAGTCCAGCTATGAGTACCTGAGAGTACACAGACTGTTTAGGTCCATTGTAATATCAAGTGGATGTGCCACTTACCCTCTCTGGATCCATTTGTGAGTATTTTTCAATACTTGTTTCATGAGCAATTACTCATCCTTCTACAAGCAACACTTCCCATTTTGTTTATTTTCAGTTCTTATATGCTATGTCTAATGCAAACAAAACATTCTGCAAAGCATTTGGGAAAATACATATTAAAAAAGCTAACAAATGGTATAATGCATGACAAAGTTCCTTCAGACTGCAGTATTATGAAAACACCTCTGAAACTGCATCAAGTTTTTTAATCCGACTAGTTAAATTATTGTGAAGTTAGGTAAACATCTCATGTACAGCAAAATACACAGCATGGCAAACAACTACCCTCGAACCATACTTCCTGCCCCTAAATTATGCAGATGATTGCAGCTAGATCCTTTCATTAACAATGCTACCTTGTTGCTATTTACTTGTCTGTAATGACCGCTGAAGAAAGCAACATCTTTTCTCTATGTTATGTTATGTTACTATGTTAATGGTCAACTAGTTCACAGAGTCAGAATGTTTTTTATGATGCCATAGTCGCTTGGTGTAGCAATTTTAATAACCATTGCTGATTTTGTCTTTCTGTCCTGAACTACAATATCTAGTTTTTTGCTTCTGCTTTCTTAGCTGCTGGTATGGAATGATCTCATGTTTTGTTACTTCTTCATTTTCAGGAATCCTTTGTGTTTCATGCTTCCAGTGCCTCTTAGCTTCTGGTATATTACAACAGTTACACAGCCTCTGGTGTAACAACCTTTCCATTTTGTTATGCATTTCTATGGTCAGTCATTCAGACGTAAGTGTATCACAACCCGCAACAAGATGTATGAGTGTTTCTATTTCTGTACTGCAAAACTTATATTTGGCTGTATTTTCTATGGATTTATGAACAATCATGACCCATCAGAAATGTAGTCTACTGTCTTGAACAGACACTGTTAACCTTTCATCATATGGTTTATATCCATCTTGATAAAACTACTTGTGTGTCAACTCTTGATCAACATTTAGTTGTCCCAGCAGTTATTTGTACTTTACAGTATAATTGTGGGCCTTCCAGATTTTTCTTCCTTTTTCTTGATCATGTACTTAATGTTCTTTTTTTTGATTTTTGCAGTTTTTGTTTCTGCTTGTTTTTTTTTTTTTTTTTTTGTGAACTTCTAGTTCGATGTTCATGGCTGCTTCTTTCCTATAGGCTTCTACTAATCTTAGCAAAGATGTCATCCTAGACATCTTTTTCATGCTTTAAAACATTAACTATGTTTGGTTATGATGATATCAATACATATCTATGCAATGCCACCGCCCTATGAGTGTATTCAATTTCAAGGAGGCCCATGTCTCTTTCTCACCGAGGGATTTATATCCTTGGTAAACATTGATTCTTATATATCATTTGCTGGGCATGAAGAATCTTTTTTGTTTTCCTATCAAGCTTATCCAGCTCTTTTTGTGTCTAGCCAATTACCCCAAAGCTGTAAGTATGAACGGAAAGTGTGAGTTGATTTATAGCTTGAACCACACCTCTCAATCTCTTAGTGCAAGAAATCTGGACAAGGCCCAACAAAATGGGGGGATGAAGGCCCAAAATAGGAACATATTTTAAATATTGCTCTTATAAACTTACAAATTGCTAGAGTAACAGGGTTTGTTTTAACATACATTTCTGAAGGATTTGAAGTCTGAAACTCAAATGTATGTCATTGTTTTGTGACTTCAGTCCTCAGATCATCCCAGTGATTTGCAAGAAAACCACAAATTTTATGAGGAACAGACCAAAAATATAAGCCAAAAATCTGTAACTTCTGCGAAAACTGAACGTTTGAAAGGTATTGCTTGAACTTCATTCCTAGACGTCAAAGGAGTTCTCAGTATTAGGTTCAGTCTTCTGTAATATTCTCTACTAAGCATTGTTCTCATTTTGTCATGCTATTAAATATTTGTTGCCAGTTATTATGCTGGATCTTGGATCTTTGCAAATATACTATGATTTGAAATCTGCCCTTTCATCTATTCCGAGATTTTTATATATACCCTTCTTGTTCCAATTCTTTTATATCGCATTCCTCCCCAAATTTAATATTTCCTTGATTCTTCAATGTTTCTACTTTAAATACTGCTATTGCACATTTTTCAAGATTGAATGGCATTTTTGTCATCTGAGGAGGGTTTATTGACTTGTAGCTATATGTTCAGGTGTTTAGATCATTATCTTTTGGCAGGATGATTTTCTTAGAGTCAGACTGATTCCATGACATAGCCTGATAAGTAAACAGCTTAGGGAAAGGCAAATGGTAATGGTGATAAAGAATCACCTTTGAATATAACATGCTGGATTTTCATAGCCTGGATAGTAATTTGCCCTTTTTGTTGTTGAACTGCAAAGTGGTTTGACACTTTTCATAGTAAATGCAATGTAATTTACCAATGTGTAATGAATTTTATACATCTGTAAGCCTTCTATAATCCAGGAACTTGAAATACTACCAAAAGATTTTTTTTGTAATCTATCCATGCCATAGTGAGATTCATGATCTTTTTACAGGTCTCCATTATGGTTTTATTTAGCAGAATTTCATCTTTGGTTCCATATGAGTATATTTTATCCCCCTTCATTTATAATTCTACAACTGGATTTTTTAACTAAATTACTATATACTCTGTGTCAATTCCTGTATACATATATCTTGCTTGTTGTCAGGAGACAGGTTATTAATCAATGGGTTTTGGTGTGATTTGTAGGCTCAGTTTTAAGTGGAGAGTATTATTCTCTCCCATTGTTAACCAGGCTGGTATCATTTCAGGGTGTACATATAGGGAGTTTTTACTTAGGGCTAAATCACCATACAGGGATGTTAATGTCTTTAATCAAAAATCAAAAGTTGTACAGAGCATCTGGACCTGACATTTTCCAGGTGGAAGCCTTTTGTAATTTTATCTCTATCTCAGTAGCAGCTAATTAAAATCCATATCATACATATTAGAATTTCTTATTTTCCTCTACATATTTATCCATTCAGTTTTATTTCTATGTTCAACCCACTACGTGTATATATTTCTCTAGAACTTTTAGTTTTCTCCATTCTTGTCAGTGCATAAACTATTGTTTTTTACTTTCCTAAATCCCTGTAAAACTTCTTTGAGTTATCCCTAAACTGCTTGTTTTGTTTGCTTTCTTTATATTTCGCATGTGTACCCCATGAGATTTTCATCTTGTGATATTTTTAATTTATTGTTAGAAATTGTATAACTCAAATAGATGTTTTGATGTTTCTATCAAATTTTTAGGCCAATTTCCTTTTCTATATTTTTTCATTAATGATTCTTTTTTCATTACTGCTTCATGGTTGTTTCAATTTATCATTTTCATGGTAGCTATCTATGTGCTTCTTTTATTTTTCTTTACTGGTTTATGCTTTGGTTCAATTTCTCTAAATACTTAGATTTATACATACCTTGACTGTAAGGGGCCCCATTCCCAAGTCATGGCATAATTAAGGTTCATGAAATCAGTTTTCCTTCATTGACATCTTCTTAGCACCTGAAATACACCTATATATCTAGAATTGCCTATTTTTGCAGTTCATGAGGGGTTACGTTTATTGGTAGCATATTTAAATGTGTTGGATGATTCTTTTTTATTAGCCCAGTTGCTCCTACTTCAACTGGAACTATCTATGGATCCTTATTTCACATTGCTCTATTTTCTGCTTGCAAGTCCTTATATCTTACACATTTATGTCTTTTGGTTTAGAAGACACTATATCATTGGTTGTGTCCATTTCAGTAATCAGTGCTATTTCTGTCTTTTGTTTATTCAACAATATCCAGTCTGCTTGCTTCTACCTTCCTATCTGTTGGTATGGGACAGTCCCATGTAATCATTACTTTGCCATTTTCAGCAATCCTTTTGCAGTTCATCTTTCCAGTGTCTCTCAGCTATTTCTGTGTTTTAATGTTTACAAAGTCTCTAATGTAACAACATTGTCACATTGTTATCACTTTCAGTATACAATTCTTCAGCCATGAGTGTATTTCAACCTACAACAAAATTTGTAACTGTTTCTAGTTCTGTACCACAAAATCTACATGTATCTATATATCCTACCTTCTCTATGGATTTTGCAAAACATGTAGTACTTAATCCACTATCTTGAGCTGACAATATTAACGTTTCAACTTTTGGTTTATATTCACCTTACCTGAGCCATTTATACATCAGCTTTTGGTCAGCCTGAAGTTATTCCAGTAAATACCTATACTTCTTGGCACAGATGTGGCCTTTCCATTTGTATTTTCTTTTTTTTTATCCTGTTTTGTTCTGTATTCTTTCTTTATTTTGCTTTTTTTGCACTTTGTGTTGCCACCTGATTTTTATCCATGTTTGGCTGGATTTCAATTCTTGTTTGTTTCCTAAAGGTTTCTTCTAACTTAAGCAAAGAGGTCATTTTAGGTGTATTTTGTTCATGTTTTAGAACTTTCAATGTGTTTGGATCTGATGATGTCAATTAATTAATATGTATGCTATCCTACAATCGCCAATAAATACGTATAGTTGTTTTCCAGGAGGCCTCAGACTGAGGGATATATAATGTTACCAAACATTGTTTTTTGTATATGATTTGATGGACATGAAGCAATTTTCTTGTTTTTCTATCAGTCTTATCCAACTCTTTATATTTCTAATCGCTTTATTAATTTGTTTACTAATTTTTTGACAATCCATGTAATTTTTACTATTGGCAGCATCGGTCTTGCATTCATGTTATTATATTTATTCATTTCTATCACATCAAGCAGGTATTTTCTTAAATTAAGGCACGAGCCAAACATGTGAAGGAACCCACCATGGCTTGGGAATGATTTCAAAGCAAACCCATTTTTCTTTTTTTGCACTGATTTCATATCTCCATCCAGATGCTCAATGATCTATTTATTCCTTTATTTTTCTTTGTTGGTTTATGCTTTTGTGTATGATATCACCTGCCTTCATAAATGCCAGTGTTGCTGCATAATCTCTGTAAAATCATTTGGTGATGAAATGTTTTCTTGTAATGCTTGATTATTCTATCAGAGAAGAGCTGGAAGATTAATTCTACATCTTGCTATCAACAGTGCACCCTACTACTTTTCTGTGACACCTGCAATCTAAATGCCCCAGTTATGAGTTAAATAAGGTTTTCAGAGTAAGTGTATATATTATTGCAAGGAATTCACTCTTACCTGAATCTGTAAAGTTGCATCCTTACAATTTTGTCTTAATAGTGATAATAGCAAGTCTAATTTTAAAAAGGTTGAGATTTTGAATCAATACACTTGTTTTCATAATGGTTTCCATACCCAATTGATTGGTATTATACATTTGCATTATCAAGTTTTTTAAAGGTATCTCAAATAATGATGGAGTCCATATGTGCATTCATTATGAAAAAATATGATAGTGACCCTCCCACATAGGGAAACTAACCACATCTCTGGTCTAATCACATAAAGTTATTGCTAAATTAAGCTTTCATACAATACGTTCCTTAAACATATATACAGAAATTCAAATCTCTGCACTGATACCCCACTAATTTCCTCTTTGCAAACATCTTCATAGGGATTCATGTCTAATAATATATATATACATATATATATATATATATATATATATATATATATATATATATATATATATATATATATATATATTTATATACAGTGTATAAATATATGTGTGTGTATATATATATATATATATATATATATATATATATATATATATATATACACACACACACACACACACACACACACACACACACACACACACACACACACACACACACACACACACATATATATATATATATATATATATGGGTCCTGGTCTTATTACTGAAAGTACGTTTCATCAAAATGTACATGATCAAACTCACTTTTGCGAAAGTGCATTTTTTCAAAAATGCACTTTTGCTGAAAGGTAAGTAAGCAAACACTTGTTTGCATGTAGATTAAGTTGTACATCAGCATGTACTGTTGATTGTACAACTAAGCAAACTGTTGCTTAGATCGTGTTACAGCGGGGATAAGGGAATATTCCCTTTTCCCCACTGTAGTGCAATCTCAGAGTGAGAAGGCTTGCCCCCCCCTGCATAAACATGAGTACTATTTTATTTTTGTAGGTTTTTGGCCTATTTTTATTTATTTATTTGTTTATGTATTTATTTATTTATTTGTGAAAGTGTATTTTTGATAAAATGCACTTTCACGAAAGTGAGTTCAATGTACATTTCAATGAAACGTACTTTCAATGGATGAACATAGATCTATATATATATATATATATATATATATATATATATGTGTGTGTATATATATATATATATATATATATATATATATATATATATATATACACATATATATAGATAGATAGATAAACCTACAGTCTAATGCTATACATATATATCTATATATATATATCTATATATATATATATATATATATATATATATATATATATCTATATATATATATATATATATATATATGGGTCTAGGATTATTGCACAAAGCTACAATAGTGGAAATCAATATCATCGAACACATTTTAATGCTCTATTTAAACATATTAAATCCAATCCCTCCCATAGTTTTAAATTTGGTATTTTGGAAGTTGTTTTTGCTGATTTTAGAGGGGGGATTGGACTAACAAGTTATTAAGGGCTGAAACTAAATGGCAACTTAGGTTAAATGGGGCTGAGTTTCCTGGTATAAATGATTCCATCAGCATCAAACCTGAACTAAAGTTCAGAGCTAGTAGATTATAAGTTTTTAAAAATATTTTCTATTTATTAATATTTTTTTAACTTAAGTTATAAACTATTTCTACTAGATTGAATTGTTCTTTCCTCTCTATATGTATTTAAATGACAAAGAAGTGTCACAATTTTGATACTAAGATTTTTACAGGACTGTCTTTTTAAACCTTAATTGTCCAGATTTAATTGACTTATTAAGGAAAATGTATAAAATGGAATTTTGTGGATCAACTTATTGTTCTGATGAAGTCAATCTTGATGAAAGCGCTTGACCTTTTTTGTTTTTCGTAGAAGTTTTATCATTAAAAGTGTTATTTATACCATTGTGGAGTTGGGGACTAGTTATTGGTGCCTGGAGGCAAATTTTTTCTTGTTGGTCATTTGTCTCTGCTTCCGCACCTGTTGGTTTTACATTTTAATGAAAGCACCATTACCGGAAAAAGCACTTTCGTTAAAATGTGTCAAAAAAAAAAAAAGCATTTATGCAGGGGGGCTCCTGCACCCCCCTTACTTTAATATTTTCACCCCGAGACTGCATTACAGTGGGGAAAAGGGAATCTTCCCTTATCCGCACTGTAGTATGGCCTCCGCAACAGGCATACTTACTCAAAAATGCTGTTCGGTAAACAGCATTTTCGCGTAAGTATGCTCGACCATGAGTGATTCGGGAAAAAGTGCTTCGGGAATTAGTATGGAACTATATATATATATATATATATATATATATATATATATATATATATATATATATATATATATACATATATGGTGTATATTGTAATGGTGAACTTGTATAAGTTCGAACGTTGTAATATCGAACCCAAAAGTCCGAAATCCAAAAATATCAAAGCCACGGCACATCGATTTTTTTCCCAGGGAAAAAAAGTTGGTGGGCTGTTTTCGGGGCCTTGCTATTTCCTCCACTGTGGTGTGATCTTAGAGTTGGTATATTTAAGTAGGGGGGTGTGGGTGGCACAGCAAAGCCCCCCACTTTAGTTTAAGCTTAACTTTATTTATTTATTTATTTTTTGTCACAGAACAGCGATTTTTTCCCTGTTCTGTGTTTTTGTTATTATTGGGTTTCGGACTTTTGTGTTTGATATTACAACGTTCGAACTTATGTTAGTTTGATGTTGTGCTATAGACCCATATATATATATATATATATATATATATATATATATATGTATGTGTATATATATATATATATATATATATATATATATATATGTATATATATATATATATATATATATATTATATATATGTGTGTGTGTGTATGCATATATGTATATATATATATATATATATATATATATATATATGTGTGTGTGTGTGTGTGTGTGTGTGTGTGTGTGTGTGTGTGTGTGTGTGTCTGAGTGTGTGTGTCTGTGTGTG
Source organism: Protopterus annectens (assembly GCF_019279795.1). NCBI lineage: Eukaryota > Metazoa > Chordata > Ceratodontiformes > Protopteridae > Protopterus > Protopterus annectens. The sequence continues at coordinate 51,896,536 of NC_056727.1, read as the reverse complement.
CGGGTGTCTACTGCTACTATATCTCCTTTCCCTACTATTTCTGCTTTCTGAGCCTATCAGTAAAATTTTGAATTTTCTTTAACTTGCACACAAAATGAAGGTGCTCCTGTGAGGACATCAGTACATGTTATCTCTAACTCTTCTGTTAATTTGCTAATAGAGTAACCTAACACTTATATTCTGTAGCAGTCTGCCATGCTCTTGTGGATGAATAACTGCATTCCTAAATATTCCTTTGTATTGAATTAGTCCATCATATTATCATTACTCAATGTGAATGCATATGTCTGAGCAAAGTCAGGTGATAGTCTTGTTTGTAAGGTATCTCTGGGCATTCCAGCTGTTGCATGTGTCTGGACAGATATGTGCCAATGGGGGCATTATACTGAATGACTGGCCTAATGATGGCTGAGTAAAGGAGAAGAATAACACCCCTAGAGCTAAACACAATCCCTTTGTACGCTGTGTAGTGTAGAAGGACTTTCTTACAACAGTGAAGACATGTTGGTTAGGCCATTGTCCAGTTAAGTTCACAAATCCTGAACAACTGGGTCAACTCTTAGGGGTGTATTGTCAATGTGGTAAATCCCTAGAGCAGATGACATTCCAAATTATACAATAATGCAATTTTTTGGCATTTAGTTTTAGTCCATGATTTTGGCACTAGTCATGTATTTATTTTATATATCTTCTCCTCAGATAATAAATATTTTATATTATTTATGTATTGACATTTGTTGACCGGGAAAGTCCACTGGGCCACTGACACATTTTAAGTGGAGGCTGTGTAAATAAATAACTGCCAGCTACATGATCTTAAAAATGAATTAATAAAAAATGTACTTTAAAATAAAGACATAAAGACAGAGCTGATATAAATTGATTATACAGAAGAATTACCAGCTGTACAATTAAAGTAAAAAAGAATAATCATTTGCATAGGTAGAATACTTATAGTTAAATAAACTTAGCTGACTGACTTATAGAATACTGAACTGATAGCTATGCCAAGTGCAAAAATATTATATAAACAGATGGCAAAACAGTGAACATATACAGACCTGGTTACCATAATATCTCACAGCAAGACTGACTAACTGTATGTGGTTTTCTGTTCAAAATATATATTTCAATTTATTAGATTTGTTTTCCACAAAGAGATTAGAGATGTAGCTATCACAGGTTTTCCACATTCAGAGATAAACAAAGGATTTCATATGCATATATTAACAGTTTTGTACAATGTCTAATTCCTTTCATTGTTTTGGGATCCGATATTCTTTGATTCGATTTTAATGATTTTCCTGCTATTCCAGGTGAACAATAATTTTTTTTCCTGTGAAACTGCATTTCTGCACACAATCACAGCAGGTTCAGCTGTTATGCATATTTTATATATCTGTATTACATAAAAATACAATTCTTCTGTAACTAATAAGACATCTTATAAATGCAATTCTACAGTACATATTTTTGTTATATATTTTACAAACCATAACTAGAACATACAAATGTGTTGAAATCTGAATAAAAAAGAAGCAAATCATATGCATCACGTTTTTAAGTCAGGTTTCACAACACTGGCACCCCAATAACCACTAGCCAAAACTGTAAAATGAGCACAAAAGAAATAGTAATATCCACTGCCTGTTTATTTATTAAATACTCTGCTGCCTTTCACCAAAAGCCTTTAACAAGGTGAAGCAATTCAAAGCATCTTTTTTATAATTGCATAAAAAATTAATTAAAAATGATGACATACACAATGTGAAAGTTATTTAAAGTCTTATAAGTAAAACATTATGTAATCTACTGGATAAATATAAGTGCATTCAAGAATGTATTGTATCTCTACACTTTAAAGACATTCCTGGGTATTGAGAAAGAACTCCATCATGGGTGGTAAGAGCTGTGGAAAAAAATTACTGTTTATACCATGAAGGAATTTGTGAATCAGAGACATGTTCATCACAATAAGGAAAGACCTCATTATTGGCTAATTTGCTTATCACACTTATGGGGAATTTAATAAAGCCTGCTTGGTCTTTTTTACCATGTAGACATATTACCATGCTGCTTACATGAAAGTAAGCAGGTTTTAGATTCAGTAAACATCGCTGGGTGGCACAAATGCACGCACCAACAGTGGGAAGTTCCGTGGCATGCAAATCACCTCATAAGCAGGTGAATTTCATGAAAATGAGGCAGGTAGAATGATCCAGCAAGTAGATAGGCAGCTTTGCAGACCTGTGTCCTTGACCGTAGTGTACACAGAAAAAATTTGTGTACAGAAATGTAGACAGATAAAAGAGGCTATAAAAATGTAGAGAGATGGACAGAAATTGCATACCATGTACAGATATGAGTGAAACTATCCTCCGTGTGTCTGAAAAATGTATTTATTTATTTATTTAAATTTGTTGACCGGGAGTGTCCGACTGGACGTAGGTCTATTTTCAGCGGAGGCCCGGGGAGAAAAGCTCCACAGTAAAATAAACAGACAGTAGTTACATTGGATTACATAGCGATTAACAATTTAACATAGCAATTACTTACAGCATATTTACAGATGAAGAACATAGTACATCAGTAGACAACTAGAATCTTTATCTGTGAAGTACATAACAGACATTAACAAATGTTACAATGAGAAGTTCCTGCTGTATAATAAGTGCTAGGCTTATGAGCATCTGAGCTTGCTATAATCAAGGTAGTTAGTGGAGTGGAAAGAAAGGTAGTGGTTGGATGGGGTGGATGATATTAGAGTGGGAGTTGCAAGGGCATAGCCAGCATGTTTTTAGGTGCGCTTTTAGTAAAGTTTTGAAGTGGGTGCATGATGATACGGAGGTAATTGTGGGTGGGAGTGAGTTCCATAATTTGGCTATGGCACAAGAGAATAGTGCTTCACCAGCAGAGTTATTGGCTTTAGTGATCTGCAACTGATTTTTGTTGCTGGATCTTAGTGGTCTGGTGGTGCGATAGGGTTGGAGTAGATTCTGGAGGAATGGGACATTTAGTGGATGGTTTACTAGTTTGTGGGCGAGTGAGAGTTGCTACCACTGAAGGAGGTGAGGGAGTTCAAGCCAGCCCAGTTCAGCAAGTGAGAGACATTGGTGACTATGGTAGGATGCCCCTGTGACGAATTTGGCGATTTTGTTGTAGCAGGTCTCTAGCTTGTTTAGATCACATTGCCTTAGGTTGGTATATATTGTAGAGGCATAAAGTAGGGTGGAGATAAGGTGGGAATTTGCTATTGAAATCTTTGCTGCTTTGGTGAGAAATTGTTTATTTCTGTATAATGCTCCTAGTTTTTTGTGGACTTTTTTATGGTCATGGATATGTGAATGTCAAATTTTAGTTTATTGTCTATTTCCACTCCTAGCAATTTGGTGTGTTCAGTTGGGTATATAGTGGTGTTGTCTTTTGCTGTGATGTTAAAGTGAGAGTTGTTTTGAGTATGTTTGGTAGGTTGGAAGATGAGTAGTTTAGTTTTGTTTGGGTTGAGTATTAATTGGGCATTGGATAACCATGTTTCAACAGAGGAAAAGGCTTCCTGTGTGACTTTTTGCAGTTTGGGTAGGGACTGGGCTGAGCAGATGATGGTCGCGTCATCTGCGTATTGTATGAGTGTGCCATGTTTGGTGGCAGAGGCTAGATTATTGGTGTAAACAGAGAAGAGTAGGGGTCCAAGGATGGATCCTTGGGAACCCCTATGGAGACAGGTAGTTGGGGAGATATGTTGGGGTACATGCTTGTGGAGACGAAAACGCACACTGTGTATTTTAAAAGCGTTTACGTTTTCTGTGATTTGTTTCCTTGCATTTCAATAAAGCGATCTGGTTTAGTAGGTGGTGGACTGCCTCCATGACTTTGGATTTACTAGTTGGGGAGATATGTCATTCTGCCATACAACGGATTGTTGGCAGTCATATAGGTAACTCTGAAACCAGTTGGTGACTGATTGTGAGAAGGATAGGTTATTGAGGGCAGAGATACGTTGTTTGTGTGGGACCATGTCAAATGCTTTAGATAGGTCTAGGAAAGTAGCAGAGGAGAGATAGCCATTGTTTTTATGCTGAAGGATAGTGTTAGTAAAGGAGAGTAAGGCAGTGATGGTGCTATGGTTTGGTCAGAAAGCATGCTGAGTACTGGAAAGGAGGTTGTTAGTAAGGAGGTAGTCTGAGACCTGAGAGTGTATGCATCTGTCTAGTATTTTGGAGAGTGGAGAGAGAATAGCTATGGGGCGGTAATTGGTTAGTTCTGCAGAGGGTCTGCCTTTGTGGAGGGGAATTATATGTGATACTTTCCACAGTGTGGGAACGTAACTTTCTGACAGAGATTGGTTAATCAAGATGGATACTGGGTAGGCCAGAGCATCAGCTGCAATTTGTAGGTATTCACTTGGGAGGTTGTCTGCTGCTAATTTGGTGGGTTTAAGTTTAGTTAAGAGTTTTTTTATGTTGGAGGTAGGTACAGGAGAAAAAAAAAAGGCAGTGGGGAGATTACTAGTTGAAGGTGTGGGTTGGAGGGGAGGGGGGTTGTGTTGTTTAGCTAGTGATAGTATGGTTTGGGTGAAGTGTGTGCTGAATGAGGTAGCAATATTTTCTGAGGAGTGAGGGGTGTTAGGAGGAGGGGTACTGACTTTACCTGGGTGGAGGATGGAGTTTATTGAGGACCAGAATTGTTTGGGGCTGTGTTGTGAGGAGTCTAGGGAAGACTGGTAGTATTGGAATTTGTCCTGTTTTATTAGCTTTTTGACTCTATTGCGTAGTTCTAGGAATTTCTGTCTAGCTGAGGGGGTTTTGGTTTTGCGCTAGTGCGCCCAGGCTTTATCCCTGTTTTTCATTTCTGACTTAGTGGTTTTCTGTAGCCATGGGGAGGGTTGTGCTTTGGTTCTGGAAAATCTTACAGGGGCATGGTAATTAAGGATGTTCAGGAAGATAGTATTACAAAATTCAACTGCGTCATCTAGACTGAGGTACTTTAGAGGATGCCAGTTACATTCTTTGAGGGATGAGATTAATGTGAATGGGTTAAATTTTAGTTTTTTAGGTATTTGATGGTAGATGACAGGTTTAGCTTGGTATAGGTATTTTTTGAGTAGGAATGTTGTGGAGTGATCACTGAGGCTATCTGAAAAGCAGCCTGATATATATGACTGGGGGCTCTTACTGACTAGTATCCAATCCAGGGTAGTGTTTTTGCTGGAGTTTTTATTTATCCTGGTTGGTGACTGGACTAGTTGGGTGAAGCCATGAAGGTGTACATGATGAGTTGGATTGTTGCCAGAACAGGATTGCCAGTCAATATTGAAATCACCTAAGATGATAGTTTCTTGGGGGAGATGTTGGGTAGACCAGCTGAGGAGGTTTTCTAGTGGAGGGATGTTTTGGCCAGGTGGGAAGTAGCATACAATTATGTTGATGGTTTTGTTTTGGTTAATTTTGAGGTTGGTATATATTATTTCTTCATTGCCTATTTGTGGAGCTGATGATTTTAAGATCTGGATGTTTAGATGCTGTTTAAATATTATAGCTACACCACCTCCTTTTTTGTTTAGCCGGTCTACTCTTAGTATGCCGTAACCTGTAGGGAGTATTTGCTCACTGGTAATGTGAGGTTTTAGCCAGGTTTCTGTCAGGATGACTATATCTGGGGAGTACAAGTCTATGGTGGCATGGAGTTCATGGACTTTGTTGGATATACTTCTAATATTTAGGCTTAGTAGAAGGAAGTCACTTGGCTTTCTATTGGCTGTAATATGGGAGAAGTTGTGGTTTCTAGTCTGATTATGAAGATTGGGGTTGGAGATGGTAGAGCCAGGGTTGGGGTGGATGTCTCCACTTAGGGCTAGTTTTGATATGCATGAGATTATTAGTTTTCTCAGTTTTTGAATGTGTTTGTTTATAAGGGAAACTTTATGATTGTGCTCTGTGGGTAGTAGGTATGGTGGGAGGGTTACTATGTTAAGTTGTAGGGATGCTTTATGTTTGAGTAATATAGTTGGTAGAATATGTGGGAGGTGCATAGGGATGGTTCTTGATCTGGTGGGAGGGGAGCTGAGTGTGGGTGAGACATGAGTGGTGGTGTGAGTAGTAGTACAGTGGTAGTGGTTGAGTGGGGGAATGATGGAGCTTTGGTAGGATGCAAGATATGCAAGGAGAGTGCATGCAGTGAGCATAGGAAAGGTATGCTTGTACATGTTAGTTGAGGAGGTGTGATAGTAGAGGGAAGATGGAGGAGGCAGTGTTGGGTTAGCGTTGTGGTTGGCTATTGGAAGATGGGAGGGGTTTGAGTGCAATAAAGGTGGGACCACTGGGGGTGGGAGGGAATAGGGGGCAGGATGGGGAGCGAAGCGGGTAGAGACCCTGTTAGTTGCTTGTATGAGGGGGCTGGAAACAATCACAAAGCAAAGACAAGTATGTGTTAAGAAACAATCACAATTGACCAAGGACTGCTCTGAAACTGTAAGTCATTTTTTAATTTCTCAGGTGGAAAAACAGGATAACCTTGTATCAGCAGGCTACTGTGGTCATAGTTTAAATTAACAAACACACAGTATTGATCAGTTATGGATACTATTTGCTAAAAGAAGGGAATAAGAGAAAGTGGAAGATGTGTGTGTGTGTGTGTGTGTGTGTGTGTGTGTGTGTGTGTGTGTGTGTGTGTGTGTGTGTGTGTGTGTGTGTGTGTGGTGGGTGGGGGGCTGCTTACAAGCCAAAGCAGAGTGCTCTCCAGGGGAAAATGAATATTGGCTCAAACAGGTAGATACATACTCAGAGTTAACTGTAGCTGTCTGCAGACAGTTCAGACCCTGACTGCGCTTTTCTTACAAGAATGTTAAAGGTGGTACCGCAGTTGAATACTTAAGAGTGGTGTTAGGTCTAGAATAGAAGAGTGCAGAGAGGAGTAAGCACTTTTGAGATGGTAAATATATATTATAAAGATTATAAAAAACACACTGAGCAAATAGCTACTGCATGCAGGACAATGTCCTGAACCACTACTTAGTATATGCAGATACTGAGCCAATTGGAAGAACATTGGAAAAAAAAAAGCCCAGACAGTTTTGCAGTCACAGATAAAAATATAGTGAGCAGCAATCTGTCGTGGTTCTCTAATGTGATTCTATCCACCAGTAACAGCACAAATATATATAAATAATTTAGACACTAGTATGAGCTGTCTACACACAACACAATTACATGAATAACATTAGTGAACAAGGTGCAGCTATGCAAATAGACCATACATATTATTATACTAAAAACAACTTGGTGCATACAAAATGCTAGCATGCCATAGTAACATCCATTAATAAAGCATAAATCATATTAGATGTCTAACACAATTCAACTTAAACATACACAGTTGTAAAATTTCTAATACAATTTAACATAAATAGGCATTTACAGTTGTAAAACACTTACTGGAGAGACACTGAGCCTTCATGGGGCCTGTAGCAGAGTGGATTGTAGTTTTACAAATGGTGCCTGCCACAGGTAATATTTAGTAAGTTTGGAATTGTCTTAAGGTAATAAACAGGGAAGGGGGAGGGGAGAACAAGAGTGTGAGCAGGCAGTTCTTTGTACTGCTGCTAATGGATTAAAGGACATAAATTAAAATATATTTTTTAATAAACTGGGCATGTTTGTGCAGTGCGCCACAGTGTGCAAACATGCTTTATAAAAAAAAAAAAAAAAATGGAAAAAACAAATTCAATATTATGTGACATAAATGTATTACAGGATCCTGCGGTGGACTATCTGCAATGGTGCATCGGCGCTGTTGCTTACGTGGTAAGAATTTGAAGCGTGTAGTTTCCAGGCTGTGAGCACAGATCGCTATTCAAATGAGGTTGAGTTACAATAGCATAAAGCGGTAATCATGTCTGCATATCCCCTCTATGCAGGCAGAGAACTATGTTGGTGTTTACAGAGAAGGCAGCTAATGTCAGGGGTGGGTATGTCCAATAACTTCTAAGCCTATTTCAGCTTAGCTGTGCCTGTTTGTGCAGCACACCACTGTGCTGGGCCTTTACTATCAGGGGTGTGTGTGCACTAACTTCTAAGCTTTATGTTAAGGGACACATGTTTCACTGTGTTTGTGCAGCATGCTGCCATGCTGAGTGTGTCCTTTCAGGGGGATATGTACACAGACAGCTAAGCTTTCTTTACCTGTGGGGCACTTATTTGTGCAGTGTGCCACAGTACTGAGTGTATATAAAAGCCAATGACATATTGATTGGTTCTGACCCTTGTTTAACTTAAACTAGGGCCATTAAATTATGTTAATTATATACTAGGCAGGTGCATGGCATCATAGGTAGCCAGGCATAGAGGCAGCACCTACATCAGAGCACTATGTAGTAAGCATACACCTCGCAATCTGATTTTCCCCAGCACTCTGCATCATTGGAGTACAATTTTAACGGAAAGAATACTAGGGTCTGCTGCAGATCTGCTACATCTCTATGTGCTAGAAGCTGAGGTCAATGCTGCTGTTGCAGTTGACAATAGGCTTAGACAGAGAAGGAGAAAAGCATTCAGGCCCAGGGTAACCTTTCAGGAGACACATGAGTTGGAAATTGTAGAGTGCTACAGGGTGGACAGGGACATAATACAAGAGCACACTGAGCTCTGCCACCCTCAACTCAGACCCAGAACTGACAGAGGGAAACCCATCCAAGTGGAAGCAAAGGTATTTGTAGCCCTTAAAATACAAGCTACAGGTACCTTCCAAAGGCCAAATGGGAACATGATGGGGGTCTCACAGGCATCAGTATCCAAGGTACTCCATCAGTTCCTGGATGCCATACTACCACATGCCAGTGAGCACATTTCTTTTCCCCGCACCCCTGAGGTGAGGGCCAGAAATATGCAGCACTTCTACCATGTAGCACACTACCCTGAGGTACTGGGTGCCATAGACTACACTTGTACACATCAAGGCACCACCTGGTGAGCAGGGTAGAATCTACATCAACCCCAAGAGGTACTACTCCATCAACTGCCAGGTCATGTGCAATGCCCAGGGCATTATCATGAATGTGTGAGCTGGAAGCCCTGGCAGTTATCACGGCTCCCATATCTAGCATGCATCACAGTGGTACCAGATGTTTGCTAGTGGGGACATACCACATGGCCATTTACTGGGGGATGTTGGCTATGTACTGGAACCATGGATAATGACACTCATCAGAAATGCACACAAACCCACAGTAGAATGCCATAATGAGGCACACACACAAATTAGAAGAATCATAGAGTGTGTGTTTGGGCTTCTGAAGTCACGGTTCCAGTGTCTCAATATATCTCGTGGAGCCCTGCAATATAATCCAGCTACATGTGCACAGATATTCAAAGTATGTGCCATGCTACACAGTATGATCCTGTGAGAACAGCTGCAGCAGGATCAGCAAAGGGAAGGGATACACAGCCCCCCACCAGTGGCTATGTCACCACAGCCACAGTCACAGGAGGACATGGAGGAGTAACCCCCTAATGATGTCCCTGTAGGCAGACATAGGTGTGCCCAGTACACCCTGGCTTTGGCTAAGAGACAATGCATAGTACATTCCCTGACAACCTAGGGCACTAGGGACTGACACCTTATTCCTACTCACATACATATAGTAAAATTGTTGATACCAGACAACCCACACAACCTGTACCTATCCATGTATTGGCTGTGTACTGCTTGAATCACACAGAGTCAGCCCTGAACTACAGTTCTTTCAACTGCTGCATTCGCAAGGTATGTGTCTAACCTACACAGTACTTGTCAGGACTACTATAATACAGTATCATATATATGGATCTGGTGCATTTATGCAAGGAAATATAGTGGGCTATTTGGTCAGCTGTAACTTCCAGATGGGACTACAGATACCCAGTCCAATAGTATGTGTCCCCTAATAATCACTAGGCCTCATGGTTGGAATATTCACTACTTTTGTCAAGGGAGATATTAAACAGTGGTATCACATAATATTTAGACTACTGTCTATCCCAACACAGCAGTGTTTCCATATAATTGCATTAATAGTAAGTCAACAATAGTTTATCAGCAGACCAGGCAATCTCAGGGCTGTAACATAGTACTCTAACACATCGCATGTCCGACTTAAAGCAGAAATAACAGCGTACATATTTATGCTGTTGAATATGTGACAAGTGACTCCTCTCTGTCTGGCAGCCTGTGTGGGTCAGTGGATTAGGGAAGATAGCGTGGGTGATGGTTTGACGGTTCTAACCTGGAAGTATTCACATCTTTTGCATGTGAGGTATTATTTTGTCAGTGTTTCCACATACTGTCATTCTCTGTGTGGTGTAACATTATGAACCTCAGTCACATATTAAGTACAGCAGACAGCTGGGGAATGCTGTGGACATTTTGAGTGAAGTGCAGTACTGCAGAAACAGGGACAGATGTGAATGTCTGTATACATACCTCTCAACCTTGTAGTGCAAGAAATCTGGACAAAGCCCAACAAACTGGGGGGGAAAAGGCCCGCAAATAGGGCATATTTTAAATACTGCTCTCATAAACTTAAAAAAGTTGATAGAATAACAGGGTTTGGTTCAACTGACTTTTATTCTGAAGGATTTAAAGTCAGAAACTCAAATGTACGTCATTATTTAGTGACTTCATTCCTCAGTTCATCCAAGTGATTTGCCAGAAAACCACAAATTGTATGAGGAACAGACCAAAATTATGAGCCAAAACTCTAGACATTCTGTGAAGCTCTGGACAGTTGAGAGGTATGAACACACAAAATCCTGGAATGGAGTACAGGTAGGTGTGGCCTGGACTCACTTTATAAATAACAACAATCTCACTGGGCATGCTCAAACTCTTAGTTAAAATGAGTACTATTCCATTGCCCCATCATCAGAATGACCTGTTATGTATAGATATGTCTATGCATACAGACATATATATATATATATATATATATATATATATATATATATATATATATATATATATATGTCTGTCACTATGTCTCTCTCACATACATAGTATATCTATCGCTGTGTAGTGTCAAAAAGATATATTTATATATATATATATATATATATATATATATATATATATATATATTTAAATATAAATATATATATATATATATATATATATATATATATATATATATATAGATAGATAGATATAGATATATAGCTATATATATCACAATGATACATAGACTCTCCCCCTATATCTACATGATGACATTCTACTGTGGGGTCATTTATTGCACTGTTGTGATTATTTTGCTGCTTGTGTATCTCTGCTGCCTATAAACTACAACAAAAAGAAAAAAAAAAAGAAAAAAAAATCTTGCTTTTTTCCCCACTTTCTGAAAGTTAAGAAAGTTCAATTACAGATTTGCTGTTCTGAACTGTTTGGAAGTTTCTAGAAGACCAGTGCTTGCTTGGGCTAAAGGGAAGTCTCTTTGTTCACCAGTGGGAGTGGTTAACACTGAACAGCCTGCCTGTCCCTGGAGGAGTGGTTACTGCCTAGAAGCTGTAGTTTTATTGACCATTTTGGGTCAGTTCTAAACTCCCTGATCTGTCTCTCTTAAAACCCAGCTGCCTCATGGTTTTGGCATCTTTTCAGGCTTGCTAGTTGTTGCTGAAGCACCTACCAAGGGGAGAAAATGCGGAGAGAAGAAAAGGAACCACTTTTGTGATTTTAAGTATTTTCTTCTGATTTTTTGTTAAGTTTTACTGCTTTGCCGCCTACTTTTTGGCATTTTCCGGCTTGCTAAAGTTTATATCTGTAACAGTAACAGTACTTTGAACACATCTAGAGCCTGTTTACTGCATTTCCTGTGTTGCACTTAATTTAAAATATTTTTTTTCTCTAAAAACTGCATTTTACCTGATTTTGGCCTAGCACTCAAGTGTGGGGTTATTTATTGCACTGTTGTGATTATTTTGCTGCTTGTGTATCTCTGCTACCTTTAAACTACAACCAAAAGAAAAAAAAAAACAAAAAATATCTTGTTTTTTTCCCACTTTCTGAAAGTTAAGAAAGTTCAGTTACAGATTTGCTGTTCTGAACTGTTTGGAAGTTTCTAGAAGGCCAGTGCTTGCTTGGGCTAAATGGAAGTCTCTGTGTTCACCAGTGGGAGTGGTTAACACTGAACAGCCTGCCTGTCCCTGGAGGAGTGGTTACTGCCTAGAAGCTGTAGTTTTATTGGCCATTTTGGGTCAATTCTAAACTCCTTGATCTCTCTCTCTCAAAACCCTACAACTCTCTTTTTGCACGGTTTTGCGCACTGAGCAGCATTGGGCAGCGCCACCTAAACAGGTTTAAACTATTCCAGGCTCCACAAAGTCTGCTCTTCACTTTTTCCCTTAGAACTGTTCAAACTCTCAAAGTAATCACTCTATTCTCTTTCTAAAGCCTTGTACTTGCTCACCTCTTATAAAGAAACACTAACTAACTAAAGTACTACACCCTCCTTGACTTCTCATAAGTATTAGGCTCCCGATTGGTCCTTCCTAATAAAGTGAAAAATCAGTTCCCTTCCCTAATCTGATCAGTAAAAAACCAGTTCCGTGTACTAATCTGGTATGTCCAAGGGTCAGTTTCAAGGTTACTCTCCAGTCCAGCTGGTGAATCTGGGAATTTTGAGGCAATGTTACAATTGCCTTATGTACACAGACAGCCCCCTCCTCCTTCCAACAAACTCTAATACATGTGAGAGATGCAGTTACACAGCCAAACTGGAGGCAGAGCTCTCTCAACCCAAGACTGGCACAGTCAGTCAGGAGGAAAAGGTAACCACCCGCACCACAAATCCAGTCTCACACAGACCTATTGTATCTGCATACCCAACACATAAACACACAAAAATATACTCGGAGGCTCTAAATAAAAATCTGCCTAAACAGCAAAGACCTCCTAAACAGATATCCAAGCAACAGCCACCCCTCAACAATACCCACAAATCACATATCTCACAAAATCAGTGTGCCTCACAGTCACAGCCCTTAAGGCCAAACAACACACTAAATACACTTGTTATAGGGGACTCTATTGTCCGGCAAACTGACGTTCCACTCACCAGACTGAACAAGGAGAAGGTCACTGTAAGCTGCCTGTTGGTGCCAGGATCCGTCACATAACACAAGCACTCAGGTCACTTCAAAGCAAGTACAAGTATGACGCCATCATTGTCCATGCTGGTGTGAATGACCTGAGACGTACCTCCCTGGACTACAAGAAAAGAGACATAGAGGAGCTCTCTGACCATGTAGCCCAGGCTGGTATGACGCTGACCTTGAGAAGCATCTTGCCCTCACCAAGAATTATGCCACAGTATAAAGACAAAATGATCAGTTTCAACAATTGGCTAAAGTATTGGTGTCATTCAAAGGGGATCCAGTGTCTGTCAGCCTGGGATGACATGCTCGACAAGCCACATTGCTTCGCTAGGGACGGCTTGCACCTGTCACCCTTAGGCTTTCGTATACTGGCCAAGGCTCTTGCCACCCCATAGTGCCTTTTTTAGGCAAGCCTCAAAGGACAAACCCACCTCCATAGACAACCCAAGGATAAAAAAACTAAAGGTAATTCTACTCAATGCCAGAAGTCTAAACCTCAAGATGCACGCACTCGAGGCTCTCCTCAGTATGGAGAAAATCGATGTCTGTGCAGTAACAGAAACCTGGTTCAAGGCTCCTGAGAGCACCCCAGCACTACCAGGTTATAACTCATACCATGCATTTCGGCCCCAAAACTCGGACCGAAGCACAAAAGGAGGGGGGAGTATCTATATTAAACAAAGATACCTACACCTCCAGGTTAGTGGCACTGCACGAAGCATCGGAAACCATCCATGTGCAACTAACAGCGGGCAAAACTGCCTTTCAGTTTGTAGCCTGCTACAGAACACCCTCCCTATTACAGGAACCTCACTTGGCATTCCTGAGAACACTCGAGAATATGAAGGTCTCTCCAAACACTATGTTATTGGGTGACTTCAACTACCCAAACATTGACTGGGAAAACTACTCAAGCCCAAACACCCTCGCCCAACAGTTCCTTGACTTTATAAACTCTAACGCGATGGAATAACTGGTCACCACTCCCACAAGAGGGAACAACATATTGGACCTGGTCATCACCAACATGGGGACTCTATGTTCCACACCAGAGGTAAACCCCTCATTGGTAAGATCAGACCATAAACAAATTTCCCTGGACATCCATATCCCGTCCCCACCCCCAGCCAAGGAAATCACTGTAAAGAATTTCTCAAACGCCAACTTTGCACTTCTCAAGATGGAGGTGGAATCCTTCAAAGCCCCCAGGCCAGAGGATAATACAGCCCAATCCACAGAATCCTTTACAAATGCATTCTATGAGCACCTGCAGGAATGCATGGATCGTGCTATCCCAAATAAAACCAAGACTCACTCCTCCAAAAACAGGAGACCAGTCTGGTGGACCCCGGCCATAAATAAGCTATACAACAGAAGGAGGAAGCTACTACATGACAGAGCAAAATCCCAAAAAGGAAAGGCATCTCTGATCAGTATTAGCAAGAAACTTTGATCCCTCATAAAATCATCAAAGGCCAGTTTTGAAAGAAAAATTGCCCTAGGCACTAAAGATAATCACAAGGCCTTCTTTAGTTATGTCAGGAATATGGGTGGAAACTCCCAGATATGCTCTGAATTGTTGCATAACGGTACAAAATATACTGAACCTACAGACGTAGCCAACATCCTGGCAGACAGATTCAGTGCAAACTTCTCCCCCCTTCCCCCCAAAGGAGCAAATGCCTATCCCAACTGAATGTAACCTCCCTGACATCACAGATGCACAGGTGAAAGCTGCCCTCTCCAAAGCAAAAAACACAGCATCTATGGGACCGGACGGTGTCCCAGGCTGTGTCTTACACGAGCTCCAAGAAGAACTGAACCCTCACATTAAGTCACTGTTCAAACTTAGCCTTACTACAGGATATGTACCCAAAGAATGGCATACAGCTACAGTGGTCCCACTTCACAAAGGTTGTGCCACAACGGACCCCGATAACTATCGCCCCATAAGCCTGACTAGACTGGTCTGTAAAGCTATGGAGCATATTATCATGGAACTCATAAACAAAGACATTGGGAGCCTCCAGACACTGGACCCTACCCAATTCGGCTTTGTTAAGGGCAGATCTTGCCTCTTAAACCTAGTTGATTTCTTTGAAAAAGTTACCAAAGTCATAGATGAGGGCAAGGTAGTCCACACAGCCTACCTGGACCTTGCAAAAGCCTTCGACACAATACCCCACTCGGGCATCATAAATAAGCTTACCAGCTTAAATATCAACCCCTATATCACAAGATGGGTTGCAAACTGGCTCAGAGATAGAACCCACATTGTCAGAATCTCAAGTGCCATGTCCGAATCCAAACCAGTTACAAGTGGCATCCCACAGGGCTCAGTTTTGGGACCTCTCTTGTTCGGTATATATTTCTCTGAGGTTCAGGCTAACACGGGGGGATTATGGCTGACAAAGTTCACGATGACTGCAAACTGGGGGCCATAATCGAATTTCCAGCAGACACAAGCATCCTGTAAAAGGGTCTCACAGAGACGGATGCTTGGTGCCAGAGCCACGACTTCAAGCTAAATGCTAAAAAGTGCATAGTCATCCCCTTTGGGAAAAACAAGGTGCCCACAAATTACCACATAGGTGGTAATCCATTAAGTACGGAAGAAGTAATTAGAAATTTGGGGACCAACATAGATAGTAATCTCTCCTTTGATAATTACATTGTCAAAGTGGTTAGAAAGACCTTCTATATAGCCCACCTTATCACAAAAAGGTTCGCATCTAGATCAAGAGAGGTCATTGTGCCCCTCTACTTGTCACTCATCAGGCCCATAATTGAATACAATGACTCTTTTGGGATGTACCTTACCCGACACCTGCAGCAACTGGAGAGACCCCAAAAGTACCTCAACAAGAGGATCATGGGCTACAAACAGATGTCCTATGCAGCTCGACTAAAGAAACTCCAGCTCTACTCAGTTGCTTACCGCCTACTTAGAGGCGATCTATGCCTGACGTACAAAGCCATGTCAAACCCAGAATTAATGGACAAGCTCCACCTCAAAAAATCCAAGTCCCTTACAGCTACACGCTCCAGGGACTTAAACCTCAGCACAAAAATAAATAGGACATGCTGGAGGGACAGATTCATTTCCCAGAGGCTCCCCTCACTCTGGAATAGAATCCCAATTCATGTTAGACATAGCCCCTTGCTGACCCGAATCGCAAATTCACCCCTGGGATCTCTTCTGTGTCCCTGCTAGACAGAGGCACATTAAACTAATCTTAAAAGGGTACCTTCTGTGACCTACTTTACAGAGGCACAGTAGGCTAATCTAATAGGGAGGCGGAAGCCAAATACACTCTGGCTAGGCTTATAAATGCCCTAGGGCAGATAGCCTAGTATCTACCTATGAACCTATGAACGCATGACCCGTACATATCATACACACACACAGCTAAATTTATATATACATCCCTGTTAATTACATAAATATGTGTGTGGATGTCTGTATTTTCCTACATACCCTAATAATGGTGAGTAAATCTGCATTATCACACATCCATACTGTTGCTCAAAGGATCCGAACAAAGGCCATAACAGTGCATAATCCACTTACCTACACACCGATGTGCCTGCTGGATGTCACCACGTAGACTGACATAGGTGAGCAGGTGGTGTAATGCATAATGTTGTCAATGCACATATGGACAGGGCACATTGTCCCTGCCCACAGGTTTGCCTGTCTAACTGCAAGAAGCCACATATGGCCCTACTGGTAACTGTCCACACATAGCTAGGATAATAACAGTTATCCCACTGCTAGGATACAAGATGCAGATAACAGTACAAAGCAATATCACTATGCAGGCCACAGATGCTGTTCAACACAAGCCTAGTTTGTGTAATGCACACATACTGGGCCTGTAATCACATATACAACAGACTCAACCAGTGTCATGTGTGATAAGTACTGTGATCTATTAGTGAATAAGACTAGATATGTAGGGGGTTTAATCTCACTCCAGGCAACTTAGTGCATGTGTGTGTGTGTGTGTGTGTGTGAGTGTGTGTGTGTGTGTGTGTGTGTGTGTGTGTGTGTGTGTGTGTGTGTGTATGTATGCATATATATCTCCCTGCAGAACAACTGACGTGCCCTCACGGCCTATCCACCTGCAATGGTTATGAACTTTTTGGCCCTTTAATTTACTGCTGGCTTCCAAACTCCCCTCTTCTACAAGGCCTGATGATGTCATCCACCTTAAGACTACCAGCTGACAGTGTGGTATTAAACTTATGCTGTGGCATGTGTGATAAATACTGTGATCTGTAGTGTGTAAGGCTAGAGAGGTAGGGGTTCTAATTTCACTCCAGGCTACTTGGTGCATGTGTATGGCCAAATGGCATAAATATGATCACCTTGGTAACTTAAAAATAGGTAGGGTTTTGCAGGAGTTTATTTGTAGCATGTGTTATGACCCCCCTAAAGGACTGACCACAATAAGGCCTGCTGATGTCATCAAACATAACATGTCAGAAACTGATATTACTAGTGACCTGAGGTTTGTTGCAGGCATCACATACTTTGATCTGTAGCATGTACCATTACATAGGTAAGTGTTCTCATCTACATACAGCCAACTTGTACTATGTGTGTGCCTTAGCATGCCCTATACACAGTGATTGGAAGTGGTGCTAGCCTCAATGTAGCCATGTTTGTGTGTGAGCCTGTAAGAGCATTTAACATCATATTATGGAACCATTTCAACATTTGAAATTCACTATCATAATGGCCATACAGCTCTCACAATCATATAAATCTTTATACCCATAGTTACAGGTTCAGTACATATTGCCCCAGTCCAAGAGGGACACTGACAGACACCCTGTGTTGACATAACAGTCTCCCAGCCAGTCATACAGATGGCATGTGGTGAGGTGCACTGAGGTGCTCTGTGTGTCATTGAGCAGGATTCGATGTCAAGGTTGTGTTTACGTCTGCTAGACAAATCTTTCATGTAGTAATAACATCACATACAAGTTTAATGTCCTTTCAGTGAGTTATCCATCTACTATGCCACCTTCAGATGGGCAGCACATGCAATCAAGTAGGGTCAGACATTGTCCAGTATGCAAGGCACAGATCACCTCTGAGTAGTCTATATTTCACAGGTGACAATGACACCCATTTTAGAAGATCCCCATTGAAAACATACTGAAGACAGGAAATGTCCTTGTGAGGGACCATATTGTTGTGTGCAATTGCCAATACTGCTTGGAAAGGTATATCACCAAATGACCATTACACCTGATATTGGCGTGCTGAGTGAAGAGTACTTGGAGCCTACGAGAATGTCACCTATAGGTGACTGTGGCCTCAGCTATGCCATAAGACTCCTGCCATACCACTGTAGAGATGGTGATCTGAGGCACATTAGGAGTAAACCTGTTTGGACAGGTCTGTGTGCCCAGTTCGTTCACCCCTGAGTATGTACATCACATGTTGCGACTGATGTGCTACTTATAGGTTCACAGGTTGGTACTAAGCTATCAGCCCTAGGGCCTACACAAGCCTAGCCATAACAATTCCCTGGCTATTTCTTCCCACACTATTTACTTCCCTGGACCCCTGTCTAGCAGGGCAACTGACGTGATCCCCGGGGTGAATTTCCTTTCTTACATCCAATTGTCAAGGTTCCTTTTGAAGAGGGCCAAAGAGGTGCTCTGCTTGACATGTATCGGCAGTCTATTGCAGAGTCTGGGGAGTCTCTGGGTCAGGAACCTATCGCTCCAGCATGTTTTGTTTATTGTGATGACAAGGTTTGGATCCCTGGATCTTGTAGCTCTGAGGGGTTGGGATTTCTTTAAGTGTAGCATGTCCAACAGCTCTGGGTTTGACATGGCCTTGTATGTTAAGCAGAGATTGCCTTTGAGTAGATGATATGTGACAGAGTATAGCTGGAGATTTTTAAGGCAGTCAGCGTAGGGCATCTGCTTTAGGCCTGTTATTCTTTTAGTGAGGTATTTCTGCATCCTTTCCAGTTGTTGCAGATGTCTTGAGAGGTACATACCAAATGGGGTATTGTATTCTATAATGGGTCTAATGAGAGATGAGTACAGTGGGACAATGACCTACTTTTTTCTGGATGAAAAGCCCTTAGTGATGAGGTGTGCCACATAGAAGGTTTTTCTGACTGTTGTGGCGATGTGGTTATCGAAGGTTAGACCACTGTCCACCTGTGTCCCTAAGTTTCTTATCACACTTTCGGTGTTTAGTGTACTGCCACCTATGTGGCATTTCATGGGTACATGTTTTTTCCCAAAGGGGATAACTATACATTTCTTGGCATTGAGCTTGAGCCCATGGCTCTGGCACCAAGCATCTGTTTCTGTAAGGCCCTTTTGTAGAGTATCCACATAATTTTGGGATTCAATAATGGCTCCCAGTTTGCAGTCATCTGCGAACTTTGTTAGCCAGAGTCCCTTAGTGTTGGCCTGTACTTCAGAGAAGTAGATGCCAAACAAGAGCAATCCCAGGACTGAACCCTGTGGTACTCCACTTGTCACTTGCCTGGAGCTGGATTTGGAGTCAGCTACTTTTACAGTGTGGGCTCTGTCAGTAATCCAGTTGGCAACCCATTGAGTGACATAGGGATTAATGCCCAGCTTAGTAAGTCTATCTATGATTCCAGAGTGGGGGATGATGTCAAAGGTCTTGGTGAGGTCCAGATAGGCTGTGTGGACCACCTTACCCTCATCCATGGCTCTGGAGACTGATTTGAAGAAGTCAATCAGGTACAAGAGACAAGATCGGCCCTTCACAAATCCAAACATGGTGGGGTCCAGTGTTTGAAGGTTGCCAGTGTCTTTGTTTATAAGTTCCATGATAATACATTCCTTGGCCTTGTAGATCAGGCTCGTCAGACTGATGGGGCAGTAGTTCCTGAGATCCAAGGTGGATCCCCCCTTGTTGAGTGGGATAACTGTAGCTGTGCACCACTCAGTGGGCATGAAGCCTGAGGTGAGGCTATGATTAAACATGACACTTAGGTCAGATGCCAGTTAATTTTGTAGTTCATGTAGTACACAGCCCGGGATGTCATCTGGTACTTACCAGGTACATAGGTCTAACTGATGGATATGATGCTACATATATATTTGCATGGATTTTATCACCATTAGTATGTCAACAGGCATGTGCTCACAATACCATTTTGCAGGATAGTGACATACCACAGCCACTCAATGAATGCTCATAATTTGCAGGCATCAGCCAACATTGTTCGCCACACTCAGTCAGTAGTCGCATATATTGTGGTCGAATGGATTCCAAGCAGTAGAGGACCAAGGACTGCACCCTGTTGAGCACTGTTACTTACAAATCAGCTATTGGAGATTGATGTCCCTATATTGTGTATGTGTGCCAGCAATGGGCCACTTAGTGACCCCTACAATGACAGTATTGTGGATGCCTAAGTGGGTGCTTTGCAAATGTTAAAATAAATGAAGAAATACCAAAAATCCACCTGGTCTAAATGGGTTTTTTTCAGTGAAACCTTTCCTGAAAGGACGTAGACTTAGACATAAATAATATGTTTTAGTTTCATATATATTTTTATTTTTATAAGTGAAATATGTTTGCATACATTTTATAGCTGTTTTTATTCATGATATATGAATGTGTTTTCTGGAGTATGTGTTCTTTTAACAAAATTGTAACTTTTTGATGACATCATAATTAAGGGCTTTTTATTGGTCACACTTTGTATAAAAGACTTGTATTTCTTAGTTAATGTTATCTGATGAAGCGGTGTGGTCACCATGAAAGCACTTACCACTCTTTTGAATACAGCTATTAAAGTTCCTGGATTTTAGCCTGTCGGCTTGGTATTTCTTCATTTATTTTATTCTTATTTTTGTCTTACCAACCTTTATTCTGCTATCATATATTTTTATTGCTTTGCTGCTTTGTAAATGTTGCCTGAGGAGAAGATATAGTCAGATGACTTGGCTCAGTCTAGGGGGTTGTATGTCCTGATGTACCCTCACCCAGTTCAATAGTGACTGCCTCGGAAATGTCCACCATGTGTAACAGTCATGCTCCACCTGTCACACATCCAAATTGTGTACAGTCAACTGTGTGTAGAACACATATGTGTGCTGATCAGCTCCATGATGATTGCTCCTATGGGCATACAGATTGGAATACTCAGACAAAGAGGTGTATAGTTACATTGGTCAGTGTATGCATCACCTCTGTGCAACAGCTGCTGTTGTCTACTCATACTGTGTACAGCCAGTAGTGTTGGTATGATTGGAAGGGTTTCCCAATAGTGTTAGTTATCCTTGTCAGATCACATGTGGGATGCAGCCTGGAATGTTAGCATATGCAATAGATGCTGTGTATCTTCCAATTAGACTCCAATTATGAACTGTTATGTAAATATGGAAGTTATGGGGCAGGATGTAGGAATGTCATGGTCACATGTGGTGGGGACAAGGGAGTGTAGCTGATGCAATGTGGGTGTACAGGTTAGGTGGGAGTACAGACCCACCATTTGTGGCATCATGATGTATGAGGTCACCGACAATCTGGCTATCCTTTGAGATCACACATCTAACTACACTGTGCATTGTGGTTCTGCTTTGTGTGGGTGGCTACTTTTGTCACTTGCTATGTCTACATGACATCACAACAAGACTACGTGCTTCTTTTAGCTGAGGAGGTAGTGCCTCCATGTTAGAGGAGGCACCCTCACCCCAACTGTCACACAGCACTGTTCACTTATTATTGTACAGCCTGCTAATGGCAGTTGTCCACCAGTCAAGTTTGCTAAGCCATGATGAGCCTGTGTCCCTTCTGTCATGTACAACCAGGATCATGCAGTTGTAATGCTGCTGACATAATGCATGGGTGTAGAGCTCTGCATACTTGCCAGTCCCATATGAAGTTGGAGGTGCAGTCACACTATATAACCATCCCACAGGAGGTAATAATGGCTGTCTTGACATATATGTCTGTATTGTCTGCAAGGGGGGTACATACCAGTAGTTCTATTATCTGTGGACAGGTCCCACCAGGGAGGACCTCAAACTGGGGGGAACTGTACTGGTCACCAATATTCGTAAATACATGATGCACTATGTTGGTTCTCCATGTGGGGATGTCATGGCACTGCTGCAGTGCATTGTAGGTAAGGACCTGGACCCTTGGTCAAGTGAGCCACAGCATGACTAAGCAAAACAGTGTGTAAATATTACACTTCCCTAATGTGTTTGTCTGTGCTCTGTATAGACACTTTGCATGACTCTCTTCTTGCAACATGCTGGAAGTAACTTTAATACTTACTTGCACAGAGGATAACTAGCATGTAGTGTCAACCAGTGTCCCCAGATCTCTGAGTCATGTCACCTGAAATACCTGGATAAGAGTAGCATGGATATGACCACTGACACTGTCATACACCTACTGACCCTGGACCAAACACTGTTACTTTTGCTCAAGGTCAGATCATGCCTACCGACTGTAACCAGCGGAGACCGTGGACTGTTACACTATGCAATGGATGTTGGACATATGTCTCACTCCACCAACCATGGCCTGACAATGTGTATGACAATATTACGCCAGCAGGCCTTGCTGGAAACTTTGTACATCATGTACAGAGTGTTATATCAGCTGATGGATTGGTGAGTGTCTGACAGACATTAGGAGACCTACGCTGCAATGACGGGCATAGATAGCATTGGGAGACCTACGCAGTCACCAGTGGAGTTCACCATCCTCCATTAATGGTGTACCCCATCTACCTATTCCCTCTCTGGAGCCACATTAGCAGGTGAATGCATATTGGGAGCTTTCACAGAATCCCACACAGAACCAACAGTTATGCAGGATGGCCTAAGACACAATCAGTTGTACTCTGAGCCACTGACAAAGACTAACTGCCAATGACTGCACAATACTATCTTGTGGGAAATCATCTACGCCTGCAATATATTGTAGTGTCGACACACTGCACACAGTTGAGCTATTACACATGGAGTTATGGACACAGAGACTAACGTAGCCTTTCACTCTCACCAGTTGGTAAGATGTGGAGATGCATTCACTGCTGTACAACTGATACCAACAGGTTTGGGATGTAAATCCCAGACTGTCACTGCTATACTGAATGTGGTAGTCATCATACCTATCATTGTGTGTAATGGCACCCTTTCTATGTCACTATACAGGCATATTGTACAACTGTAGCAGCCACACAGGTTCCATGGTACACCAATACACAGTGTAGATAACATGTCCTATGGAGTCCATGTCACAACCACACATGTGTAGTCTAGCTCCTAAATGCTTTGGTGGAGATGTGTATAGCTCCATACAGGGAACTGTTGGATCCCACTATGTGCCTCTCACATATCCATAACAGGGCTAACACATGTCTTACCTGTTCTACACTCCTACAACATCAGCATGGTATACCTCATTACCACAATCAACAGAACATGCTGGAGGGACAGATTCATAACCCAGAGACTGCCCATGCTCTGGAATAGACTTCCCATACATGTCAAGAAGAACACCTCACTGGTCCTTTCCAAGAGAAATCTTGATGAGTGGATGGGAAATAGAAAGTTTACTCTGGGGATCACTGCAGTGGTACTACTTGATAGAGGCATGGGAACTAAAATCGGACGGCATGATGCCAGGGCACTTCTATCGGCTAGGCTTGTAAAGGCTCCAGGGTCATTAGCCTTTACACACCTATGAACCTATGAACATAGTACATGCTGGAGAGACAGATATGTAACACAGTCAGTGTGCCCTACATGAAACAGGGCCCTCCATCCATATGAAGCACACATCTACTGTGACACAGTGTGTGCAGGTTACAAAATGGGATGCAGAACATGAAAATCGTAACTAGTGTCAGGCAACTGTCTCTAATGAACACAGGATATTTGTAGTTCAGTTATCTCCATCACCACAGCTTGTAGATGTGTGAGTTCACAAAACCCTGGTGACATTTATCAAGGGAAGCATACCGGTTCACAGATTAGGGATGCACAAGTACGCTGAATGTCGCCATTGTCAATATAAGGTACACAAAAGTATGTGGTGTACTCATGACAAATGCCAGCATACAGTATCTGTCATTAACCACTACAAGTGGCATGACCAAACAACACTGCATTATAATATAGTCACTTTGTATCTCAGATACATAGCTTCATCTCCCTGCCTCGATGGCAAGGATGACAAGGATGTGGCACAGGTATCATCACTTGCACAGGGTGTTGTGTGGGGGTGCATGAGGCTTAGGGTGACCCAAATGGTTGACAGCATGTGTGTGAGTCAGAAGGGAAGCAGGTAAGATGGACCATGGAAAGGTGCAGTGTGCATCTGTAGATGACCTGCATTTGACAGTGGTGTGTGAGTGTGTGCATGTACACAGTCAGTCTCAGTGTTACCCCTACATCTGTGTTTTGGTCAGCTTTGGACCATACATGGTAGAGTTGGCAGTTCACCGTCTGCACCCTCTAACAGGGGAATTAGCTTTGACAGGAGTTACACTGTCACTCCATGCCCAAGGCCAGAAGCAGTGCTAATACCTGATGGTGACTGCTGTCTGCTGGGGCCATGTCCCCCATGGGAACACTCAGGACTATGATCCTATAGCCTGCCATGTCAGGGTGTGGACAGCACACTCACCTCTGTAGCGCTGGATGTATTGCCACTACTTGAGCGTGACTGTGTACGGCCAAGTTGACTCTCAGCAGATGGAGTTGCTGACCTACATCCACAAGTCTGACGCTCATCTCCAACCAGACATTCCAGCACAGACAACTCATGGTCCAAGACACTGTCTCAGCCTACCTTCTATTCACTGCATCAGTGAACTGATCCAGGGTGTCCCCAGTGTGGTAGAGCAGTCATGAATTTCAGACTGTGCTGCATCCATAACCTGAAGCATACATTGAGTGTTCTGTTAAGAACATGCCTGTGCCTCCATGATGGCCTGAAACATGCACCAAGTGACCCATGATGTGACCCTTGCAACAGGTGGTGGATGGACAGCATGCCTCCTAAAAGCACCCCTGTCAATCCACCTGTGTGCAACCTTGCCAGCTTTCTGGCTATGGCCAGTGCCTACACTCATTGGAGGCATAGTTGCCACATTTTCCTGTTCAATGTCCCCACCCTCTGACTGTCCAATATCTGTGGCCTCCAGGGACTAGGTGTGTGTGGACATATTTACTGTGTGTGGTAACAATGGAGGCAGAAGAGGGATGTCTAGCTCTGGGACAGATTCAGCCCACAACACCACCACCTATGCCTCACTGTGGCCACCAACATCATCATAGTCTGAAAAAACACTGACAGCAGGGTATGTAGAGGACAGACACCACCCCCCCTGGTCACTTGTGATAAGAAAGAAAAATCCACTAATACTCATAATAACAAAGACCCACAACTGGATTAGCAGTCAAACATTTCTCTTCTCTAATTTCATCCAAAAAGACATCCTCAGAGCAAAATACACATTCAACTTACGACCGTTATAATGATCACTTCAAGTAAATCACGTAAAACTTGACCAGTAAAATTTTCTTTTTAATTAATCAATATGAAACTATACTTGATAAAACAGCTCATAAAAACTCAGTACGCCTATCTTAACAAATATATTGAAATACACATTTCATTGCCTAATTTATTTTCCTTTCAACCTTTTCTTTTTTAAAAGAAATTTTAGAGTAACTGCCTCATTTTTGCCAGGAGGCTTATCTGCTCTTAGCTGTAACTGTCAAAATGTTTCTTTTTATTCAGCTACACTCCTGTGATTACCCCCTCTAAGATCCTTCGGTACCTGTTCCAGAATGGGAAATAAAAACATTCTACTCTGTTTATGCACAAAATTATGTTTAAATAGGGCATTATTCTATGTCTTAACTTTAAATGAGTATAAATTCTCCTTAACAAAACAGTGTCATGTTTGCCAGGAGCAGGACCACAGCTTTTGCCAATACCTGATGGACCTATGAAAAATTGAGGGTACGATAATGTCAGTACCAACACATGTTGCAGCAAAACAAGGTAATATGTCCATATATCTCACATTTACAGTAGCTACTATGTTACTTGATGTATTGGTGACATTCTGTGTATGAGTGTACAACTGAGCTTAAACCCCCCTAAAGCAGATAGACATGACACACGTAAAAGTATGTGCACACTGACTGCTACAGTATTACAGTGCTGATCACAGTAAGCCTACCTGCACGCTCCTCTGCTGTGGAAACTGTGGCACCCACCTTCACGATGTATGGTGTGATGGATGCCTGGGAGCTGTTGTGTGTGTCTAGGTGTCCCAGGAATCCCTCAGTGTCTGAGAGTGGTTGTTCCACTGCAGGCCCCCCATAGGTGATGTCATGAACCCTGGCTACATCTGCTGCCCTTCATCGTACAGCATTGATCATGTCTATTGTGCTATGTTGAACCTGCTCATATATCCTGCCCTGATGGCTTGTGCCATTCACATCACTGACAAAGTATGCCCACAATGTAGCCTACTGTTGCCTATTTTGCCTCTCCTGGACAGTAGGATGTGATGATGTTGCCTTAGTCCTTTCAGTATAATTTCCTTTTCCAAATCTGAGAAGTGTGCATGGTGTCTATGGTGCATGTTTCCTGAAAGACAACAAAAGGGGAACACATTACAGGGTTACATACATGGAAGTACACTATGTAGAGATACAGCAAGGACAAAATGGCTGGCACTATTCACTGCTTGCTCACACATGTCATACTAAGTGTGTGGATACAACTGAGATAGTAGCAATAGTCAGATATTCCTGTGTGGGCCATGACAGATACTGATTTATGATCAGACACCCAACACTTGAGTCTACTGTAGAGTGTCCCCTATGGGCAACCCCTACCCCCAATAGTATGTAATAATAACAGTGCCACACAAATAGCACTGTCTACTACAATCACTATAAAGGGACAGTCCAATGAGACCAGTGTGCCACAATGATAAAAGACAATGCACCCTTAATGTATAGTATGTCCTGTGTGGGTGTAAGACAGCAGGAGATCAATGACATGTCATTATAACAGGCCTAAGACAGGCTTTAGTCTATAATCCTTATTCTCTGTAAGTCTATTCACCCATCTGCATCCTGTTGTATATAAAAACAGTTACATACCTGATGGAGTGCAGTACTTCTCCATTGATATGTGGTGACAGTAAAATCTTCACAAAGATGTGCTCTGTGTGAGGAAAGTCTCATACAAAATGGTTCCCCATAGCAGTTGCTTGCCTTTTAAACATGCTTCTCATCAGCAGGTGATTGCTTCTAAACCAGTCTGTGGGTCTGAAATGCTAATTGCAGCCAACAAAGCTGATTTGCACTATCATAAGCCAATGACATGCACCACCATGCAATATATAAGGCCTTCATGTAGATTAGGGCCCCCTTTTTGATATGTTGTGCCATGACATGAACATCTACTGTCACAAAAGATTTACTTACAGAACTTTACTATCTTCATCATTTTGATCATTCCAGCTGTAGCCTTAGATGTATGGGTAGACTACCCTAGCATACTGCATTTGGGAGATGGAAGGGGAAGGGTCCAGGAGTCCCTGGAGGATGGCCTAGCAAAGTCTAATCTAGTCCTAGAGAAGGAATCAAGCTTGTAATGCCTTGTAAACATATGTAGAGAGGACCATGTTGCTGCTTGTAGACTACTTCTAGACTCTAACCCTCTCCAAAAAGACATAGATGAAAAAAGGCTCTGGTAGAGTGGGTCTTGACCCTTCCTGGAATAGTTTTGCTTTGGTGAGCATAACAAAATGTAATAGCCTGAGACAACCATTTGGAAATACTCTATTTTGGCAGAGGGTGCCCCTTCATTTTACCTTCACAAGAAGTGAATGATTGATCTGAAGATCTGAAAGATTTAGTTATGTTAAGAAAGTGCATGAGTTGTCTCTGGGCATCCAATGAATGGACTATAGTTTCTCCATCATTTTTAGCTTCTGAAAAGAAAAAAGGGGACAGGTAACTTGGATTAAACTAAACATGGATACCACTTTAGGCATAAAAGAAGGATTAGTTTTCAAAAAAAAAAAAAAAAAAAAAAAGCTTAAAGAGATGGACCCATAGTCAGACATGCTGAAATGGCCAATACATGAACCTTGATGGAGGAGTAAGAAAGGCCATAGGATAGTATCTCAGACAAATATTTTAAAACCAGAAAAACACTAACCCTGAATGGGTAATGATTATGCTGCTGGAATCAATTAGAAAACCTTTTTCATTTGCTAATGTATGATTTTCGAGCGGCAAGCTTTATTGCCTCTATTAGTACCTCCTGCACATCCTCGGTAAATAGGTAATAGGGAATTAAGACCCTATTATCCAGACAGCCAGCTGAAGCTGATTGGGTTTGGGGTGTATCAAACACCCCTGATAATGTGTAAGTAGATTCATTTTGTGAGGAAGATGGTGGTGTTTGATACTGGCTATTTCCGAGACAGGTTAGAACTGAGTTGCCTGGTGAGAAGGGAGTCACCACAATGATCTTGTGGTATTCCTTCTGAATCTTCTGAATTACCCTAGATATCATTAGATAGGGTGGAAAAGCATACAGGAAAATTCCTGTTTAAGGAAATGGAAAGGGATCTGCCTTCCAGGCCTTTTTGAATAGAGTCCTGGAAGAGAATCTTGCCAGACAATTGTGCAGAGGGGAGAAAAATAGCTCTACTTGAGGAACTTTCCTGCTTGTCTGCCATATAATTTTGCTTTTATGGAATGTAGGATGCCTGTAGATTGGGTTTGTGCTGTGTTGCTATGTCCCAAGCTAACATGGATGGTCTGCAAAAGAGGTAAAATATAGTTCCTGCTTGCTTGTTGATGTACCATGTGGCTGTAGTATTATCTGCAACAACTTGAAGAGGTCCTGGGGACCAAAGCTGATTCATACAGTTGAATGTCTTGATCAGGACAAACATTTCTTTTTTATGCATGTGCTAGTATTTGTCCCTGGTGACACCTAAGTCTTTTATCTCCCCATAATCTGCTCCCCAAGTGATGTTTGAGGCATCTGTGGTGACTGACTGCTATGGTGCAGGGATGGAGAAGGGAACACCATGGTTTACGGAAATTTGCTGTCTCAATCAACTGATTTCTCTTCTGACAAACCCCAGCACTGGGATTTGAAAACACAAAGAATGTTGGTCCTGGGATCAGAAAGATTTCAGATATCATTGTATTTTTCTCATGTGGAGTCTTACCAGGAGTGTAAAAAGAATCATAGATGCCATAACACCAAAGATCCTGAGCTATTCCCTCATAGTTACAAAAGTTTGAGTGGAAAACTTTAGAAATAGGTCTAGATGTCAATCTATTTTTCCTATGGAAGAAAAGATCTTTGATCTGAGGTGTGTTGTGGACATCCCAGGAATACAATAACACAATCATGTATGAAGAAGCCAAAAAAAAAAAACACTTTTGAATGTTCTCTTGGAATCCTACCTAGTGTAAGAGATCTCTCACCCAAGTGAAAGATTCCTGACACTTTGAAAAAGACTCTGCAAATATAAAATATGGAAAATGTGGATATACTGTAGCCTACATTAAGCTATAATTGGAGCTAGACACTTTATAAACAATTTTCATTCAGTGGATAGTACAAAGGGTAAGGCAAATAATTGATAATGTGAACCAGATGCACAAAACCTTAAGAAATGCCTCAAGTCTGTATGACTAGAGATATGATGGTAAGCATCTTTTAAATATAATGTTTCCAGGAAGCTTAAGTGAGAAATAAGAGCTATTTATTTGTTTTATTTTACATTTGTTAACCGGGGATGTCTGGCTGGGCACAATGGCCCCTTTTCAGTGGAGGCCTGGGGAGAAAAGTTCTAGTACAATGCAGTACAATCAAAATGTTTTTATAATATCAACAATGTCAAACAGAATACAATTAAACTACATTTTATAATGTCAAAATTGTATGATAGTTTATATTTACAGAAGTAAGGCTTTTTACACTAATTGCACTCTATACAGCTATAAATAGATAAATAACTATTTAGAAGTATAGATGTCATAATGCAGAGTACTGAATTATTTACAAAGTTTGGATAGCAAGAGGTTGGTTTAATTTCATATATAAATGAAAGGAGTGAGAAAATGAAATTAAGAAAGGCATAGGAAGAAAGTGATGTGGTTGAAGAAAGAGTGCTAGTCAGTAAAAGACCGCAGGAGAGTAGGGGTATGGTGGAAGAGGAAGAAGAAGGTTGAGATGTATTACACATCCTAGAGATGTACAAGTACAGAGCCAGGTTGCTGAGAAGTGTTCTCCTAAATGTGTTAAATAGTGTTCTCCTAGATGTGTTACAAAGTGTTCTCCTAGATGTGTTAAAAATTGTTCTCTTAGATGTTTTGAGAAGTGTTCTCCTATATGTGCTGCGAAGTGTTCTCCTAGATGTGTTAAGAAGTGTTCTCTTAGATGTTTTGAGAATTGTTCTCCTAGATGTGTTATGAAGTGTTCTCCTACATGTGTTAAGAAGTGTTCTCTTAGATGTTTTGAGAAGTGTTCTCCTAGATGTGTTTAGAAGTGTTGTCCTTGATGTGTTGATAAGTGTTCTTCTAGATGTGTTAAGAAGTATTCTCCTATATTATAAGTGAGGTGTAATATTTGCAACTGGTTTGTGATGTAAAATGCTTGCAACTAGAATTGTATCGGTGTGGTTTATTTTCATTTATATAAATGTATGAGTGCTTATGTCATAAGTAATGGGGAGGAATTGAATAATTTATGTAATGTTGCTTAGGTCATATGGTATATAGCAATATATGTGAAACATAATGTTTGTTAATTTTAACTTGTTAAAACAGTTTGATTACTTTTATATAAATGTAAATGTGCCTATGTCACAAGTGATAATTCAATAAAGGTATTAAAAAACAAAGAAGTGTTCTCCTAGATGTGTTGAGAAGTGTTCTCCTAGATGTGATAAGAAGTGTTCTTCTACAGTAGATGTGCTAAATAATGTTGTCCTATATGTGCTAAGAAGTGTCCTCCTCGATAGGTTAAATAGTGTTCTCCTAGATGTGTTGAGAAGTATTCTTCTAGATCTGTTAAGAAATGTCCTAGCTGCATTAAGAAGTGTTCTCCTAAATGTGTTGAAAACTGTTCTCCTAGATGTGTTGAGGTGTTCTCCTAGATGTGCTGAGAAGTGTTCTTCTAGATATATTAAATAGTGTTCTACCAGATGTATTAAGAAGTGTTCTCCTAGATGTGTTTAATAGTAGTCTCCTAAATGTGTTAAGATGTGTTCTCCTATTTATGTTGAAAAGTGTTCTCCTTGATGTGTTGTGTTCTCCTAGACATGTTGAGAAGTGTTCTTCTAGATGTGTTAAATAGTGTTCTCTCCCTTTTTTAATTTCTCCAAATGTTTTTGGGTTTCTAATACCATGACAGGAATGAACCCCATTCCTAAGTCAAAGTATGATTAAAGTTCATGAAATTAGTATTGCTTCACTCTTTGATGTCAGCCAAAAGTGCTTTTCGCAGAATCCGCAGTGTGCCCTGTAATGACTCATTCTGCAGTTCGTATGGAGTTACATGTATTGGTAGGGTATCTAAATAAGATTTTAGACTCTTTTTTTATAAGACCCATTGCTCCTACTACTGTTGGAACTATTTGGGTATCTTTCTTCCACATTGCTAGCTCTCATTTCTGCTTGCAGATCCTGATATTTTGTAACTTTATGTCTCTCTGTGCACTGGGCACTGTAATCACTGGGTGTGGCGATTTCAATGATCAATGTTACTTTTGTCTTCTTTTCCTGGACCACTATATCCAGTTTTCTAGCATCTATCTTTTGAATTGTTGGTAACGGATGATCCCATGTGATGTAGACTTCATCATTCTGTGATGCTTTGTGGCTCA
Organism: Protopterus annectens; assembly: GCF_019279795.1. Classification (NCBI taxonomy): domain Eukaryota; kingdom Metazoa; phylum Chordata; order Ceratodontiformes; family Protopteridae; genus Protopterus; species Protopterus annectens. Next base: position 51,864,492 of record NC_056727.1, on the reverse strand, counting down.
CGTTTCCAGCGCTTGTCAGCCACTTCAAAACCATAATGTTTGCACAATCCCCAGTGCAACAGTCCCGCCACATTATTATGCCTTTCAGTATACAGTCCTTCTGCCATTAGTATGTCACAGCCAGCAACAAGGTATGTGACTGTTTCCAATTCGGTTTTACAAAACCTACATTTGTCTGTTTCTCCCACATGTTCAATGGACTTTGTAAACCAGCGTGTACGTAGCCCACTATCATGAACCACCAATAGTAACCTTTCATTTCTTGGTTTGAATTCACCTCTCCTTAACCATTCCTGCGTTCCTTCCTGATCAACATGAGGTTCTTCCAGAAGTTTTCTATACTTCCAACTATATTCATGCATTTTCCACATGTCCTACCTTTTCACCTGATCCTTCACCTTATATTCTTTCTTTTGTTTTTTGGCACATTCAGTTTCTGTCTGATTTTTATCTACTTCTGGTTTAATTTCCATTCCTCCTCGATGCCGATATGCTTCTGCTAGATTAAGCAGGGAAGTCATCTTAGATTTATTCTCTTCATGTTTCAAAACTTTCACTACATTTGGGTCTCATGAGGTCAGCAGATATGTGTGGATTACCACTATTGTAGATCTGTACATGTAATCAATTTCAAGGAAGCCCATCCCTCCTTCAGAACGGGGAATATATAATCTTGGTATGCATTGATTTTTATAGATCATTTAGTGAGCATGAAGCGTCCTTCTTGTTTTAATAGCTAATCTATCCATCACGTTTTGGGGCCAATCAATCATTCCAAAACTGTAAGTTAGGACAGGAAGAGCAAATTGGTTTATTGCTTGGATTTTGTTCCTAGATATCACTGCTGCTTTCTGGATTAATTTAAGTCTTCTAAAATATTCCTTACTAAGTTTTACTTGCATTTGTTCATGTTTTATTGCTGATCCTTCATCAATTCCCAAGTATTTATACACTCCCTCTTGCTCAAGTTCTTTTATTTCACATTCTTGTCCCAAACTGATGTTTTCCTGATGCTGCAGTTTTCCTGCTTTAAAGGTTGCTTTTGCACATTTATCAAGTTCAAATGACATTCTAATATCATCTGAAAAAGTTTAGACAAAATGCAGCTGTGCTTTCAGTTCCTCATCTGATGAGCTATACAGTTTTAAATCATAGGCAAATAGAAGATGAGAAGTCTTTAGACTTTGTTGTTTTCTAGGAGCCAAATTGTAGCCATTGCCTAAGCTGTTAAGTAAACAGCTTAATGGGTTAAGGGCAAGGCAGAACAGCAAAGGTGACAGAAAGTCACCCTGGAATATCCCCCTTTGAATTTTTATCCCTGGATAATAATTTGTCCTTTATCATGGTTTAATTGCAAAGTGGTCTGCCATCGTTTCATGGTCACTGTAACATAGTCGATTGGTGTAGGATGTATCTTATACATTTTAAGCACTCTTTTATCCAGAAATGTGGGATACTATCAAATGCTTTTTTGTAGTCAATCCATGCCATACTTAGATTCTTCTCCAGTTTACAGTTCTCCACTATGACTTTATTTAACAACAAATGATCCTTTCTTCCATATGACTTTCTTTTATTGCCCTTTTATTCTACTGCCATAATTGAGTTTTCTTCTAAATGACTATAAACTCTGTCAGCTTCAATTCCCATATATAGTTTATACATCGTCGGAAGGTAAGTTATTCCTCGATAATTTTTGGGGTAGCTTGTAGGTTCACTCTTAAGTAGCAACATCGTTTTACCTGTTGTTAGCCAGACTGGTGTCTTTTCGGGGTGTGCATATAAATAGTGTTTACTCATGGCTAGGTCTTCATGCAAAGATGTTAATACCTTTAACCAAAAGTTAGGCACTGCATCTGGGGTTTTCTAATTAGAGGCTTTTCTTAACTTTGTTTTAGTCTTTCTGGCTGTGACTTATAGGTTAGTACTAGGCTAACTGCCCTTGTGAGCCATTTTAAGCCTAGCCAGTTATCCATTTTGAGATGCAAACCCTGCACCTTGTGTTTGTAAGGCAAACACCTTAACTATTAGGCCACCCTCTACTTCATCCCATTTTATATCCTGTACCTTTAAACTTCTTATTCTTTCTTTTATTTCTTTTACCCATTGAGCATCTTTATTGTGTTCTACAGGATCTTCATAGATACTTCTCCAAAATGCATCTATTACTTCTTTTTTTGGTGGTCTTTCAATTCCTTTTATCTTGTTTCCCAATTCTCTATAAAACTTTTTTGGGTCATCACTAAATTGCCTGTTTTGCACCTTTCCTTTATATTTTAAGATTTTCGGCCTGTACTGAAATTTTTAATTTATTATTTGTGATAATGCATGATAGATCCTGATCTGTTCTAATACTGCACACTGCTTTGATCACATCTATCTTTCTTTGTATTTTTGTTGATCTATTCCCTCTTTTATAGTCTTTTAACAGTGATACTTCTTCTCTTAATTGCTTAATATTTTCACTGTTTGATACTTCCATGATGGTTTTCAATTTCTCCCCTTCCATTGCCTCACTACCCTGTGCTCTTGCAGTGGAACTTTATCAGTTATTAACTTAGCTGCACAGTAACATATCCTGCTCAGGGTGGTCACGGTGGTGCAGCGGTTAGCGTTGCCACCTCACAGCAAGAGGTTCTCTGGTTCGATCCTCAGCTGGGGTGCCTTCTGTGCAGAGTCTGCATGTCCTCCCTGTGGTTGTGTGGGTTTCCTCCGGGTGCCCTGGTTTCTTCCCACATCCCAAAGATATGCGGTAGGTGGATTGGACACTCTAAATTGGCCCTAGGTATGTGTGTGTGTGCGTGCCTTCTGTGGAAGGTTGGGTGCCGGGCTGGCAACTCAACATTGTAAAACTCCACAGCCAATCATGAGCGGACAGGTGATCGGCTGTGGGGACCCCTAACCGGGAAAAAGCCGAAAGAAGAAGTGACATATCCTGTTCACCTCTGTTATATCGCATGGATCTCTAGAGACAGTCCTAATTACTGTGTTCATTTGTTTTATCAGACTTCTGACTTTTGGAGTTTTATTGACCTTCTGCAGTCTGTTTCTTTCATTGATTTTAATATTTCTGTTTATGTCCATTAAATCAAGCAACTCTTCCCTTAGTTTATTTTCTTCCAGACTGAGGGCACATCCTTTATTTTCCACTTCCTGCGGACATTCTATAGAATGTTCTATAGCAGCTTCCTGTGGCACCTTATCTTCAATTTCATCCTGTGCCATCCATTGCTTTGTCATATTGGAACTCACTGACCTATCACTCCTCAACATTGACTGCATCAGCGTTTCCACAGTCTCTTGTTCCTTCTCTTGCTGTCTAGCTTTAAGTGAACGTTCATACTGGTTTTCTGTGGAAGACTCCAAAATATCTTGATATGGCACTTGGCCAATAGTTTCCTGTTCCACTGGTTTCCCCTTAATTTGTATATCCATTGCTCTATCCTATTGTTGTGCTTTCTGAATTAGATTTTCTATACTGAAACCTTCATTTTGCAGATGCTCCATAACCTCAATGTCTATTTCTTTAACTTCTCCATTACTGATCTCCTTTTCTGCTTTTCCTCTTTGTCTTCTTATTTTTTGTATAGTAAAGTTTTCCATATCAGGATTCTTGTGCCTGTATTTCTCTTCAAATATCTTTGGTGCTGGTCTTTTTGTATAGGTTAGTGTTTCTTTCTCCTTGGCATAAATATTATAACATATTAAATCTATTTTTCTTTCCCATGTCCATATTTCTTCTTCAGATGTCTCCTGATCTTCCTGCTTCTCCTTACTTTGGGAACTCACTCCATCATGCTGTGATGCAGTCTGTGTTAGACTTTCTTTCATTAAATCCTTCATTCTGCATACACTCCAACTTCTATTTCTTTAACTTATACTTTACTAATCTTCTTTTCCACATTCCATCTTTGTTTATTTTTTTATTGTGAAAATTTCCATACTTGGATGCCTTTGCCTGTATTTCTCTGATTATCTTTGTGACTGCTTTCTCTATATTAGTTAACTTGGCTTTCTCCTTTGCATAAGTATCGCACCATATCAAACCTCTCTTTCTTTCCCATGTCCATATTTCTTTTTTATACTTTTCAAAAATGTTTAGGTTTTATTGTTTACATTTTTGCACTTCCTCAGATGCTTCTTTTTCCAAACAGATCAAAGTTTCTTGATCTATATACTGTTTTTCATAAATCTGTTGTATTAATAAATGCAGTTTTATTTGAAGCTTCTGACAGTTTTTCCTGTGAAAGTATTTTCCTTTCCTCTAATTTAGCTCTTAATCTCTTTGTATATCCTCTCTATGGTAATTCTGGGCTTTTTGCATAATAGTAACAATGCATAATTTCTTTCTTATCCTCAATAGTCCACTCAATTGTCTTGATGTCTCTGGCCTATCAGCTTTTGTGATTTTTGTAGACTGCTACTTCTTTCTACAACAGGGGGCCATCCTCCCCTTGGGCCTGGCCCCATTGTAGGAATGTTTCCAGATTTTGAAAATTCTACACTGTCATTTTTTTTAGTCTTGGCACCAGTGTGCCCAAGATTGGGCACTTTTTTAGTCTGGGACCTGTGCACCCACCTAACTTTTTTTTGTTTTTGACTTACTTCTGTCTATGATATATGCTATATAAATATAGTCTATATATCAGTGTTGCCTTGGTGATATTTTGTGAAAAACAGGGTCCACCTCACAAAGGTACTTACCAAGGCTTGAGGATAAATTCAACTTCAGTACTACTACTATCCTTTGTTTGCTGACTTTTCATCTCTCCATTTCATCTCCTAGATGTGTTGAGAAGTGTTCTGCTAGATATGTGTTGAATGACTGTTGAGATCATGTTGGAGGACATTCCAGAGGTTAGATGCAGCATTTGAGTATAAAGAGTCTACCAATGCACTTTGGGTTTTAGTGACATAGAAGAGGAGGCCTTTACAGTAAAGAGCTTTGTTAGGTGGGTGGTACTGTTTAAGCATGCCTTTTAATGCTAGATACTTACCAGGGTAGTATATTAGAGTATAAGCTAGTAGTAGTTGACTATAGTGGAGGTGATGTGGGAGTTTGTTCCAGTTTAGTTGTTTAAGGGTAGATCAGTGATGAGTTCTAAGGGGCAATTTGTAGCAAAGTGAGCTATTTTATTGCAGCATTGTTCCACCTTTGTTTGTGTGGAAGTTTATTAATAAAAAATGGGTAGGCATATAGTAAGGTAGGCAAGAGGTAGGCTTTAGCTATTGTTTCCTCTTGTTCAGCCTGTTAGGTAGGGTTTTGTACTATACAGGAGGTCAAGCTTTGGTGTTTTTTTTGTTATAGCAGCTTGGAAGTGTAGGTAAAATGCCATGTTCTCATCAATGGCTACTCCTAAGAGTTTGGTGTTAAGGGCCTGCTCAGTCTTGGTATTATTTAATGAAGTGATTTTGGCAATAGCTTTGCTTTGGGAAAATGTTTTAGGGGTGAAAAGTTATATTTTCATTTTTAGGGGGCTTAAGCAGGAGTTGTGAGTTGTGTAGCCAGGATTCTTTGGATGTAGAGGATTGAATAATTTTATGAACTTTTTGTAGGTTGGAGGCTCCGTAGATGTGTAGAGTCATCTGTATATTGTAAAAGATTGGCATCCTTGGAAGCAGCATGACGATCATTTATAAATAAGTTAAACAGGAGTGATCCAAGTATGGAACCTTGTGGAACCTCTACAGTTATGGGTAATAACAGGTAGGGAAGTGACATCATTTTAAACTTGGGCACTGTCACAAAAAGTCTAGGGAAAAAATATCCAGAACTGGTCTCCAAGCATCTTTTTTCTTTGGCACTAAAACATCCTTGCATAAAATTGTAGATCAGTGTGTGTGTATGTACATTTAAGAAGCTATCCAAGGGCTTGCACAAGTGTATAAATACTGAGCACGTGCAAGCCTGACTACCATTTTGTTAGTATGAGATGTAAGCATGTATGTATGTAAGGTCTGTCTGTTAATCAGTTTGTTTATGTTTTATGATGGTGCTATCCATTTTGATGTGTTTCTGTGTAATAAAGCATCTAAATGAACTACCATGCCTGCTTGTCATCTATGTTAGAGAGGGATGAGTGACATGGTGTCAGAAGAGGCATATCTTAAAGGGCATAGTGTCAAAGGAAGCATGGCCAAAACAACTTCTTGAAACAAAGATCTCCAGTTTCTTCAGTTTGAGTCCGAGAGACACCCAGTTGGTATTGGAAGAATGTAGAGGAGCAGATCATCCCTACTGCATGTATAATTTGAAAAATAGGTCAGGAACGAATTTCAGATGTTAAAACTTGCTCAAATAATTTCCTACTCGCAAAATATAAAACAAGCCATACAGAATGCTCTAAATGATATTCGAATAAACCGATATGTCCGATATTGATAAAAATATTCAAATTACTGTGAAAAATGTTTGAAATAAAGTCCAAATTGCATAAAATGAATAAAATAAGAGGAAATTACTGCATTTTTACTAAGCACATATTTTTCGTATTAATTAAATATATCCAAGTTATCAGAAGTGTATACAGTGTTTGCATGTTTGTGCAGTATTACAGTACAGTTATTTTAAAAGATACAACCATTTCAGAACATATTTCATAAAATACAGTGTTTCAAAGAGTTTATTGTGCATTTGAATGTTATTACAAGCTCACAGAAAGTCTGTTCGCACATAATTACAAGGCCATACTTTCAGTGTGTTTGTTCATACTTTGTGGGCATGGCTGATGGATTTCAAAAACCCAGTGCACTTGTGTTTGACAATAATATTGCAGAGAACTGGAGAGTGTTTGACCAAGAGTATGACATTTTCATACAGGGTGCATTTTCTGATAAAGATGACCATACAAAGGCATTCATTTTGCTTAATTTAGCTGGATCAGAAGCTATTGAAAGGAAACGTTCATTTGTGTATGCACCTGCTGTCTTTGCAGGACAGGGGAAAACCATCATATTGTTGTACCAGCTGAGTAAAGGGAGGACCCTGAGTGCTTAAAATGTAAGTTTAGAGAAATGTGTAAGCCCCCAACCAAATTTTACAATGGAAAGGCACTTTTTTACACAAGGGATCAAATGCTTGGTGAAACTTTTGCAGCATATACAACTGACTCTATTAACTGGGAATCCTATACAACACCAAATGTACATGCACAGAGATTTGTGGATTTTGCAAAGACAAACTCGCTCGACCAGATAGTCAATACACCATCCAGGGGTGCAACCATACTGGATCTGGTTGTCACTAATATGGGAGAATGCTGCACGGCCCCTAGTGTAATGTCTTCCCTGATAAGGTCAGACCACAAAATGGCCTCCTTTGAAGTAAAAATAAACTCTAGGGCCCCCAGCTAAACCTGGAATATTCAGAAACTATTCTAAGGCTAACCTCCTGCTATTAAGTGAGAACTTGGCAACATTTCAAGCCCCCATAAACCCTGAGAACACTGCTGCCTTTGTAGAACTTTTCACAGAAACCCTATACAACCATGCTGATGCCTGCAGAGAGGCAGCAGTACCCACCAGGAAGAAGTACATAACTAACTCAAAAAACAAACCACCCAGGTGGAATCACAAAATTAATAGGTTGTATAACAGCAGGAAGAAAATTATAGCAAAAAAATGGGAGGTGCAGCACCCAGCAGGATAAAAACACTCTCATCAAACTAAATAAACAACTCAGAGGACAAATAAAGTATACCAAAGCCAAATTTGAGGTAAGGTAGGCAAGAGGTAGGCTTTAGCTATTGTTTCCTCTTGTTCAGCCTGTTAGGTAGGGTTTTGTACTATACAGGAGGTCAAGCTTTGGTGTTTTTTTTGTTATAGCAGCTTGGAAGTGTAGGTAAAATGCCATGTTCTCATCAATGGCTACTCCTAAGAGTTTGGTGTTAAGGGCCTGCTCAGTCTTGGTATTATTTAATGAAGTGATTTTGGCAATAGCTTTGCTTTGGGAAAATGTTTTAGGGGTGAAAAGTTATATTTTCATTTTTAGGGGGCTTAAGCAGGAGTTGTGAGTTGTGTAGCCAGGATTCTTTGGATGTAGAGGATTGAATAATTTTATGAACTTTTTGTAGGTTGGAGGCTCCGTAGATGTGTAGAGTCATCTGTATATTGTAAAAGATTGGCATCCTTGGAAGCAGCATGACGATCATTTATAAATAAGTTAAACAGGAGTGATCCAAGTATGGAACCTTGTGGAACCTCTACAGTTATGGGTAATAACAGGTAGGGAAGTGACATCATTTTAAACTTGGGCACTGTCACAAAAAAGTCTAGGGAAAAAAATATCCAGAACTGGTCTCCAAGCATCTTTTTTCTTTGGCACTAAAACATCCTTGCATAAAATTGTAGATCAGTGTGTGTGTATGTACATTTAAGAAGCTATCCAAGGGCTTGCACAAGTGTATAAATACTGAGCACGTGCAAGCCTGACTACCATTTTGTTAGTATGAGATGTAAGCATGTATGTATGTAAGGTCTGTCTGTTAATCAGTTTGTTTATGTTTTATGATGGTGCTATCCATTTTGATGTGTTTCTGTGTAATAAAGCATCTAAATGAACTACCATGCCTGCTTGTCATCTATGTTAGAGAGGGATGAGTGACATGGTGTCAGAAGAGGCATATCTTAAAGGGCATAGTGTCAAAGGAAGCATGGCCAAAACAACTTCTTGAAACAAAGATCTCCAGTTTCTTCAGTTTGAGTCCGAGAGACACCCAGTTGGTATTGGAAGAATGTAGAGGAGCAGATCATCCCTACTGCATGTATAATTTGAAAAATAGGTCAGGAACGAATTTCAGATGTTAAAACTTGCTCAAATAATTTCCTACTCGCAAAATATAAAACAAGCCATACAGAATGCTCTAAATGATATTCGAATAAACCGATATGTCCGATATTGATAAAAATATTCAAATTACTGTGAAAAATGTTTGAAATAAAGTCCAAATTGCATAAAATGAATAAAATAAGAGGAAATTACTGCATTTTTACTAAGCACATATTTTTCGTATTAATTAAATATATCCAAGTTATCAGAAGTGTATACAGTGTTTGCATGTTTGTGCAGTATTACAGTACAGTTATTTTAAAAGATACAACCATTTCAGAACATATTTCATAAAATACAGTGTTTCAAAGAGTTTATTGTGCATTTGAATGTTATTACAAGCTCACAGAAAGTCTGTTCGCACATAATTACAAGGCCATACTTTCAGTGTGTTTGTTCATACTTTGTGGGCATGGCTGATGGATTTCAAAAACCCAGTGCACTTGTGTTTGACAATAATATTGCAGAGAACTGGAGAGTGTTTGACCAAGAGTATGACATTTTCATACAGGGTGCATTTTCTGATAAAGATGACCATACAAAGGCATTCATTTTGCTTAATTTAGCTGGATCAGAAGCTATTGAAAGGAAACGTTCATTTGTGTATGCACCTGCTGTCTTTGCAGGAGAGGGGGAAAACCATCATATTGTTGTACCAGCTGAGTAAAGGGAGGACCCTGAGTGCTTAAAATGTAAGTTTAGAGAAATGTGTAAGCCCCCAACCAAATTTTACAATGGAAAGGCACTTTTTTACACAAGGGATCAAATGCTTGGTGAAACTTTTGCAGCATATACAACTGACTCTATTAACTGGGAATCCTATACAACACCAAATGTACATGCACAGAGATTTGTGGATTTTGCAAAGACAAACTCCCTCGACCAGATAGTCAATACACCATCCAGGGGTGCAACCATACTGGATCTGGTTGTCACTAATATGGGAGAATGCTGCACGGCCCCTAGTGTAATGTCTTCCCTGATAAGGTCAGACCACAAAATGGCCTCCTTTGAAGTAAAAATAAACTCTAGGGCCCCCAGCTAAACCTGGAATATTCAGAAACTATTCTAAGGCTAACCTCCTGCTATTAAGTGAGAACTTGGCAACATTTCAAGCCCCCATAAACCCTGAGAACACTGCTGCCTTTGTAGAACTTTTCACAGAAACCCTATACAACCATGCTGATGCCTGCAGAGAGGCAGCAGTACCCACCAGGAAGAAGTACATAACTAACTCAAAAAACAAACCACCCAGGTGGAATCACAAAATTAATAGGTTGTATAACAGCAGGAAGAAAATTATAGCAAAAAAATGGGAGGTGCAGCACCCAGCAGGATAAAAACACTCTCATCAAACTAAATAAACAACTCAGAGGACAAATAAAGTATACCAAAGCCAAATTTGAGGTAAGTTTGGCCTCCCAGGCCAAGGACAACCACAAAGCATTATTTAGCTATGTCCACAATCGCAAAAGCAATGTACAGTTGCATGTAGAGTGCATTGTAAATGGAGTCACCTGTACTGAGCCAGAATATATAGCAAACCTACTGGCTGATAAATTCAGATCCAACTTTACCCTTCTCTCCCCCTCAACTTTCCCTCAGGAAATATCATCATATATAACTCCCCCTGCTATCATTAGGGAACAGTTCTTTAATGCTGTCTCTAAGACCAAGAACACCGCAGCAATGGGCCCAGACAATATTCTGGGATGCCTGCTAAATAGCATGAAACATAACCTTTCAGGGCCTCAGATGCCTTGTAAATAGCATGAAACATAACCTATGAAACCATTGGCACAACACTACCCAGTCTGCGGATGACCCTGCAGATGGGGATTCCTCATATACATGGAACTGACATGGGAGGTATTGCGACATGTACGACAGACATATCCAGACAAACACTGTTAAACCAACATTACTCCAAATGCAGTATAGCAGCACTTACAGTCTGTAGTCAGGTCAGGTACATCCCCCTCCTGTTTGTTGCCCTCTTTCCACAGTGTATGTTGTTAGAGGTAAATACCCAATCCATCTGGGATGCTGTTTTCCAATATCAGATCCAGTTCCTCCTCACAGTGACTGCAAAGGCCCAACACCACCATGATGTTCCTAGGTATTGGAGTGTGTTTCCATGCAATTGGCTATGGGATTTTTACCACAGCTGTTCCACATGCAATCAGCTAGGGGAGGGTTGCAATTCATGCAGAAGCCATCAGCTGATCATGAGCATCACGTAAAATACACATGCTGCTGCCTAAGCAAGGCAGGTGTGGGTCTCCACATCCACCAAAGATGGAGTGGGGGAGGCAGACAGAGGCAGATACATGTCAGGGAGGGGTGGGAGAGTAAAACTGAAGCATGTTTGTGTCACACACCTACCAGCATAGGGTATCAAATCCCCGACAACTATGTAGTGCTATCACAGTTCAATGCAGTTATTGGAGGCACCAGATGGGTTACCTGATGTGGAGCACTCAGAACATATATGGAGGGTGAGTGACATCTGCAACAGGGATATGGTAGATATACAGTAGGTGTCGTACACGTGCCTGTCTGCATAAACAGGTGCCAGTGTCAACACAGGCACACTCACACAGGGACGCACACAAATTGACACACTTGGCAGGGCCAGGAGTGCAACTCATCACTAGTGGGATTGCCACAACTCATCAATGTGCAGGTATCACATGCACCACACTGAACATACGGAGGCCGTATGGGAAAGGGGTATGAGGAGATGTCAGGCATCAGACAACATGCTTCAGTATGCCCTGGGGGGGTTGTAGTGAGTGTGGATGTGGACATACGCAACATACAACACACACACACACACACACACACACACACACACACACACACACACACACACACACACACACACATGAACACACAGGGTGCCAGTTCTGATGACATGCATGGGGGCATGTCTATATGGGTGTGTGGTGGTTAACTGTGCCAGCAGGCTGTACAGGGGTAGGCAATTGGTATACCTTGGCATCAGGCCACATGGCAATGGTCTGCATTATGGCTCAGGCCTGTAGTTACTGCATTTGCCCACACAGATGGGTATTGCATCCCCCATCCAGTCAGCTGGGTGACTATTGTGTGTGGCCAATGCTGTACACCACATGCCATGTATGTGTTCCTTAGTCCATGACATGGATGGTGTCTGGGATGTGCACACCTCCCACATGCATGTACAGTGATATGTGGAACTTTACCCGGGGTGTCTGGCCCATGTTATGAACACAGATTACCAACAGATGTGCCAGTCTTGCCCACCTGTGGCAGGAACTGGTAAAGAACAGCAGGTTTACCCTTCACTATATTGATAGCATGTCAACAGCATTCCCTGATGTCAGTGTCATCTGTCTATACAGGGCATGTTGTCAGGCATGGTATGTCCATTGTGAGTCACATGTGAAGGCACCACAGGTGGTGCAGGTGTTCATTGGGGAACATGGTGGAGGTGCACTGTCTGCATGTACGTGCATATTGGACAGGTGGGCAGGATGATATGCCCTCTGTAGCCCACTGCTATCAGTGCATAGTTACTATCAGTGGCCAATATGCAGTGTACTACCCACAAGTTGGCTGTTGCATAGGCATGTGTGTGCATATGACACATGGGTTGAGTGTGTGCTCTGGGTAATAGTGGGGTTGCTGATGTCAATTGGTTAGCCTTGATGTCACATGTGTGGGTATGGCATTGCACCCCAGCCTCCCAGCTTATTTACATCTGTTATCCCTGTATGGTTGACATTGTGATATATAGTAGGACCACCATAAAAGTAATCAGCAAAACCCCATCCACATTGGCCACAGGTGTCAAACACTCATCTCTACACAGGATACGTGTTACACACACACACACACACACACACACACACACACACACACACACACACACACACACACACACACACACACACACACACACACACCTGTCATGTCTGGGAGTTGAACCCCTACCTAACTAATTTATTACACTACACAGTTATAGTATGCAACACGGACATTACTGAAGTACTTCTTCCCCAAAGGTGTATTTCACAGTGACTGGCATCAGCAGGATTACCAGAGTAGGGCATTTCACCTGTACTGCCAGTGACTAGCCTAAAATGCATTGCTCCCTATACAGACAGTGAGACATGCACAAAACATCCACAACTAGCATGTGTGAGTATAGAACCCCTGACCAATGTCTACATCACACTGCAGCATGGATCAGTTATAGGTCACACCACAGAGATTACAGGGAACTTTTCTCCCCAAAGTTGTATTTCACAATGAATGACATCAGCAGGATTGGCAAAGTAGGGCATTTGAAATGTACTGCGAGTGAGTAGCCTATGATGCATTGCTCCATACACAGACACTGAAACACATGAAAAACATCCAGAACTGCCATGGGTGTTGATGGAACCCTACCACAGTTCTAAATCACACACACAGGTTCATACACAAGCACACAATTGCCAGGTCTGGGGTTAGAACACCTAACTAACTACTTTATCACACTACAGCAGTATGCAGTTACAGGTTGCACTACAGAAATTACTGGGCTATGATTTCCCCAGAGGTGCATTTCTAGGTGAGTGACATCAGCAGCTTGCCAAAGTTTTGTATATGAACTGTATGGAGTGTGAGTAGAATAAAAAGCATTTCTCTCTACACAGTCAGAGACAGAGAGACACGCACACAAATACACACTCACAAAGTTGCCAAGTCTGGGGTTTGGACTACTACCTAACTAGTTTATCACTACAGCAGTACGCAGTTATGGGACGTGCCATGGGGATTACTGAGCTACAGCTCTCCCAAAGGTGTATGTCACATTGGATGACCTCAGCAGACTTGTTGTGATACTGTTATGGGGAGGGTGGTGTGTGCATGGTCTGTAACCCATTCATGTAGGGGTTGACATGCCACATGCAGGCACACACGGTGTCATATGCCACAGGTATGTGCATACAATTACTAGGTGACTACTTCCTTGTACAGTCATGTTGCATAGCTGGCATGTTCAACATGCTGTCATGCTGACAGATACTGGTGGCTAGTATCTGCAGTGAGTGACACCTGCACCTTATGCGTTTGGGGCCCTTTGTCTGTGTGTTGGGTGGGACAGGCCCAGATGGCTCTTTGTCAGTGTCACCCTCTTCCACACAACTATGTCTGTCTACCTTTGGCTTATTAGAGTGTGTTGTCCTTACATATATGTCTGTATTCCTATCCACTGTGTGTGCAAGGCATGAGTGGTGCATACTGACATGTGTCTGCACTAAGAACTGCAACTGCAAGATATGTCTGGTCCACTGGTGTTTGCTGACATGTTCTTCATGTGTTTAAGTGTGTGAGCATGCCCAGTATGACCATTCAGTATGTTGTTGACTGACATTGCCTTCATTCCTCTGACATACCCTGCAATCCACTTTTCCCTCAAAACAGTCTCTAGGAGCTACATAAAATCTCTACTCTCCAAACTAAAGCCCTACTCACCATCAGCAGATAACCTCCCCTCAAATTTCCTACAGATTCCTCTGAACCCCTTGGCTACCCAGTATCCATACTGGTAAACCACTCCATATCTGAATCTTATGTTCCTACAATCTGGAAAAAATTCTAGACATTACCCATTCACAAAGAGGGTAAATCCTCAGATATAACTAACTTTAGACCAATTGCCATACTGTCTCCCCTCTCAAAACTCTTAGAAAAATGTATACACAAACAAGTTATGCAATACCTTCTTGCAGAAAACCTTCTAACACCAACACAGCATGGGTTCTGCCCCAAACATAGTACAACCACTGCTTTAATATCCTTCACCAATACCATATCTCTTGCTAGGGACTCAAACAAACTTCTATCATGCCTTTTTCTGGACCTCTCCAAAGTCTTTGACACTGTCTCCCACCCTCTTCTCTTAGACAAACTAACCCAACTCAATTTATCCTCTTCTACTATCTCTTGGTTCTCCAGTTATCTTGCCAACAGACAGCAATCAGTCAAATGGCTCTCAGCCTTGTCCCCTCCCCTTACTCTACCCAAAGGCTCTATCCTTGGCCCATTAATTTTCAATATCTTCACCAATCTACTACACACCTCCTGTCCCCAATCAACACTTGTACAGTATGCTGATGACTCCACAGTGATCACCATTGCTGATAATCCTTTAGACCTATTCTCTACTACGCAGGCTTCCTTCAATTCCATAGAGACATGGCTTAGTAACAACAAATTAATTTGTCTACACTTATCCTGCTGGCTGTGACTGTTGTTGGATATGTGCCCCCCCAACTATCATGTGTGAGTCACTTACCTTGTGGGTGTCCCAGTATTGAAAGTGGTGCTGTAGGGCTGCGTATGTTGGATGCACATACTACACTCCCTATACATGGTTGAGCACAGGTAGTGTCATGTTTGGCATCCCTTTTACTGTATGTGTGAGTCGGAGAGAGGTGTCATTCCCTGGGTCCCTACTGTGTCAGTGCATGTGCTATGCTTTGCTTCTTTGCCAAGGCCAGGGCATACTGGGCACACCTCCTTCTGCCTACCTGGGGAGGCTCAGGTTGTTCCTCCTCCGAGTCACTCTGCACCTGCACAGGCCTTGGCACTGGTGGGGGGCTGTGTGGCCCTGCCCCATGCTGTTCCTGCTGCAGCTGTTTCTGCAGGATCATACTGTGTTGCATGGCACATACAAGGACAATTTAGGTACAAGTAGTTGTTGAGTACTGCAAGGCTCCCCTGGATATGTCCAGGCACAGGAACCATGACTTGAGTGTCCCAAACATACGCTCTATTATGATTCATGTTTGTGCCTCATAATGGAGTTCTTGTTCTGGTGTGTGCATTTCTGATGGGTGTCATCAGCCATGGCTCCAGTGCATATCTAGCATCCCACACTAGGTGACCGTGTGGGATGTCCCCATTGGCAAATGTCTGGTACAGTTGCATCAGATGCCAGATGTGGAAATTGTGGTAGCTTCCAGGGCAACCAGCACAGACATTCATTATTATGCCCTGGGCATCGCACATGACCTGGCAGTTGATGGAAGGGAAGCCCTTGTGGTTGATGTAGACCCTACCCCACTCACCTGGTGGTGCTTTCATGCGTATGTGCATGCAGTCTATTGCACCCACTACCTCAGGGTATTCTGCTATTTGGTGGAAGAGATGCATATTGCTGCCAATGCCTCACAGGGGATGGAGAAATATACGTGCTCACCAACATGTGCTGACATGGCATCCAGGAACTGGTGGAGTACCCTGGATGCTGATGCCGGAACTGGTGGAGTACCCTGGATGCTGATGCCTGTGAAATCCCCATCATATCCCCAGATGGCCTTTGGAAGCTAACTGTAGCTAGTATTCCTAGGTCTACACATTCCTAGATATCCACTGGGATGGGTTCCCCTCTGTTAGTTCTGTGTCTCAGGCGGGGCTGGCACAGCTCAACATTTTGCTGTAGGAGGTCCCTGTCCACCATATAGTGCTCCACTACCTCCAGCTCATGTAGCCCTTGGTAGGTTACCCTGGGTCTGTACACTCTTCTCCGTCTCCTCACTGTGGGCTGCTCAGCAACATTCATATCCTCACCAACCTCAGCCTCTTGCACATGCTGGTTTATGATAGCAAAAGCAGCCCCTAACATTTTTTTCCCTTGCTTTCATTTTGTAAAATTTCCCTATCTGTATACAACGGTGGTGCAGAGTTTTTAGGAAAAACAAGTGGGAAAGGTGTTTGCATAGTTTATAGTGGTGTGCTGGGCTGGGCTGATCTGCTGCGTGTGTAATTGGCTGATTCTGATACATTTCACCTGTCAGCTAAGGTAGTTCTCCTTGATTACCTTCCTCCTGTTGTTTTCCCTTCCCATTGCCTCCCTGTTTAAGCCCGTGTGCGCGCCACGCAAATGGAGTGCTCAAATGTGTACAGAGCTGCTTTTCCCTGGTTTAACTTCCTTTTTCTTCCTGTAAATCCTGGTGGGCGGCATGCACACCTGCTTACACTTTGTAAAGAGGGCTAGGCAGGTTTAGACACACCCCTAGCTTAGCTGTGCTATGCTAGGGGCAATCCCGAGCCACAGGTCTCCAATCTACTTACAGTATGCCCTCCCATGATGTCACCTATATCCTAGTCTTGCACCCAGCTATTTATACTCTTACACTCTTGGGACCTGCCTCACACCCTGGGAATATCTGTGATTCACTAACCTTTCCCTCATTTGCAAAGGATTGCCTGCTAATGCATAGTTACATGTCCCACACTGAGCCTCCTCCCTTAGCAACCATTACTCACTGGCCAGGTTGTCTTATGCCTGCCATTGGCTTGCATGGCAGAATACTGATTTTAGTTAGAATGCTTATTTTAGGTTTATTTTATGATTTTCCCTCCAATCCTATTTGCGCACTGCTGCCCTATGCTTAAACAGGCGAGATCAGAGAAAAAAAAAATAAAAGTTGTTTATTTTATTTTTTAAACAGTTTGCAATGCCAATGTCTTTCTTCTTGGCCATTGGCATGCTTCGTCAATGATATGCAGCATTTATTTTGAGCTGTCATAGCTCTGTTTTGTAGTTTGAAGAAATGCACTTGGTTACTAACCGAGTACATTTCTGCAGACTGCACTCGTCCTGCACTGACAGCTGCCAGCTTCCTGGATCGCAAATTACCCTCATTGGCATGTTTTTCACCTGCAAATGAGGGTAATTTGCATACAGGAGCTTGGTCCATGCAGGATTAGCCTAAGAGCTCACATGCACATCCCAGGAGCTCATTCCTGGATCGCACGTCGTCCATTTTGCCAAAAATAGCTCTTAGAGTAATCCTACACGCTATAGAGGGCTTCGTAAATCCAGGGGAATATCTTAAGAAACCTAGGCTTATACCCCATGACAGTTCTTAGACCTTATAATTTTCTGAACAAATAACCAATAGATGGGCAGAACAACAATATGCTGGGACATTTACATAATCCTTCTATCGATAATGGGCAAGGGTATTAAACTGGGTGAAAATTTATGGTTACCAATCTATTTGTCCAAATTCTGTTTCAATAGAATAAGAAAAGAACTTTGCTTAACGTGGAGTGGAAGATAGCTTCATATAAGCAGAATTCTCTGTAGTACATACCTATTCCTCTAACATGTTCGATTCATGCTGCAGAAGAGACTGATATCCCTTGAATAGGTGCTTATATCACATTTGGACTAGCAAATGTGTAATATGCCTGACAGAATGGTGTCTGTTGAGGATGTCAATGCAGGGCAGAGGACACACCTCAGTAGGGTATATGATACCAAGAGGAGGGACAAGGATTCACATAGATTTTTATGATTTAGGACGTTGATTTTCTTAGTGAGGAAGTGTTCTGGTCATTCCAGTTGTGATAAGTGTTTGGACAAGTCCATACCAAAAGGGGCATTATATTCAGTGTTCAGCCTAATGATTGCCCAGTACAGTGAATGATTACATCCCTGAAAATGGATATCATACATTTAGATATAAGCTGTGTAATGAAAAATAACTTTCTTACAATAGTGGATACATGGTGATCATAGGACACTTCACTCTTGACACAGGTTTCCAGATCCATGACTATGGGATCAATTTTCAGGGGCATGTTGCCACTGTGATAGTTACAAAGAAAATCCTGCTTGCCAAAGAATATGATTATACATTTATTGGCATTTAGCTTTAGTCCATGGTTTTCACACCATCTATTTGTTTGGGATAGGCCCTCTTGGAGGGTCATGGTGTCCTCTGGGGAGTTTATGATGGCACCAAGTGTGCAATCATCTGGAAATTTAGTCAGACAGACACTCTTAACATTATCCTTGACCTCAGATACTTTGCCCTTCTTCACTCCACAGTTATTCTGTATGGCTACCATTTTGCTTTTCTTCTGCTTGTTATTCCATCCCCATTTCCTTTCAAGTCTCCCCCTTGCCCTCCCCATTTATATGAAGAACTGTTTGTCACTTTGCTGTGCTTGTCCTCCTTCACCTGTCTGCCACTATGCATGTAGCAGTTATGAAGCACATCACTGTGCATGCATGTGCATTCGGTAACATTTCACACTCAGGTCATGTGTATTTTAATACTATGACTCCTCCACTGGGCCTACCTGACACCACTTGCTCCTATAATGTGGGTCTACTAATTTCCCATGAAGTCTGTTTCACCAACTATCAGTGCTATGTGAGTCTCGATTTAATTATATAACCAATTTGCTATACTGGATCCCTGAATAAAGTGTGGGCCTACTGCAAAGTGGTTGTCTATAAATCCCAACCAGAGTGCTAACACCGTGCTGAATGTTACTATGGAGTAATACAGCTGTCTTCTTTAATCATTTCTTCAGTGTCATTGTTGAGTAATCCCTTATCTGTAACCTGTCCTGACTCAGAAAATGAAAGCCCTCACATTTCTTTAGAAAGCTTTGCTGCAACGGCATCTGGATGTATATTAAATAAGTATGTGCACCGTTATTTCTTTGGGCTATTATGTTGTGTTTAAAGACCGATGAACAGGACATTGTGTCTTTCATCTTTTTATGTACCACACACATTAATTTCTGTACCACACACATTAATTTCTATATAATTAAGTACTGATCAGCAATAGATAAGCAATGACATGTCTGTTGTGAACATTTTTAGTTTCTAAAGTAACATTACCAGCAACAGAAGCTTGTAAACACGTAACTGATTCGGCTTATTAAAATTATGAGTCAGAATATCATCAATCGGATGACATTATGCTATTTCTGTAATACTGGATTTGCTACAGGGACTACTTTCACCTCATGTGAGAATTAGACTTCTGTTATGTGACATGACTGGTTTTATATGCTATAAACTGTTCTTCATTATAGGAGCATTTTTACCAATAGAGAAATATCAGCAAGTTAACCCCAAGAATACAACTCAGGCATATTACAGCATCCTTTGAAAAAATATATACTTACTTTCTATTAGCTCATCAAAATGTTAAAATTAGTTTTTGCAGTGCTTTGCTCTGAGGTACATACATTTTAATATTGTGATTGTAGGTATGATAACTGCTGCTTTGTTACAGCAGTATGCAGAACATTTCTTGCTATATTAAAGAATACTTCAGTTACAGAGTACATTTAAATAAACACAACATGGTTTTCCAACTGTGGCAGCCAGTCTTCAGCTCATTCATTGCCTTTTTATATAAGCATATCAAAGACTGCTTGTTGAGCTGACATCTAGCTATAAGGGGCCATCATGCAGACAGGCAGTAAAATGGTTCATTCTGCTGACATACTGCCTTCCTTCGGTATTCACCTCTGGGAAAGAAACCCTCAACCCAGAGGCCTCTGGACCTGGCTTCTCCTTAGTCAATTGAAACAGCTAAGTTTAAAGATGGAACCTAATTTTCCAAGGCCAGTGAGCTACTCCCTGCATTATACCATCTGTAGTGTACTATACTAGAGATTCTCCAATAATCAATGATCTACCCCCTTGCACCACCTAATGCCCATGGAATTCACACGATATCAGATTAATGGCTCATGTACACTTCTATGTATGAGCAAACGTTTGCTGCTGCTCTGATACATAGTTTCATGGACTGGAATCTCTTGACCCACCCTAAAGCATTTATGTTGATTTATTTTTATTTATTCGTTTGTTTACCAAGATAGTCTGACTGAGCCATGAAAAAAATCATTTTCAGTGGACACATGGGGCAAAATGCTCCAAAAAGGTGATATATAGCATTTAGCATAAAAAAAAAAAAAATAAATAAATTCATTAAAAAAAAACTGCTGATCTATTGTCACCAGTCTGCAGCTTTGCATTCTTAGAACATGAGCATGCCTGGTGTTGTATATGTTCATTCTACCCTCCACCCCAAGAGTTACATATCAAAATTATAGCAGATATCTGTGAGCTGCCTTGACAATCAGACTTCCAGTCTGAAGACCAGTGATCTTCATTTAGATTATTTTCATGATAGCATCACACATGCTGCATTAAATTGTTCCCAATCTCAAAGGATAATACTGTATGAAGTGTGGACAAATTCCAGCTGAGTGCTCCATTTCAGGGGTTATATAGGAGCTTCTTAAGTGACCTGCTCAGAATTATGATATGCAAAGGAAGACTGTACAAATCAAACCCACGACTGAGGGCTGAAGCTTATAAACTGCACCTGGTGTTAATCCTCTACTGGTAAACTGTTGGACCGGCAAAAGAGTCATTCAGTATGTAGGTATGTGCTTGTGTGTCTGTCTGTTTGTCTGTGTTTGTATGAGCATGTGTGCTTCAGTTTATCTCTTGAAGTATGTCTATGAGCCCAGCATTGAGCAGCATTCTACTTTCATCAAGGATGATACCACAACATGACAGAACGTGATTGACTTTTAGAACTGCCTTAATTTTGGATGTCATTCAAAGGAGATACAATATTTATTAACATGGTTGTACATGGTTAACAAACCATGTTGCTTTGCCAGGGATGGTTTGCACTTGTCCCCTGTAGGCTTTCAAATATTGGCTAAAACATTGTCCTCCCCCCACAGACCCTTTTTTAGACAATGCCAAATTGACAAAAATGTTCAGTATAGCAAAAACTACCCAAGAAAATCTAAAGGTGTTTGCGCTCAATGCCAGGATTATAAACAAGAAGTTCCACTCCCTCCAAATTTTGTTCATCCTGGTGAAAGCAGACATCTCTGCAGTTACAGAGACATGGTTTAAAGCCAGACAGAGTATCTCAGCAGTGCAAAGTCTCAATGCCTTCCATGCATTTATAAAGCAACTGCACAGGTGGAGACTAAAGATGGGTGTGTCTCAATCTACAGCAATAATAAGTATACCTCTAGGTTGCTTAAACAGGATAACTTGCTGGAGTTCCTCCACATTTAGAATACCATGGACAAAGTTCCATACCATATCCTAGCAAGCTGCAGTTCACCCTGTATATCTTCTAAAACCCACAGCTCATACTTAGATCTATTGGAGACACTTATCATTCAACCATATACCATACTCATGGAGGACTCTAACCATCCCACCATAAACTGAGAATCCTACACAACCCCAAATTTTCTGGACCAGAGACCTCTAGACTTTTTGAATCCAAACACCCTGGACCAGATAGTCTATATAACTACCAGCAGTACATACATATTGAACCTTGTATTCACAAACACTGTAGAATGGTGCAACACCCCCCCCCCCCCATTGTCATTTCCTGTTTGCTGAAGTCAGACCCCACAAAGCACAATTCCTTGGAAAAAAATAATTATGTAACCTCGGTAAATCCTGTCATAATTAGGAACTACTTCAAAGCAAACTACCTTTTATTAAGCAATAACTTGTCAAAATGTCAGCTCCCTCCAAACCCAGATGACATAGCAACCTATGTAGAATTATTCTTAGAAGCTGTGTTTAACCATGTCATTGATTGCATAGAGATGGTTGTGCCTGCCAGATGTAATCCCAAAGCTAACTTAAAAAAAAAATAAACCACTCTGCTGGAATCCAAAAATAAGCAGGTTGTACAATAAAAGAAAAAAATTCATAGCTAAAATTAGGAAGTGTAACACTGAAAATCACAAAAACTCTTTCCTCAAACTGTATAGACAACTAAGAGGATTAATTAAATCTATAAAAGCAATTTTGAGGGAAAGATAGTGTCCCAGGCAAAGGACAGCCAAAAGACCTTCTTCAGCTATGTCTGAAATATCGAAGACAGCACACAAAAGTGTGCCAAACTGGTGATTAATGGAGCCATTATCAGTGAACTGGGAGATATAGCAAATTTCTCCCTAACAAATTCAGATATCTACTGCAGCCCCCCCCCCCCCCCCAGAAATACCATGTATCATAACTAACCCCTCCAACTATCATTAGAGAGCAGGTTATAAATAGAGAAGTACACAGCTTCCATGAGCTCTGATAATATCCCAGGATGCCTACTAAATAACCTAAAAATTTACCTCTTATGGCCACTGGAGTCATTTTTCAGCCATAGCTACTGAGAAGTCTTCATGCCACATGAATAGAGGACCACATCTGAAAGGTAGGTCTAGAAAAGTCATTCTGCCACAATACTCAACCCTCATCAGACCCATAATTGAGTATATCACTCCCTTTGGAATGTACCACCAAGAACATGCAACAACTAGAACATCCACAGAGGTTCCTCAAAAAAAGAATACTGGTTGTAAACTCAATTCCCTCTGCAGATCACCTCAAAGTTTTATCCTTATACTCAAGTTTCCAACAGACTGCTGAAAGGTGATTTATGCCTGGCATATAAGATATCCCTGGATCCTGCTCTGATGGACTCTCAGAACTAATAGATGCAAAGATTTAAACTTTTGTGGTGATTTAAATAGGCCTTGTTAAAGTGCGAGTATGTATCTCTGGGAATTTCCATTCTCTGGAATAGGCTTCACATCCATGTGAAGCAGAGCCTTTCCCTAATCCTATTCAAGTGTAACCTGGACCATTGTATGATGAAAAAGAAATTCACCTCTGGACTGACAGCTATGGACAGATGTAGTAGTTAAATTATGGCCTAACAGATATACATCCCTTAAAAAAATTCTAAGGCAAAATAGCATATGGGATACATTTGTGTTGCATGGTTAGCCTTAAAAAGGCCCAAATGCTATCTGTCTTAGATATATATAAAACTTCCATCAGTTTATCACTCTGTCTACCGTGACTATCCCTAAGTTCATAAGTGACATTCTTAGTTGTTTTTGGATTGTTTTAAAGAAACAAACACATATAATTTAAATATGCTGTATCAGATTCAGCCAGTTTTTGTCCAGGTAAATCATACTGTACAGTCAGTGCATAAAGCAATGTTTTAATGCAGAACACCAGTATTAAAGAGAAATTACTTGTGTCTTGAATAGATGTTAATTTTATCTTATGAGTAAAACTGACTTTTGAATCAAATCTAAACATGGTAATGGACTTTCTAAAGAAATGTATTATGAATTATATTCATAACGACTAATGATAATTGTAAAAGGTGACACAAGAAACAAATAATGTCATAATGAAATCATATCCTAAGGGTCCATTTGCAGCTAAATAATTGCATTAAATAACTTCCTTGGAACTGCATCTCCGAAGACTGTTCTTTGCAATACTTCTTTGCCCCAAGACTCTTGGTGCTATGAAATTCTATGGAAATTATTAAAAAATAGTGCAAATTATAGTTAAGTATTTCTGCTACTAAATGGAAAGAAAATTGTACCCTTTAGGGAAATATATCCATCTACAATTTGCATATAAATATGATGTTATATCTCTATGAATTGTTATAAATATCCCAAAAGCACAAAAAATAAATTCAGCAGTTAAATACTTTTTGTCTTACTTAATTCAAGGACAGGAGTGACAAGACAGACTGTTCATTTATATGAATATGTAATTCAGACTAACACACTGCATTCACGCAGTGTTCATTTTTGCCTCAAAATGCTGTCACAACTGAATGACTTATTCAGTGACAATACATGCCCAGAGATGTGCTTCTTATCAGAAGTCAATGAATTGTTAAGAAAGAAAAGCTCTCTAGAACTAACATTCTTGCCATAGGCATGCATTACATCAAAGATACATGTAATTGAAGGGCTCTTTGTAGTCCTATAAAATGTTTCTGCTATTGTCATATTCAAAGAGGCAAATCTTGCCATATTGTAAGAAGTAAATCTTACATACCATACTGTTTTTCTTTTGAGCATTACAGAGTAATAAAGCTCAATTATCTAAACATAGGTTTCCAGTATTTTATGACTTAAGTCAGAGAGGCCTGACTTTTCTAAGGAGTTTGATATATTTCAACTCATCATCAACATGAAGATGAATGGTGGTAGTCGGGGTGGTGGGGGGATGTATCATATGCTAACTTCAAACTGCCTTTACAGCATATATGCTGGTGTTTTAGATTTGGTTTACATGGCTCATGGAAAATGTCATGAAATCTAACCAGACAATCTCTGATGAGTGAGAGGGTAATCAGCTAATTAGGAGGAGATACTGACACTGCATGGCAGTTTAGTGCTTATGATACAGGTTACAAATAGTCACAGATGAGTAAAATGTCTAAGCACTTCTTATTAAGTTACTGTATTAGAGTTGTTGGACAGTAAGCTATCCAGAAACTGCCATTAAAGTGCATTTGTTGTTTTTAACTCTAAAATAGAAAGCTTTAAACACCACGACTTCAGTGCAGAATTTGGTGCATTTCTAAATGACAAACTCTCACAGAAGTTATCAAGCAGTGCCTGTAAATAAAGCATTGTTCTGTATTTAGCATATTAACCCTACAATAAGTACAGTATTCCATCAAATTTTACCTGTCATATAGAATATATGCAGAAGTCATTCAATGCAGGAATACTTCAATGGTGTTTTGATTTTCCTGGAATGAACAACTGTTGATTGCGACTTGTCTGGATCTATGCCAGCATTACTGACTGGCATGCATTATGCATTATGCACTCCGTATTTTTCCTGATTTACAGTGTCAGTATGGATTGCTGACCCTATGTAAAAGTACATACAGCATGATCCTAAGTGTTCTTGTTGTATATTATTAGGGCTCTGATCTTAAAGGATGAGATGATGTTGATTTCTCCAAGCATTGATTATTACAACCCTGTTTTCAGTGAATTTCTTGACAGGGGCTTCTAGACTATAACTTGTGGATTTCTTGACAGGGGCTTCTAGATTACAACTTGTACATAATTCTGAAACCAGGTTATTGACAAGTACACCCTGGAGTCAGTATCTGGTTCTTTTTCTGCAAGGTTTCTGTGTTTGCTGCTTCAGTTAAACATTGCCTAAATGGTATTACTGTTTGCATTTTCTACCATAAAGCTAGTGTATTGGGTATCTGAAAAAATGCTTTAGCTGTGCCACCAACTTAGACTGCTCTAATAATAATTCTTAAGCTGCACTTAAATTATACTGTTATCAAATGTTATTCACTTATCATATTTACCTTGTGGAATTGTGTATCTGGGCATTCAACACAATATGTCGTACTGTTTCAGTTAACATTCAGACTTAAAAAATATCTGTTTGGGAAAACTGTTCACATTGCTAATTATATTATTTATTACCATTGTAACTTTGTAAGTACGTTTATCTAGTTTAGTTTTAACTTCATCAAATAAGTTTATAAGTAACTTTATCAGTTTAGTTTTAACTTCTTTTTTCTAGTATATATTATGCTTTTTATATGCCCTTTTGTGTTGAAACCATGCAATGTAGTTGCTTTCAGGTACTGACATAAATATGCACTTTGGCTGAATTAATATCACTATATATACACACTTACAATATAGGAATCTGTGGACATTACTCACGATTAAATTACATTTTATCTTCCTTGGCACACGTATGTCATGATTTGTTGTCCTATATGTGACTTTTGAAGAGCAACTGGAGTGTTTGTTATTAGGTAGATAGGTAGGTAGTTGTTAGTTCAATAGATTCACTATTTCAGCTAAACAATTATCTCCTCTCTTCGGTGTCATATGAATCTCTCAGTATTGAAGTTTGATCTGCGCAAAACCTAAATATTGCAAAATAAACCATCTCTAATTCTAATAAATATCAGCTCTATATACTGCCTTACTCTGCAGTGACTCAGAGAAAACAAAAGTGACATTTTTAATCTATTTTTATTGTTAATACTTCGTACACTGTTTTTTGTGACATTTTTCTGATTTCTATCACTTTCTTTCCTCTTTTTCTACTTGAGTCCTACGTGCTCAGTCCTTTGTCTAAATTATATTTGACACACTAGTTAAAAATAAATGTAAAACCTCCAGAGGTAAGAATTCTTTATTTTGAGAAAGCATTTTAGGAAACGGCACACTGAGGTGATTAAAGATTTCTTTCATTCTTTTTTAATAAAAGTACTCTTTGTTGTTAATTTTTCTTTGACAGACTTTATGACATTGGAAAGTATAACTTCAACAAATTGCTATTGCCGTTCTCCCCGCACCTCAGCATTTATTTATTTTATTTTATTTTATTTTATTTTATGTTTATAGGTTTATAGGTTTATAGGTTTATACTAGGCTATCTGCCCTAAGGCATTTATAAGCCTAGCCCAAATTTTTGTGGCTTACGCCACCCCTTATATGAAAAAATACTGTGCCCATTAGTTTGTTGTGCCTCTGTCCAGCAGTGACACAGAGATGATTCCCGGGGTAAACCTACGATCTCCCATCCACAGGTCTAGATTTCTCTTGAACAGAGTCAGCGAGGTGCTCTGCCTCACATGGACCGGGATTTTATTCCACAGCATAGGGAGTCTCTGAGTGATAAATCTATCCCTCCAGCACGTCCTAGTTATATCCGTGCTAAGGTTTAAGTTGCTTGCTCTAGTGGTTTTGGTGGATTTGGATTTTTGAGGTGGAGCATGTCCATTAATTCCGGGTTGGACATGGCCTTGTATGTCAGGCACATGTCACCTCTGAGCAGACGGTATGCGACTGAATAGAGCTGGAGTTTCTTCAATCTGGCAGCATATGACAGATTTTGGAGTCCCTTTATCCTTTTGGTGAGGAACTTTTGGGGTCTCTCCAATTGCTGCAGATGTCTGGTGAGATACATCCCGAATGGGGCATTGTACTCGATCATTGGTCTGATAAGTGAAGAGTACAGGGGAACAATGACCTCACTAGATCTGGATGTGAATCCCTTCATGATCAGGTGGGCAATGTAGAAGGTCTTTCTAACCACTTTAGCAATGTGAGTGTCAAAAGAAAGGCCACTGTCAACCTGGGTCCCCAGGTCCCTGATAACCTCTTCTGTGCTTAGTGGATTGCCACCTATATGGTAGCTTGGGGTTACCTTGTTTTTCCCGAAGGGTATGACTATGCATTTTTGGCGTTTAACTTCAGGCCATGGCTCTGGCACCAGCTATCTGTTTCCGTGAGTCCCTTCTGAAGGATATCCGTGTCCGATGCACTTTCCACTATGGCGCCCAGTTTGCAGTCGTCTGCAAACTTTGTCAGCCAAAGTCCTCCCATGCTGGCCTGTACTTCTGAGAAGTAGATGCCAAACAATAGGGGGCCAAGGACCGAGCCCTGTGGGACACCACTTGTAACCGGCTTGGAGTCTGACACAGCGCCAGCAACTCTAACCCTGTGGGTTCTGTCCTTAAGCCAGTTTGCAACCCATCTTGTGACATATGGGTTTACATTTAAGCTGGTAAGTTTTTCTACAATACCCGAGTGGGGTATTGTGTCGAAAGCCTTTGCAAGGTCAAGGTAGGCTGTATGGACTGCCTTTCCCTCATCAATGGCCTTAGTGACTGTTTCGAAGAAGTCGACCAAGTTCAAAAGGCATGATCTTCCCTTGACAAAGCCAAACTGGGTCGGGTCCAATGTCTGCAAGTCCCCTATATCTTTGTTTATGAGCTCCATTATGATCCTCTCCATAGCTTTGCAGACTAGACTTGTTAAGCTTATGGAGCGGTAATTACCAGGGTCCGTAGAGGCACCGCCTTTGTGGAGTGGGACCACAGTTGCCGTACGCCACTCCTTGGGCACGTATCCTGTGGTAAGGCTGAGATTAAACAGCTGCCTTATGTGCGGGGTTAATTCCTCATTTAGCTCGTGTAGCACACAGCCGGGGACACCATCCGGTCCCATTGATGCTGTGTTTTTAGCTTTAGAGAGAGCAGCTTTCACCTGCGCATTTGAGATGTCCGGGAGGCTACACTCGGCTGGGATAGTTATCTCTCCTTTAGGGGAGAGGGGGTGAAGTTTGCACTGAACCTGTCTGCCAGTATGTTGGCAATGTCTGTGGGTTCAGTGATTTTTGTATCATTTTGGACTAATTCTGAGCATATCTGGGAGTTTCCACCCAGGTTCCTAACATAGCTGAAAAAGGCCTTATGATTGTCCTTTGAATCCATGGCAATTTTTCTCTCAAAATTGGCCTTAGTTGATTTTATGAGTGCTCGTATTTTTTTACTAATAATGATCAGGGGTGACTTCCCTTTTATGGATTTTGTTCTATCATGTTCATAGGTTCATAGGTTCATACTAGGCTATCTGCCCGAGGGCATTTACAAGCCTAGCCCATCGTTTTGTGGCTTACGCCACCCCTTTAGTATGGGGAACTATACCCATTATTTTGCTGTGCCTCTGTCGAGCAGTGACACTGAGGTAATCCCTGGGGTATATCTGCGATCTCCCATCCATTGGTCAAGATTTCTCTTGAACAAGGCCAGCGAGGTGCTCTGCCTCACATGTACCGGGATTTTGTTCCACAGCATAGGGGTGATGAATCTATCCCTCCAGCACGTCCTATTAATAGCCGTGTCAAGGTTTAAGTCTCCCGCCTTGTGGCTCTGATGGATCTAGATTTTTGAGGTGAAGCATATTCATCAAATCTGGGTTTGACATGGCCTTGTATGTTAGGCAAAGGTCACCTCTGAGCAGCGTGCGACTGAATAGAGCTGGAGTTCTTTCAGTCGGGCAGCATAGGACAGATTTTGAGACCCTTTATCCTTTTGGTGAGGAACTTTTGTGGCCTCTCCAGCTGCTGCAAGTGTCGGGTCAGATACATTCGAATGGGGCATTGTACTCAATCATTGGTCTGATGAGTGATGAGTAAAGGGAGACTATGACCTCCTTATCTAGATGAGAATCCCTTCATGATAAGGTGGGCAATGTAGAAGGTCTTCCTAACTACTTTAGCTACATGGGTGTCGAATGACAGACTACTATCAACCTGGGTCCCCAGGTCCCTGATAACTTCTTCTGTGCTCAGTGGATTGCCACCTATTTGGTAGCTAGGGGTAACCTTGTTTTTCCCGAAGGGTATGACTATGCATTTTTGGCATTTAACTTTAGGCCGTGGCTCTGGCACCAGTTATCCATTTCTGTGAGACCCTTCTGAAGGATATCTGTGTCAGATGTGTTTTCTACTATGGCCAGTTTGCAGTCATCTGCAAACTTTGTCAGCCATAACCCTCCTGTGTTTGCTTGTACTTCGGAAAAGTAGATGCCAAACAAGAGTGGGCCCAGGACTGAGCCCTGTGGGACACCACTTGTGACAGGCTTTGAGTCTGACATGGCGCCAGCAGCTCTGACCCTGTGGGTTCTGTCACTCAGCCAGTTTGCAACCCATCTTGTGATGTATGGGTTGACATTTAAGCTGATGAGTTTTTCAATGATACCCGAATGGGGTATTGTATCGAAGGCCTTAGCCAGATCGAGGTAGGCTGTATGGACTGCCTTTCCCTCATCAATGGCTTTGGTGACTGTTTTGTTGACAGTGGTAGTCTGATTGCATATATGTCCATTTTCAGCGTAAGCCCGGGGAGAAAAGCTTCAAGATAATAATACACATTGAACATTTAGTAAATGCTAATTTCAAGCAGATTACAGTCATAAGCAATATCTGCATTTAGCACATATAGTACTAACTTACTATAAAACACTTTACAAAACATAACATTATTTTCAAAGTCATATATACATAACATTACATTCAGGTTTAAGACACATTGAGCAACAGTTATATAGTTGACCATTCCTGAAATGGTGTGGTAGAAAAAAGTTAGAAGTAGCTGAAGGTAAGGCACCTAAGTAATAGAGAGGTCACTAGTCGGGGTTAGTGCAAGGACATAACCAATGAGTTTTGAAGTATTTCTTGAGTTTGTTTTTGAATTGAGTTAGTGAGGGTTCAAGGGTCAAGTCAACTAGGAGTCTATTCCATGTTTTTCCAACAGAGTTGCAACCAGACAAAGGGGAATGGGATGATGATTGTTCAAAAAGATGATTACATACAGAATATGTTTAAATTATTATATAGTAGTTAGTGAGGCCTCCCTTAATGAGGTCAATATAGCATACTATAGGATTGATTGGGAACTTTTTGACATGGTCAACCAGGAGCAGATTAGTACTGATGATTATAATTATAGGGCTACTGAAACCCCTAAAATTCCAGTTATATTCAGAGTTCTGAAAATCCACAAGGACCTGGCTAACCCTCCCCTCTGGCCAATAGACTCCAGTTGGTCAAAAACTAGTTATATAGCCAGTTTCTTGGATAGTAAACTGAAAGAAAGTGTCTTGAACATCCCACATCTATGCCATGATTCATGGCAGTTTTTGGAAAAATGTAAAAATCTTATCCCCTTTGGGGAGGGGGGAGTGTTCATTATGATAGATGTCAAGGACCTTTTCAGTTGTATACCCCATGTTACAGGTTTGAATTGGTTTTCTGACTTTGTACGATGAATCTGGTATTGAACAAGGGCTTATTAACACTTATACCCAGCTTATGGAAATAGTCTTAAAAAATTATATGTATTTTGAGGGCCATCACTTTAAACAGCTTGAGGGTGTAGCAATGGGATCGGCTAGCAGAACCCTATTTGCCAATATAGTGATGGCCTGGTGGGAGAAACATTTTCTGTTCTGCTCATCTTTTTTTTAAACATATTCCTTTGTATCTCCATTACCTAGATGACCTGCTTGTGGCTTAGACCGGACCCTTAGAAGATATTTCTATGTTTGTTGATTATCTTAATTAAAGCACCAATTTTCTTAAATTTACTTACATAGTGGAAGAGGAAAAGCTTTCTTATTTCGATGTATTGATTACAAAAATAGGTGATAGGTATATAAAGTCAACAATTAATTCTAGGGGATAACAGGGGGTGTGAGGATGGCATAATGGTTAAGGTGTTTACCTTACAAACACAAGGTGCATGGTTTGATTCTTACATGGGGTAACTGGCTAGGCTTAAAATACATTTAAATGTTTAGTGATTCAACAAGTCAAGTGTGAAGCTAGGGGGGGACCCTGGAACTTGCATCTTGAGGAGAAAGAAGCCTGGTGGCAAGTTTTCTTAAATGCTTACTTTCCACCAGGACTCAATGATGCAATATATATTTCTAGTAAGCTCAAATTAAAAGTATTTGATAGTTGAATAGTACATATTTAAATGATTACAATAAATAGGCTTTAATGTGGGTATATACATATATATATATATATATATATATATATATATATATATATATATATATATATTTTTTTTTTGTATATATTTTTACATTTTTATCTCAACATCTTTTATTTTTAAACATGTCTTTACATAGTTATTGTGATCTATATATGGTTGAACAAAATATATTCCCTTGCTGTTACTTAGTTCATAAGAAAAGTTTTTTAGGGGTGCTTCTTTAATTATTTAATCAAATGTAATTTGTTTTTAAATTGGTTAATTGATCTATTTAATATGTGTATAAAAGTTTTGCAATGGGTGGTTAACCTTGTCTGAAGAAGTCTGGTGACGCTCACCAGACAAAAGCGCTTACCAGTGATTAATAAATCATTGTGGGTGTTATTTATCTGGTTTCCATCATCGTGCACTTCCTTTTGGACTTTTGGAAAACAGAGAGTCCCCACATGAGTAGTTGGATTTGTATGCTTGAACTAGGAGTCTAGTGGATGATCACAGTGGTCGGGTGCTGGTGTAGGGGCTGATAATATTTTTTAGTGCAGGTGTATTTTCTGGTTGGTAAAGGACTTTATGTGCCACTATTAGCTGGTTGAATTGCAGTAGGTTAGGCAGTTCAAGCCATCCTAGGTGATTTAGGTTGTGACAGTGGTGTGTCCGGTAGGCTGTGCCAGTAGCAAATCTGGCAATGTGGTTATAGCAGGATGATAGTTTATTAAAATCAGTTTTGTTTAAGTTGGAGAATAGAGGTGAGGTGTAGAGATGAGTTGATAGTAGATGGGAACGGGCAATTGCAGTTCTAGCAAGTGGGGTAAGGAAAGGTTTGATTCTGTAAAGAGCGCCACGTTTTTTATTAATGGTTTTGATAGTTTGATTAATATGGGCATCAAACTTCAGGTTGTTATCAGCTATGACACCCGGTAGTTTAGTTTAGGCTTCTGGGGAGATGATAGTGCCATTGTTAGCGGTTATGTTGAAGGATAGCAGGGGGGGTCCTGTTTGTGGGGAAGAAGAGGAGCAGCTTAGTTTTGTTGGGGTTTAGGATTAGATGTTGATCGGAGAGACATTTTTCCACTGTATTGAAGGTATTTTGGGTTAATGTGAATAAAGTAACTGGTGAGGTGTCAGAAGAAATCAAGGTGGAGTCATCCACATATTTAATGCAGGTAGCATCTGGGATGACTGAATGAAGGTCATTGATAAAGATGGAGAGAAGAAGGGGTCCTACTGTCAAGCTCTGGGGGACTCCTAATGTGATCGGTAGGTAAGATGATAGCTTGTCCTGCCATAGGACTGCATGTTGCCTGCCCTGCAGGTAGGAGTGAAACCACTGGAGTGCATGGTTATTTAAGGAGAAGGCCTTCAAGGTATTTATAAGCATTTTGTGGTCAACCATGTCAAAAGCCTTGGATAGAATTAGAAAGAGTGCTGAGGATAGTTTGTTATTATTGCAGTTGTGGTTAATGATGTTAGAGAAAGAGAGGAGGCCAGAAAGAGTACTGTGGTTTGGCTTAAAGCCATGCTAAAAGTTGGGCAACAACTTGTTCTGTGTGAGGTAGCACATGAGCTGTATGTGTACACACTTCTCCATAATTTTAGCTAGAGGTGACAGAATAGCTATGGGTCTAAAGTTTGACAGTTCAGTGGAACTGCCTCCTTTATGGAGACGTATGGCATGGGAGATTTTCCATATAGTGGGTACAGTAGCTTCAGATATAACTCTGTTGATCAAGATTGAGATGGGGTATGCTATGGTGTCAGCAGCCTTTTGCAGATAGTCTGCTGGGAGGAGGTCCGCAGCCAGGGTGGTGGGTTTCTTAAGTGGGGCACAAATAAGTTGAGTAGGGACAGGTTGGAAGGTAAAGTATGTTTGGCTACTGGATGTGGCTGCATTAGAATTAGAGCCATTAGGAGAGAGTTGGCTGGCTAGAGACTGGATAGTCTCTGTGAAGAAGCTGTTGAAGTTATTAGCAATGTCTTCTGGTGATTTTTGTTGGGAAGCTGAGGGGGGGGGGAGTGGTGGTTTGGCCTGGGTGGAGTAGTTTGTTTATTCCTGCCAAGAATATTTGAGGTTTTTGTTTTGGTGTTTTTGCAGTAGATTGCAGTAGTGGTTCTTTTTATCGAAGGTTATGGATTTTTTGGTGTCATTCCTTAGCTGTCTGAATCTTAGTTGATCAAGTGGGGCTTTTGTTTTCTGGTAGGTGGCCCATGCTTTGTTTCTGAGTGAAATTTTGGTTTTGGTATCTTTAGAAAGCCATGGAGCAATATTAACTTTGGTTCTAATAGAGTGGCTGGGAGCATGGGAGTTAAGAATAGCAAGGAATTTGGTGTTTAAAGTATGCTACTGCTTCATCTAGGGGAAACTTTTTACTACTGACCAGTTGCATGCCTTAAGTTAATTTTGAAACTTGGCGAGAATAAAATTCTGGTTGTTTCTTAATGTTCTTTTGGTGGGTTGGTAGGAGCAGTCTACTTTGAGCTTGATTACATAGGAGCAACAGTGGTCACTTAGGTCATCAGGCAAAGTGCCTGATTTATAGGAATGAAGATGGGTATTGACGAGTATCCAGTCTAGGGTACTTTCCTTGTTATTGGGTTTTTCTGTCCTGGTGGGGGAGGTTATGATTTGAGTAAATCCATAGAGGTTTACGTGGGTTGTGGGGTTTCACAAGAGCAAGTGTTCCAGTCAATGTTGAAATTCCCAAGAACAATCTTTTTCTTGGGGGCAGTTATTGGATAACCAGTATAAGACGTCTTCTAAGGTTCTTGTGTTCATCCCTGGGGAAATGTAGATACAGACAATGTTTACATTTTTGTTTTTATTAATTTGTACTTTTGAGATAAGAATTTCAGCATTATTGAACTGGGGTAGTTGTTGGATGTCTATGCTGTCAGATAGGGTAGACTTGTAAAGTATGGCTACCCACCACCCTTTCTGGTGGTACGGTCTAGTTGAAACATATTGTATACTGGTGGCAGAATCTCATGGTCCTTGGTGGCAGGCTTTAGCCACGTTTCTGTTAGGCATAATATATCTGGAGAATGAACAGCTAAGAGGGCATGCAGGTGCTGAGTTTTGTTATTTATGCTTCTAATGTTTAGATGGCAGGCCAGCAGCGAGTTAGGAGGTCTATTTGTTGGAGCTATGGTGGTAGGGGATATAGTAGGGGGATTAAGGCCAATGGGTGGGGATGGACCAGGGTTTGGGTGGATGTCACCATCCTTTGTGAGGTT
The DNA here is from genome assembly GCF_019279795.1 of Protopterus annectens. NCBI lineage: Eukaryota > Metazoa > Chordata > Ceratodontiformes > Protopteridae > Protopterus > Protopterus annectens. Next base: position 51,829,419 of record NC_056727.1, on the reverse strand, counting down.
GTAGTGTATCCTGAGTATGAGTTTTAAAATTTTGAATAAAGTTTTGTAATAGTGTCTAGTTTTAGGACTAATGTAACTAGGTCTAGTAAGATGGTAGTATTTAGGGGTTAAGGAGGTAAGCATGAGGGAAGTGAGTAAGAGTGCATTATTATCTGTTGCAGATGGGATGGATGTTTGGAATTTAGGGTAGTGGAAACCTGGGTGACGCTGACATTCATAGGTGGCTAGAAGATATGGAATGAGTAACAGGGGTAGAAGTAGAGTTAGTAATAATTGGGTGATAGCATACCTACTGAATGATACTTGAAACTTGGGCAAAAGGAATATTTAAGTTAGAGGACTGGTGGTATCAGGTTGAGGGTGGTGCTGTTGAGTGACAAGTTGTTACTGATTGGTTTAAAAAAAGTGGGGTGTGGTCTAGTACCAATAAATGTAGCAGCACCAGGGGCGGGAGAAATTGGCGGGCAGGGTGGGGTGCAAAGCAAGCATACCATAATACATATAATTCTGTCCTCACCATCTCTCTGTTTCTACATTGCTACACCTGTTTCCATTTATCTCATACCTTGTACTCCTAAGACAGTATTCTGCATTCTTTTTCTTTTTTGCAAAACCAAGAAACAAATTGATCTCAAATTAATCTTTGTTCTTGTATGTGCTTTTATATCTTACCTCTCCATCATGAATTCACTTGTTTCGCTTCTTACCTAAATACTGTCAAAAAATATTCTTATATCTAACCCATTTTGCTAACTAGTTTTCTATGACTACTTTTGCACTCTTGACTACATGTTTACATTTCTTGATAGCCATAGTGTCCTCTTCTGTTTCCTAGCCTTTTCTGTCCTGCCTTGTCATTATCTTATTCATTTTCACAGTGAACTCCTTATGATTTTTCATAACTCATTTGTTAACTCCAGGTGATTTGATTACTCACACTGTGATGCAGTATTAGGGAATGTTGCACTCTTAAGTGTGCCTTCCTATGGATGATTAAGTTTCCTGGATTTTTATTTCTCCAAGTCCTTTGGGTTTCTAATACCATGACGGGAATAAACCCCATTCCTAAGTCAAGGTATAATTAAAGTTCATGAAATTAGTATTGTTTTAGTCTTTGATGCTAGCCAGAAGTGCTCTTCTTAGCACCCGCAATGTGCCCAGTAATGACTCCTTCTGCAATTTGTATGGAGTTGCATATATTGGTAACATATCTAAGTAAGTCCCATTGTTCCTGCTACTACTGGAACTGTCTGGGTATCTTTCTTCCACATTGACCTTGTCTCTACCTGCAAATCCAGATAGTTTATGACTTTATGTCTCTCTGTATGTAAGACACTGTAGTCACTGGATGTACTGATTTCAATAATCAATGCTACTTTTGTCTTCTTTTCATGGACTACTATATCTGTTTTTCTTGCATCTATTTTTTGAACTGTTTGGAATGGGTGATTCTATATGATATAAACTTCATCATTTTTTATGATCCTTTGTGGCTCATGTTTCCAGTGTCTTTCAGCTACTTCAATATTAGAGTCTATATTAAAAGACCAAAGAGGTGTTTCATCAAACACCTCTTGGTCAACACATGAACAGCGAACGCACTAAAGCGCGAACGCTCAAAACTGATTTCTTTCCTTGGGAAAGAAATCGATTGGCCATCCCCGTGTGTTTGCCCCTTCCTCAATGGAGTGCGATCTCAGAGTTGGTATATTTAGATAGGGAGGCGTGGGGGGGGGCACAACCCCCCCACGTTGTTATGTTTGAAAGTGTGTGTGTGTGTGTGTGTGTGTGTGTGTGTGTGTGTGTGTGTGTGTGTGTGTGTGTGTGTGTTTGTGCGTGTTTGTGCTACCAGTGTCTTTCCCAGGGTAAGAAATCTCTGTTTTGAGGGTTCACACTTTAGTGCATTCGCTCTTTATGTGTCGACCAAGAGGTGTTCAATGAAACACCTCTTCGGTCTTTTAATATTGACCCCAATATTATAATGTTTGCACAATCCCCAGTGCAACAATCTTGCTACATTATTATGCCTTTCAGTATACAGTCCTTCTGCCATTAGTATATCACACTGAGCAACAAGATGTGCAACTGTTTCCAATTCAGTTTTCCAAAACCTACATTTGTTTGTTTCTCATACATGTTCAATGGACTTTGTAAACCAATGTGTATGTAGTCCACTATCTTGCACCGTCAATATTAACTTTTCATCTTTTGGTTTAAATTCACCTCTCTTTAACCATTCCTGTGTTCGATCCTGATCAACATTAGGTTGTTCCGTGAGTTTCCTATACTTGTAACTATACTTATACATTTTCCACATTTCTTGCCTTCTCACCAGATCCTTCAATTTATATTCTTTCTTTTGGTTTTTGGCATATTTAGTTGCTACCTGATTTTTATCTACTGGTTTGATTTCCATTCCCACTTGACACCGATATGCTTCTGCAAAACTAAGCAGGGAAGTCATCTTTGACTTGTTCTACTCGTGTTTCGAAACTTTTACTACATTTGGGTCTTGTGAGGTCAGCAAATATGTATGCAGTCCCACTATCGTAGATCTATACATGTAATAAATTTCGAGGAGGCCCATACCGTCTTCAGAATGGGGAATATATAGTCTTGGTATGCACTGAATTTTATAAATCATTTGATGAGCTTGAGGCATCCTTCTTGTTTTCCTGTCCAAACTGTCCAACACCTTTTGGGGCCAGTCAATCAATCCAAAACTGTAAGTTAGGACAGGAAGAGCAAATTAGTTTATATCTTGGACTTTGTTCCTGGATGTCAATGCTGTTTTTACTATTAATTTAAGCCTTCTAAAATATTCCTTACTGAGTTTTGTTCGCATTTGTTCATGTTTTATTGTTGATCCTTCATCAGTTCCCAAATAGTTATACACTCCCTCTTGCTCAAGTTCTTTTATAGCACATTGCTGTCCCAAACCGATGTTTTCTTGGTGCTGCAACTTTCCTGCTTTAAAGGTTGCGTTTGCACATTTATCAAGATGAAACAATATTCTTATATCATCTGAAAAAGTTTTGATCACTTGCAGTTGTACTTTTAGTTCCTCATCTGATGAACTATACAGATTTAAATCATCTACAAAAAGAATATGAGACGTCTTTACACTTTGTTGTTTTCTGGGAGCCAAGCTATAGCCATGACCTAATATGTTAAGTAGACAGCTAATGAGTTACGGGCAAGACAAAAGAGCAGCAGTGAAACAGAGTCACCCTGGAATACCCCCATTTAATTTTTATCCCTGGAATAATAATTTGTCCTTTATCATGGCTTAACTGCAGAGTGGTTTGCCACTGTTTCATGGTCACTGTAATGCAATCGATCAGTGTAGGATGTATCTTACACAATTTTAAGCACTCTTTTATCCATGAATGTGGGATAGTATCAAATGCTTTTTTGTAGTGTATCTATGCTATTAGTTTTTCCCTTTTTGCAACTCTCCATTATGACTTTATTTAACATCAAATGTTCCTTTGTTCCATATTATTTTATTTTATTACCTTTTTGTTCTATTGCCATGATTGAGTTTTCTTCTAAATGACTATAAACTCTGTCGGCATCAATTCCAGTGTATAGTTTATACATCATCGGAAGGCAAGTTATTAGTCTATAGTTTTTAGGATGGCTTGCATGTTCACTCTTAAGTAGGAGTATTGTTTTTCCTGTTATTAGCCAGGCTTGTCTCTGTTCAGGTTGCGCATATAAGTAGCTCTTACTCATGGCTAAATCTTCATGCAAAGATGTCTGTTTGAGATTGTGGTAACTCAGGTGGATGTAAAAGATGCCATTGTACTTACTGAAAAGAGTAGAGAAAGTTCCCTGATGCCCTTGCCAAATTTCTTCTAGTGTTATAAACAGCATCTTGAGTCTCCCCCGAAAAGGAGACCACTAGCCTAGTGGGTCCAGCCCAGTCAACAAAAAGTAAAATAATATTCAACCATCACTGTGACTCTTCATTCACTGGCCCAGGTGTCTTCTATTTTTATGCCAGCTATGATGGTTGAGATTGAGCCTGGTTTAGAGAAAGCTCACTTCCATGAAAATCTATATTGAGTTGCTTTAAATATAAAAGCCTATGTTTTGTTGGAGCAAGTCACTGCAGTACAACTATACTAAGCCAGAAGATATAGCAAACCTACTGGCAGATAAATTCAACTCTAACTTTACCTCTCCCACCCCTCAACTTCCCATCAGGAAAATACCATATAACTTCCCCTACTATAACTAGGAAACAGGTCGTCAATTATCTCTCTAAGGCCATAAACACTGCATCAATATCTCAGAATGCTTTCTAAATAGCATGAAACCTGAACTATCAGGCACTCTGGAATTGCTATTTAACTGCAGCCTCCAAATAGTCTTTGCACCTTATGAACGGAGAACAGCCAAAGCCATCCCTCTGCACGAAGATGGCCCTGGAAACTACAGACTCATAAATGTCACTAGCTTCATATGCAAAGCCATGGAATGAACTATCATGGAATGATCAGTAATGACATAGGAAGTCTCCAAACACTGGACCCAACCCAATTTTGATTTGTCAAGAGCAAGTCATACTTACTCATCCTGATGGACTTCTTTGAGAATGTTACCAAAGCAATGAATGAGGGCAAAATGGCTCACACTGCCTACCTGGACTTGGCCAAGGCATTTGACACAATACATCACTTGGGCATTGTTAATAAACTCAATAGGTTAGGTATAAACCCTTATGTCACCCACAGGATTGTCAGTTGGCTCATAGACAGGACTTAGGATATTAGAACTGGGGAGTCCCCCTCTACATAGAGTCCAGTCACAAGTGGAGTTCCTCAGGGATTGGTTCTGGAATTGGTCTGTTTTGGCAATTATTTCTCTGAAGACCAATATCAAGGGCCTCTGGCTGATGAAATTTGTAAAAGATTGCAAATTAGGAGCAGTCATAGAATACCCCACTGATAGTAATGTTCTCTGGGAAAGGCTGACACAGACAAATAACTGGTGTCAGAGCCATGGACTAAAACTAAATGCCAAGAAATGCATAATAGTATTCTTTGGGAAGTCATCCACTGCTGGTAACTATCATACTGACAACATACCCCTAAGAATCAACCCAGTAGTCAAGGACACACATAGATAGTAATCTAGCCTTTGACCATCATGTGAGGAAATCATTTGATGCTGTGCAATTTATAAACAAAGGTACGGCTTCTAGGTTCAAGGAGTCAGACCTATCATTGAGTACAGTGTCCCCGTACCTAATCTGGCACATCCAACAACCAGAATGTCCACAGAGGTTCCTTACTAAAAGAAGACATAGCATCAGTACATTTCTTATACAGACTGCTTCACATTCCTATCCCTAAGTTCTGTCTTCTACAGGCTGTTGTGGGATGATCTATGACTGGCATACAAGGCATTGTCAGACCCCACCCTGATGGACTTTCTGCTTATCCACAAAACAAACATCACGAGAATTACCCATTCTAAAGACTTAAGACTTGTCTGTGATATAAATAAGACTTGCTGGAGAGACAGGTATGTATCTAAGTCACTAACTATTCCTTCTCTAGAACAAGCTCCACATCCATGTGAAGCAGAGTTCTTCCCTAACCCAGTTCAAGTATAAATAGAACATTTGGATGGGGAGCAGGAAATTCATCCTTGATGTGGCACCTATGTCCCCAATGGTCACAGGTAGCCTGTAAGTGGTTCATCTCCCAGGTCCCTGCATGTAAATAGTTCATCTCCCAAGCCCGTACTTACATCTATCAAGGGTACCAGAACTTGTCAAACATTTGGGATACGTGTCTAAGCTTAAAAAGCCTCTAGTGGTCATTAGCCTAGTACACAGCTATGCACCTATGAATCTATAGCTGTATATAGCCTTAAACAGGGCTGTCAACCTTAAGGAGATATGCATGTGAAATAGTCAGCCATATATCTACTGGGATAATTTCATTTAATTCAAGCAGAATTATTAAACCAGCAATTATTATGACTCTCTTTTGAAATGCCTGCACTCACAATACCAAAAAAAAGACAAAGTCCAGGAGAAGAGTAATCTCAAACATTGTACACCTCCCACCCCACTTACATACATCAATTCTTTGACTGCCATACCACAGAGTAAAGTGAATATTCCAGCAAATGGTCATCCCAGACTTACTATATGTAAGTACTGCTTTTTTAACCATTTAGTCTCTTTGTTTTAGGACTCACTCAAGTGGGTCTCAGCATTTCAAATGGTCACCATTATTACTTCAACATTTTACTGGTATAACTGTTCTTGAATGTTTTTCTTAACTAACATTGTTCTGCTTTGTTTTTTAAGGGGTCAGTACATATTTGCTGTCCACTAGCTATTCAGTCTTCCCCTTTCTGCTATGTCCAGAATCTAATATTAACCTTCTGCTCAATCAACTCCCTTGTCCACTCTTCCACTCCTTCTTCCTTAGCTTAGACTATAATATACTCACTTACTTTCATTGTACAGTAAACCCCTTTGCCGTGTACTATAATTCATTCAGTCGCTATTATTGAACAGTAAATACTCATTTCTCTTTGTCTTTTTATATGTATGCTGTTCTGTAAATTTACCCTATTCCTGTCATTTTCACTTTGTCCTGATTGTACCTGCAGCAGTTGTTGTCTGCAGCTCAGATGTCTATATCCAAGCTCCTAGCAAATGCTCAATCCTTTCCTTTTAATAAATACCCTCTTTTTGGTTTAAGGTTTCTGTTTATTCTACTACTTTCTTCCTTCTCCCCATATTATGCTCCCCACTCCTCTGTATTGCCATCCTTCTACCTTTCCATATCAATTCAGAAGCATACCTAAGCTGACATACTTTTCTAGCCATTGCATATGTCACCCCATCACCATGGGAAAAAGGAGAGCAATTTGACTTGATGTATTTTCCTCTTTAAGTATTCTCTAATAATGCCTCACTATGAAAAGCTGACATTCCACCTATAATTCCCAAAACCAGCAGTTGCACCAGTCATTGCTAACTCTTAGGGCTCTATCGGCTATTGTAACTGGTAACTCTTCTGAGAAAGCTATCATTTTCTCAGTTTCTTTTGTCTGACAGACAGTTCCTTAGTTTTCATCATTACCGTCGCCATGGTTCATGTTCCATATTATTTGTATCAACATAAACTAACATACGTTTATGGTCTCACCCTGCTCTTGGAACAACTCTAACCACAGCCTGCTAAATGCTGCCTACTGTGAATGCTGCTAAAATCTTTTCTTTGCCCACCACCCTTCAGGTGATACTGCTCGTGTTTTATACTACTATTACTAGCCCCATAAGTTTCCTATTCTTTAGTTTCCCTTTCCGTCCCACAAGCTGGAATCTCCTACCTTCTCCTTGGATGACTATACTATTTTACTTATTACTTTACAATTACATTGTGCACATTGCCTTTATTGTAATAGTCTCTGTACGTGCCAAACTTCCACTCCTAGTCTTCTCTACTTAATCCGTATCTAACTCTCTCTAGCTTCCTGAGAGTGTTGGGGTCTCTTCTTTTTCTTTGTTTATTTATTTATTTTTTGTAGCACATTCTTATGATTTGTTTTCCCTACAAACCTTTTCCAGCTTTGCAGCTGCAAGACATACTCTCAAATCTATCAATTTCTCTTCTCTTCTGTATTACCATTGTATGTGCTCTGTTCTTTTCTCTTTTATTCCTCCTTTCTCTTCTCCTGCTTTAGTTCTACCAGTATTGCCCTTGGATCCACCCTTTGCCATCTTTTCCCAATTAGATGCAGCTGTAGATTTATAGTCACCATCATAATAAACTCTCAACCCCCCGCATAATAACATTCTGCATCCCACAGATTTAACAATCTCTCCTCCACTCACTTCTCCATTCTGTATTTTTATTATTCACCTTCTCTGGCAACCTCAGCCTGTGCCGCTTCTGTCTTTTTTGTAGAATATTCTCTTCCTAAGTTTGTCTGTACCATGCATCCACAGACACTCAATGCAAATCAGTTAGTCTTCAAACCTTTGTTGCTCAGTGCTCTATCCAGGGGATGTCAGAAGAGATAGCCATTCTGTTTCTTTTCCAGACACTTGAACTCCCAATCTACCAGTATAGATCAGTACCTCTGCAATAGTTGGCCACATTCTAAATGTTGATCTCACACTCTTTCTTGCAAACACCAATAACACTGCTTATTTGTGCTAAGCACACAAGGGAAAAATATAATGTTTTCAACAAGACTACTGTTGCCTCAGAATTTGCAGTTCTAAATCTTAATCCATCTGCTGCTTCTTGCATTGTAGACAGGATACTGAGGTCAATGTGGTAGTCTTATATGAGGCAAAAAGAGCATAATCTGCTAGCATCACAGATGTCACTGTGGGAGTCACCATGTCAGACATATTTGTAACCAAGACTGCATAGAGAATTCCTGGCCTTGAAAATTACAGATTTATTTTGTGCTTTGAGACAGCCTTGGAAAAGTGTGGTAGTCACTTTGTACATACTAACATCAATGTTCAGAATGCAGAATGCATTGTCGCTGCATTTATAGAAGGACTAGGCAGTGCAGTGTACAGCAAAAGTTTCATTGGTTCATACTAACACATGACCTTAAAGAGCAAATGGTACCATATATGGGCATACACATAATCCATTTTTACAAAACAGCTGTCAACTGGACTAACAGTCTTCCAAAGCTCATCACATGAGGTTTATTAGCTGTAAATTATATATTTTCCCAATCCATTTCTAAAACATAGGTGAGTATTAACACTATATTACTTTGGAATGCATGTAAACTCCATGTTCAATGTTAAGTGGATATCAAACTCAGATTCTCAAAACCACCCTTAAATGAGTTTGCCAGCTTTTACTAATTGCTAAAAACTCTTTCCTCATACCAGGAGTCAATAAGGATTTTAAATATATTAAGACTAAAAGCCTTACTGATCTCTCCGGGAAGGCCATTTCAGAATTTTCCAATCCTGTGCTAAAAAACTCACTTTTCCCCAAAGAGGAATTATTTCTTGACCCATAACTGCACTGAAAGAATTCAACCTCAAGGTGGCTGATAATACAGCATTATTTATGCATTTATATAAAAAATAAGGTCCTCTCTAAACAGTCTACAACACAAAAAATAAAATGACAACTGCTGGAGTCTGTTTATCCCTAACACCATCACCAGGTCTTGTACAATTCTCCTGAATTCTACAGAAGAAAAAAAAAATAAAGGGTCCCATTTACATTGTTGAAAGGGCTGTTAACAGAATACCCTTTGATCGACATGTAAATGGCGAACTATCAAAACTTTGAACGGCCAAGTAAGTAAATTTTTCCCAAGGGAAAAAATCGTTTGGCCGTTATCGGGAATTTGCCCATTTCTCCACTGTAGTGCAATCTCGGAGTTGGTATATTTATTGGGGGGGTGTGGAGGGTGAAGGCCCCCACTTCATACCATTTGATAATTTGTTTTATAAATCACTTATTTGGCTGTTCAAACTTTTGGTCTTTTGGTATTTACCAGTCAATCAAAGGGTGTTCAATGTACAGTCCTTTTGACAACGTAATATAGACCCAAAAAAAATATGATGTCCCCACCAAAGAACTCCCTTTATTGGAACTTTGTTTTAGTGCGTTCATCTTAAAAAAGCAAGACTTCTTCAAAAATGACAAAGATCTATGAATGTGTATTTTTGTGCTATGGACTTCAGTTTTTTTCAGTTATGTTGTGGACCCACTTCTGTCTTTTTTTTCTTGGTTACCTATGAATTCTTTCCAGTCTGGATATTTGGTCACAGTTGTAAACACAGGTAGACATCCAATATTCAATCACTGGTCTTACTACAGCCTTGAAAGCAGTATTAAAACTCTTTTATTGTGATTACAGATACTACAAGGAATGTCTCTGGTGATAGCATAGCACTTTATTACTATAAGAATTAGAGTGTCACATTTCAGTTTGCAGTATGCCATCAAGTGTAAATCAATTAAGAACATTATCTAAGGCATACAGAAATAAGAACATAGAAGATATTTAAAGAGAAATACAGGAAAAGGAATCTGGACATGGAAAGCTTTACAATACAAAAAGTAAGACAAAGAGGAAAAGTAGAAAAGGACATCAGTAATGGGGGAGTTAAAGAAATAGAAACTGAGGTTATAGAGTACTTTCAAAGTGAAGGATTTAGTGTAAAAATCTAATTCAGAAAGCACCACAAAAGGAAAGAGCAATGGATCTCCAAATTAAGGGGAAACCAATGGAATGGGAAGTAATTGGTCAGGTGCCATATAAAGATATTTTGGAGTCTTCCACAGGAAATGAGTATAAACATTCACTTGAAGCTGGATGGCAATGGATGGAACAGCTGTGATGGCTTAGTGGTTAACTGCTGTGACTATAGTGTACAGGGTCCTGGGTTCAAGACTTGCAAGGGCTGTTTATTTATATAAGCTCCTTGGCTCTTGCGATAACTATGTAATACTGTAGTGTAACAAACTAGTTAGGTAGGAGTTCTAATCCCAGTCATAGCACCTGTGAAAAAGTGTGCATTTGTGTGAGAGAGTGCATGTGTCTTTGTAGAGACCTGATTTTCCATTTGCCCTTTATCTCAAAAGACACATATAACAATTGGAAAGGCCACAGAAATACCTCACTAAGAGGATTACCAGCCTCAAACAGATGCCATATGCAGACTGTCTCAAAAAACTCTAACTCTATTCCATTGCATATCACCTACTCAGAGGCGATCTCTGCCTAACATACAAAGCTATGTCAAACCCAGAGCTGTTGGACATGCTCCACTTAAAGAAATCCCAGTCCCTCTGAGCTACACACTCTAGGGACCTAAACCTTGTCACCAAAATAAACAGAACATGCTGGAGGGATAGATTCCTGTCCCAGAGACTTTCCATACTCTGGAACAAACTACCCATTCATATCAAGCAAAGCTCCTCATTGGCCCTCTTTAAGAAAAATCTTGACGACTGGATGGGAAATAGAAAATTCACCTCGGGGATCACTTCTGCAGCACTGCTTGACAGGGCCACAGGAAAATAATTTTCTTGGGTGGAAAAAGCCAGGGAATCTTTTTGGCTAGCTTATATAGGCCCCAGGACTGATAGCTTAGAACCTACCTATGGACCTATGAACAGGAAACTGTGGAAAATCTGACACCCTAAATGTTGAGGAGTGATAGGCCAGTGAGTTCTCATATGACAGAGGAATGGGTGGCACAGGATGAAATTGAAGAGAATATGCCAAAGGAAGATGTAATAGAACTTTCTATAGAAAGCCCGCAGGAAATTAAAAACAAAAAATGTGCCATCAGTTTAGAAGAAAATGGACTAAGAGAAGAGTTGCTTGATTTAATAGAGCTAGATAGACATATTAAGATCAATGAAAGAAATAGAATGCAAAATGTCAATAAAGCCCCAAAACTTAGAAGTTTGATAAAACAAATGAACACAATAATTAGGACTGTCCATAGAGATCATTGTGATATAACAGAAGTAAACAGGATATATTACTGTGCAGCTAAATTAATAAATTATATAGTTCTACCACAAGAACACAGGGTAGTGAGGGAGAGAAAGGGAGAAATTGAATACCATCCTGGAAATATCAAATAGAGAAAACTATAAAGCAGTTAAGACAAGAAGTGTCACTGTTAGAAGACTATAGAAGAGGGAACAGATCAACAAAAATACTAAGAAAGATAGATGTGATAAGAGCATTGCACATCATTAGAACAGACCAGGATCTATCATGCACTATCACAGATAACAAACTAAAAATTTCAGCACAAGCAGAAAGACTTAGAAGATGTGACGATAAATATAAAGGAAAAGTATGAAATAAGCAATTTATTGATGGCCCAAAAAGTTTTATAGAGAACTGGGAAACAAGGTAAAATGAATTGAAAGACTACCAAAAAAGAAGAAATAGATGCATTTTGGAGAAATATCTATGAAGATCCTGATGAACATAAGAACGATGCTAAATGGATAGAAGAAGTTAAAGAAAGATTAAGACATTTAAAGATACAGGATATAAAATGGGATGAAGTATCAGCCAAAGAGACTGAAATAAAGTTAAGAAAAGCCTCTAACTGGAAAACCCCAGGCCAGATGCATTATCTAACTTTTGGCTAAAAGTATTAACTCCTTTGCATGATGATTTAGCCTGGTCATTACTAACATGGGCAACTGTTGCTCTACACCAATAGTCAAATCCTCCATGGTTAGATCCAACCAAAAACTAATCACCTTGGAAATCCATATCCATCCCACCTCCCGCCACCCCAGCAAAGGTAACCACCATGAAAAACTTCTCCAAAGCTAACTTTGGGCTCCTAAAAACAGATGTGGCTAACTTCATGGCACCCATGCAAATGGAGAATAGTTGCATGACTGCCAAATCATACACCAATGCACTGTACAAACACGTACACAAATGCATGGATCTTGCCATACCCAATAGAACCAAGATGCTCTCCTCCAAAAAAGGAAACCAATCTGGTGGTCCCCTCCCATAAACAAACTCTACAACAGAAGGAGGAAACTGATGCAGAATAAGGTGAAGTCCAAGACTGGAAAAACTTCCTTATCAGCCTCAACAAAAAGTTGAGATCCCTCATCAAATCCTTTAAAGTGAGCTATGCAAACAGAATTGCAGCAGAGAGTAAAGACAACCACAAGGCCTTCTATAGATATGTAAAGAATCTCCATGGCAATACCCAGATTTGCTCTGAGCTACTGCACAATGGTAACTCCTATACCGAGCAAACAGTTATTGCCAATATACTAGCCGACAGATTCAGTGCCAATTTTATCCCTCTCTCTCCCCTCAAAGGACCAATCACAATACCAGTAGATTTCCAGGCATCCAGTATTACTGCTGCACAGGTTAAAACAGCACTATCCAAGGCCATGAATACAGCTTCTATGGGACATGACAATATCCCTGGCTGTGTTCTACATGAACTACAGAGTGAACTGGCACCTCACCTGTGTGCCCTGTTCAATCAGCCTCACCTCAGGCTTTGTCCCTACCGAGTGGAGCACTGCTACAGTCATCCCTCTTCACAAAGGCGGAGCAACTATAGACCCTGGGAACTATCGCCGCATTAGCCTGATGAATCTGATATACAAAGCTATGGAACACATCATCATGGACCTAATAAACAAGGATATAGGGAATCTCCAAACTCTAGATCCCACACAGTTTGGTTTTGTGAAGGGTAGATCATGCCTGCTCAACCTGGTTGACTTCTTTGAGTCAGTCATCAGAGCTGTGGATGACAGCAAGGTGGTTCATACAGCCTACCTTGATCTGGCCAAGGCCTTTGATACCATTCCCCACTCAGGAATCATAGAAAAACTCACTAAGCTAGGCATCAACCACTATATCACTAGGTGGGTTGCAAACTGGCTCACAGATAGAACCCACAGTGTGAAAGTAGCTGACTGTAAGTCAGACTGCTGACCAGTCGTGAGTGGAGTCCCAGAGGGTTCGGTCCTGGGTCCTCGCCTATTTGGTATCTACTTCTCTAAACTCCAGGCCAACATGAAAGGACTCTGGCTGAAAAAAGTTCGCAGATGATTGCAAGTTGGGAGCTATTATTAACTCCCCAAGTAATGCTGACATCCTACAGAAATGCCTCACTGAAACCAACAACTGGTGTCAGAACTGTGGCCTTAAGCTCAATGCCAAAAAATGTGTTGTCATCCCCTTTGGGAAAAAACAGGTTCCCATGAATTACCACATTGATGGTAGTCCACTGAACACAGAAGGTGTTATAAGAGATCTGGAAACACAGGTTGACATCAACCTCTCTTTTGAACACCATATTGCCACTGTGGTCAGAAAGTCCTTCTATGTGGCACATCTTGTTACTAAGGGATTTGCATCCAAGAAGAAAGAGGTCATTGTCTCCCTCTACTCTTCCCTCATTAGTCCAGTCATCGAGTACAATGCCTCATTTGGCATGTACCTCGCTAGACACCTGCAACAACTGGAGAGGCTGCAAAAGTACTTGACAAAAAAGGATCCTAGGCCTTAAACACTTGTCCTATATGGACAGACTAAAAAAAAACTCCAACTATTCTCTGTCTCATATCACCTACTTAGAGGCGATCTGTGCTTGACTTACAAAGCCATGTCTGACCAAGCTCTGTTAGAAATGCTGCATCTAAAGAAATCCCAATCCCTCCGCACCACACACTCCAGAGACCTCAACCTCATTACTACAATCAACAGAACATGCTGGAGGGACAGGTTTATAACCCAGAGACTGCCCATGTTATGGAATAGACTTCAAACAGAGTTCCTTACTGTCCCTCTTTAAGAAAATATTGATGAGTGGATGGGAAATAGAAAATTCACCCTGGGGCTCACTCCAATGGCTCTACTCGAGAGAGGCACTTGGAACTAAGGTCAGGTGGCATGATGCCAGAGTAATCCTATGGGCTAGGCTTGTAAAGGCTCCAGGGCCATTAGCTTAGTACACACCTATGAACCTATGAACCTATGAGTAAGAACTATTTACATCCGCACCCCAAACAGACACCAACCTGGCCAACAACAGGAAACACAATGCTCCTACTTAAGAACGAACCTACAAGCTACCTTAAGTCTATAGACTAATAACGTGCCTTCTGACAATATATAAACTATAAATGGGAATTGATGGTGACAAAGTTTATAGTTATTTAGAAGAAAACTCAATTATGGCAGTAGAACAAAAGGGCAATAAAAGAAAGTCATATGGAACAAATGATCATTTGTTGTTAAATAAAGTCATAGTGGAGAACTGCAAAAAGGGGAAGAATCTATGTATGCCATGGATTGACTACAAAAAAGCATTTGATAGCATCCCACATTTATGGACAAAAGAGTGCTTAAAAATATATAAGATACATCCCACACTGATCGACTACATTACAGTGACCATGAAACTGTGGCAGACTACTTTGCAATTAAGCCATGATAAAGGACACATTATTATCCCATGGATAAAAATTCATAGAGGTATATTCCAGGGTGAGTCTTTGTCTCCGCTGCTATTCTGCCTTGCTCTTAACCTATTAAGCTGTTTACTTAACAGCTTAGGCCATGGCTATAATTTGGCTCCTAGAAAACAACAAAGTGTAAAAACTTCTCATCTTCTCTTTGTCAGTGATTTAAAACTGTATAGCTCATCAGTTGAGGAATACAAGTTGTCAAAACTTTTTCAGATGATATAAGAATGTCATTTGGTCTCAATAAATGTACAAAAGCAACCTTTAAAGCAGGAAAACTGCAACACCAGGAAAACATCAGTTTGGGACAAGAATGTGATATAAAAGAACTTGAGCAAGAAGAATTGTATAAATATTTGGGAACTGATGAAGTATCAACAATAAAACATGAACAAATGTGAATAAAACATAGTACGAGATATTTCAGAAGACTTAAATTAATCCTGAAAACAACACTGACATCTATGAACAAAATCCAAGCTATAAACCAATTTGTTCTTCCTGTCCTAACTCACAGTTTTGGAGTGATTGACTGCCCCCAAAACTTGTTGGATAGATTAGACAGAAAAACAATAAGAATGCTTCATGCTCACCAAATAATTTATAAAAATCAGTGCATACCAAGATTATATATTCCCCATTCCGAAGGAGGGATGGGCCTCCTTGAAAATGATTACATGACTAAATCTGCAATTGTGGGACTCACATATCTGCTGACCTCACAAGACCCAAATGCAGTGAAACTTTTGAAACATGAGGAGAATAAATCTAAGATGACTTCTCTGCTGAATCTAGCAGAGGCATATCAGCATCAAACAGGAATGGAAATCAAATCAGAAGTAGATAAAAAACAAGCAGCAACTGAATGTGCCAAAAAACAAAACAAAGAATATAAGGTGAAGGACCAGATGAGAAGGCAAGAATCTGGAAAATGCATAAATATAGTTGCAAGTATAGAAAACTTCTGGAAGAACCTCATGTTGATCAGGAACAAATGCAGGAAAGGTTAAGTAGAGGCAAATTCAAGCCAAGAGATGAAAGGTTAATATTGACAGTACAAGATACTGGGCTACATACACGTTGGTTTACAAAGTCCTTGATCATGGGGGAGAAACAGACAAAAGTAGGTTTTGCAAAACAGAATTGGAAATAGCCGCACACTTCATTGCTGGTTGTGACATACTAATGTTAGAAGGACTGTATATTGAAAGGCATAATAATGTGACGAGACTGCTGCACTGGAGATTGCGCAAACATTATGGTATTGAAGTGGCTGAAAAACACTGGAAACATGAGCCACAAGGCATCATAGAAAATGATGAAGTCTACATCACATGGGATCACCCATTATCAACAGTTCAAAAGATAGATGCTAGAAAACCAGATGTAGAGGTCCAAGAAAAGAAGACAAAAGTAACACTGATCATTGAAATTACCACAACCAGTGACTACAGTGTCCTGCACACAGACAGACATAAAGTCATAAAATATTAGGATTTGCAAGCATAAATGAGAGCAATGTGGAAGAAATATACGCAGATAATTCCAATGGCAGTGAGCAAGGGTCTTATAAAAAGATTCTATAATTATATTTAGATATGTGGTGTTGCGGTAGCGTTCTCGCCTCACAGTAAGATGCTGTCCGGTTCGATTCTCAGCTAGAACGTCTTCTGCGTGGAGACATGCGTGAATGGGCGTACCTTCGTTGAAGGTTGTGCATCAGGGCTGGTAACTCGGCATGTAAAAATCAACTACCAATCATTAGCGGACCGGAGTTCTGCTGTGGCGACCCCTAACCGGGAAAAGCCAAAAGAAGCAACATGCTATCAATACATGTAATGCCATACGAATTACAGAAGGAGTCATTACTGGGCACATCGTGGGTGTTGCAAAGAGCACTTTTGGCTGACATCAAAGAGTGAAACAATATTAATTTCATCAACTTTAATCATACTTTGTCTTAGGAATGGGGTCCATTCCCATCATGGTATTAGAAATAAAAAAAACAAATTGGAGAAATTAAAAAGAGGGAAGCAAAATAATATGAATTTCATGAAATTTAATCCTATTTTGACTTAGGAATGGGTCCCATTCCCGTCATATTCATAGGTTCATATGTCCATAGGGAGGTACTAGGCTATCAGCCCAAGGGCCTGTGTAAGCCTAGCCAACAAGGTTCACTGGCTTTTGCCACCCAAGAAGGTTATTTTCCTGTGCCCTTGTCAATCAGAGCCATTGAAGAGATCCCTGGGGTGAATTTTCTATTTCCCATCCACTCATCAAGATTTTTCTTGAAGAGTGCTAATGTGGAACTTTGCCCTATCATTACACCGGAGTCTGATTGACATGAGTCTGTCATTAATTCTGATGATATCCTTCATTGCCTTCTGAAGCCTCTCTCTCACCACAGTTCCTACACCATTTCTACTCTGTCTCTCCCCCACCTGAGTAGTAGAGTCTGGATCCCAAGCCAAGTGGCTTTGCTGCACTGCCCTTCCATCTCATCTTTTGGATACATAGGATGTCCAGCTTCCTCCATATCATCATGTCATCCACTTCCAAGCTGCATCCTGTCAGTGAACCTACACTAAGCATAACAATTCTCAGTTTATTTTTTGAAGATTGGTTGGTTTTATGTTCAGCTTTCACTCAACACAGCTATCTCAGGCAACCCAGGCTTGGGAACTAGACACCGGCCAGCCAGTATCTTATTGACCCAGGACTGCTAGGCTTTATGGCGGGCACACACTGGCCGATAGAGGCACAAATACCTCTCACACTGTTAGTAAGGGTCCCTGGCGTGGGTCAGAGTAGACCGGGCCCTCAACCCACGTATCACTGGTAACTACCCATGCCCATTTTTGGCAACATTAGTCAACATGACCGAATCACCTAGAGCAATATTTTACACCACCGAGTGGCTAGCCCTGCCACGGCGCACAGTCTGTGATCCATGTTCTCCTATCTTGAAGATACTGCACACTACAGTAGATGCCCAAAGCGGTTGATCTGTACAACTCTTCCCCCTATAGGGCACCATGTAGAGTCTGTGCTTCTGCCCACAGCTCCATTCATTGGTGAGTTTGAGATGGAAAGACCCAGCATGTTTTTCAGACATGGGAGAAACACTGCAGAGACACAGGGAGAACATGCAAACTCCAAACAGGCATTAGTCGGACATCAGGATTGAGCCTTGTACCGTGGGAGGTGAAGACCTTAGCTATTAAGCCATCTGGTATGGAAATCATACCTTAAACATGTCAAAACCAGACCTTTGAAGTGACAATGATAATGTATTCTGCCAATGGAAGATGGAGTATCATTCTTCAGCAAAATGGCAGTCTGAAAATATCATAACATGATATTTACATCCATCAGATTAATGAATAGTCAACAGTACACATGGCTGAGAGAGAAGGGATGAAGATAGACAGAGATATACAGGCTTTTATGAAAGGGTGGTGCTATGGGTCATTAATGCACATCTTTATGGTGTGCCCTCAATATTAATCTGTCATGCTTTCTATCGGTAACACATGCCTCTGAGGATCAAGAAGCTGTAAGACAGGCAAAACCCGATGAAGACATGAGTAGAGTAAAGGTGGTTTACTAAATCTTCCTTATGATCATGGATGTGTTGGAAATGCTTAAATGGATAAAAAGTAAGATACATATCATGAAACATATTGTAGAAGTACAATATCACAGTAAGAAATACTGAGACATACATCTGGAATTGAAACCTTGATGGCATGATGAAAAATGAATTTTCAGACAACTGATTTATATCAACACTCCACTGAGGATGTTTCACTTGGTTGCATACAATAGTCAAACAACTCTTAGTGATGCCCTGTAGTTTGTCTTTACTCTGTATTCTTATAGGTCAGCTTGTTTAAACACCTTTGCAAAAGAAGAACTAGAATATAGTGGATGATGGCAACAACTTACCAGGTTTTGCCATAGGACATGAACAGCCATTCACCATCACTCACCATTGGCATGTAATGCCGATATCCATGCAAATGCTAAGGGGAAAAAGTGATTGCTTTCTTATGAGCCATTTCTGGCCATGTGTGTTGTGTGTGATTCTATTTTTTTACCTGATTAAATGTGTGAAAATGGGGTTGACAGGAAAGTGGAGTCATGGTGGAGGAAAGCTGAAGGGATGATACAGGGAAAAAAAAAAGAAAAAGTTGCAGGAAGGTAGTAGGAGATAGCCATAGCTATTCACAACACAAATGTAGAAGTGTAGCCACAATTTGCTGAATTTGACCTGTCACCACATCAAGGTCAGGTATCAACAACAGAAAATGTAAAGTCAATTGTACCAAATCAAGTGTGTCAAGAATACACATAGGTGAAGTGGAGAGCTATGTATGGATAATTAGTTTTTTTGTGGGATAGGTGCCCATTTTTATTTCTATTTTCTTTCAAGGAGAAAAGAATGCTGGGAAGGGGCTAAGTAATGTGAAGGTTAGGTGAGGAAGGAGGCACAGACAGACATACAGGACAAACAAGACAGACAAGGATGGTGATGGACACAAAAGGTTAGAGGCCACCATGAATGGGGATTGGTAGGAGGCATCAGAGTCACACTCACATCAACCTAAGAACAGTGAGAAACTAGTCCTCATCATTAGAACTGCCATCACTGTCTCCTGTCTCAGTGTCATGTGTCAGTGCTCATGTTGGCATCATCTTGGCAATGTGATGAAGCATCTTTTCTACATGGCCGATTTGGACATCGAGGCCCCTTTCCATTATACCCTCCGCCAGTCCTGTCAGCTCTTGGTGGGTGACAAAATCATCACCTCCACCAATACTACTCCTGCAAGGTATCAGTGCTCTAGCTGTCAGAGAAGAGCTACCTGATGAAGATGGGCAGGTAGGGCAGGGGCTTGTGGAGGCAGTGCTAACAGATTGGAATCCTAAAGTACTGGTTACCAGTGCTGCAATCTGTGGAGGGATGGTGGACCAGTCTGAAGTGGTCTGCCTACCTCTATGTGCTGCATGTAGCAAAAAAAATGTATGACAACAGAATATTTTAGACCATATAAATTACCCCCCACACCCAAAAATTGAGAGAGTAGGGGTGGGGTGAGACAAAAAAGTGACAAAATTAGATCCAAGGCATATCATATGACTGTATACTTTCAGAAAATAAACAGTTATGATTATCCAGTCAATACACCTTTGCCACATCCAGGCATGATGGGAAGGTCTTACTCTGTTATACCATTAATCCATTTTACTGCTATGATATCATAAAAAAGTATAAATTGGTGCCAAATTGCAGTCTCGCATTTAGCGTCTACTGTTAAAGCAGACACAACTACATCAGTTGCATTTGTGTTATGGAAAGTACAGAGAGACATTTGCAACAATGAGGAAGGTATTTTATCAAACAGCAATGAAGGTGTGAAATGTGGCAGTGAGAACTGCCATATGTGATGCTCAACCTATTCACTGTTTTTCAAATGGTCAGCACTGGCAGGATCAGTGGCTTTGATTGTTAACCTTCATGATTTGGAGGTTAAATAGGATGACTTGACACATAACTTTCTGGAATTACACACTGTAAAAAGTGAGTTGACCAACGTTGGAATCAAACCTGGGGAAGAAAGAATGTATACATTTTAATCAAGGTAGAACTGAACCCTCAACTCTGTGCTATAACAACACACCCTCTGTTATTTTTTTATCCGTCTTTGCCACCAACACAGGACCAGAAATTCTTCCTTTCTTATTTGCTTGAACATGTCTAGATCAATGGGATATTGACAAATACTTTACACTGATAACAGCCTACACTATTTTAATATCAGGTTGCCAACACTGGCAGCAATTTCTTATCATATTTTCTGAGCATATTCCCTTCCTCTCAGCTTTTCTACAGAAATGCAATGTCATGGCCATTAATTTGCATCTTTGTTTTAATGAGTATTATAGCTGATCAGCACTTCAGACAGATTTTCAGCAGAGGATGGACAGTGTGCACTTAGTACAAGGATGTCAAAGTTGTTAAGGTTGCTCTGATAGCTCTGAATCGCTTACACCTTTTTTATTGTAAGTCTAATATGAATGATCAGAAAAAAACAGTCACTTCAGAATTGCTTATTGTTGTAGTCAGACCAATCAAAAAAAGTTGCAAGCCATAGCAGCTAACAATTGTGATTGCACATCCCTACAGTCCTAGAGAGCGTGTATGCAATTATGTATCTACCTACACCATATTTACACCCCCTACACCAAGTTATTTTTTAGGGGAATTCAGGAATGCTAATAATTTCACACCTCATTTGCATCTCCACAGTGCTCAGAGGGTTGAATCTACACTATAGAAAGGTAATTGTGTAGCTATGGAAGTGGAAGGAGGGCAGTCTAATTGGATACAGAGTATTGTTGCTATTTATATGGAGGAGACTGTTCTACAAATCACTGCACTATTTCATAAGTTATGTTTATCCTCTACACACACTCCTTACATGTTCATATTTTGAATGTGTTACAATATGCAATGGGAAAAAAATTTTGTGATGTATGCAATTTTAAAATTTCACTGCTGGTATACTGCACATATAGCAGTTGTTGCTGTACCGTCCAAGATATTCTGGTTACTTCACTGCCTCAGCTGTGTGGGTGACTCATTGGACAAGATGAGTGACACACTGGATTGGGCATTGTCTGTGCTGGTACGCCTGTTCAGGGAGGGACAGCATACATATGTCTTTTTTGTCACCCTTGACCTAATCCACCTCCCCACCCTGTGAGAATGATGCTGATTGTGCCATGTGTTTTGTTCATTTACAGTTGTATATATGTCTAATGCACAGAGTGGATAGGGATGAGACTGACAATATGCAAGTAATTTATCTTCGTAGACATTTGTTCATATACTACATTAACACATTTACCTTGTGTACTTTGGGACTATCTCTGCCTGATGCTATCCATTCTACTGGCTACCCCTACAGCTGGTGGTTCTCCCTCAGCATACTCATCTGTATCTGCTGGATGTGCTGATCCTGCCTGTGGTCCAGGAATCTGTGATCCCGGTCATTGCTGTCCCTGTTGCAGCTGTTTCCTCAAGATGATACTGTGCAACATGGCACAGACTGTGAGAATTTCTGTGCAGGTTAGCTTGGGTTGTACTTCAGTTAACCCCATGATGTGTCTAGACAGGGGAACTGTGACTTCAGCATGCCAAACACATGCTCTATGATGTCTCTAGTTTGAGCATGTGAGTTGTAGCATCCTTTTATCTGTGGGTTGGGAGGGTGGCCTAATGGTTAAGGTGTTTGCCTTAAAAACACAAGGTGCAGGGTTTGAGTCTCAACCTATGAACTGGCTAGGCTTAAAATGGCTCACAAGGGCAGTTAGCTTAGTACTAACCTATGAACCTACTAACCTATGAACCTATGGATGTATGTACATTTCTGATGGGTGTCATGAGCCACAGATCTGGTGCATAATCTGCATCAGCCAGGAGATGACCCTTTGGGACATCACCCCTAAGAAACCTTGTGTATAGCCGCATGATGCGCTATATAAGTTATGGTTATTGCCTGGGCTGCTTGCTCAGACATTGAGGATGATCACTTAGGAATTACAGACAACATTACAGTTGATTGAGTGGAATTCCTTCCTGTTGATGTATGTCCTTCCCTGTTCACCAGGTGGGGATTTATTTCTATCTGAGTGCAGTCTGTGACCCCCCAAGACTTTAGGGATGTGTGCTACAGCATAGAATTCCTGTATTGTTCTTGCTTTCTCCTCTAGTGTGCATGGAAAATAGATATACTCCCTTGCATGTTGTAGCATTGCATTAAGATATAGATGAAATGTTCTGGAAGCTGAGGCCTGTGACAACCTTACTATATCCCCTGTGGGTCTCTTGAATGTTCCAGTAGGTAATATCCATAATGTTATGCATACCTTAATCTCCACAAGTGTTGGTTCTCCTTGATATCCCCTGGGTCTGAGATAGTGGTAGCAGAGGTTGCAGAGTTCCTGTATTGTTTCTCTATCAACCCTATATTACTGTCATGCAGTCCATTATATCCTAAATGAGGTTTGAACACCCTTCTTCTCTTTGGATGAGGTCTAATAGGCAGCATCAGCAGCATAGATTTGAGCCTGTTGCACACATACATACGCAAGAGAGCAGCAGCAGCCTCTAACATTGATTTTTTTCTTAAGTGTGATGGTGGTTGCATTCCATTAGGTTTTGGTGCTTGTGGCAAAGAGCTACACCATTTCTACACAGTTACTTTGTAGCTTCCATCTTGGATTGCTTAGTTAGCATGTAATTCAGCCGCTTATTCTTTCATTATCATACTGTGATGTTTACCACTGCTTGTCAGTTCTACATGACATGTACAGCCATTAATGAATACAAAACAGCACCACAATGCACACATGATAGCGCAGAAATTAACTGTTAATGAATCCAGCCCATAGTCACTTGTAAATATATTAATAGGCAAAAACTACCTACTTATATATATTTATATTTATATATATATATATATATATATATATATATATATATATATATATAAATATATATATATATATATATATATACACACATATATATATATATATATATATATATATATATATATATATACATATATATATATATATATATATATATATATATATATATATATCTATACATATATATATATATATATATATATATATATATATACTTCCATTTCCATCCAAGATATACTTGTGCTAAGAGTATTTCTTAAACTTTTCCATACTTTAGAGAGATATTTTATTGTATTGTATACAACAATGGATTTGTAGTGACCTTGATGTCTTCATATCTATAGATACTTCAGTTTTGTCTCTTTTATACATAATTATGGTTTACTAACATGTTGTCGAGAAGGACTTGGTTGAATGGTTGTATCCTCAACCCATGACTGCAAAAACTGACAGTGTCGATATCCAGTATTGTTGAATTACAAATGGAATGCAATTTTGGGATGAGAGCTAACATGGGTTGAGATGGGGCAAGATTTGTACTTCTGCATTATTGATGTTCAACATTGCTAGTGTTCGATGATCAGACTTCGCATGAAGTGTATATGACCGAGTCCATCTCGACAACATGGTAGTAAACCCATAATGACTCTAGGTATTATTCACCACAGAAAAATTGCCAGCCTTTTCTAGCCTTTGAAGCAGCAACTCCATCTAAGACCTAGACGTGTGTAGAAGGAGTCTGAACTTTTACAAAATACAGGCCAACATTAGCTTGTGGTACATCCTTAGCCTTCAAGCTCTTTACTGAGCTTACATTTTGACAAACACATGATTGGAATCAGCCTATAGTTTTTTCAACCTCTCAGTTCTAGACAATTAACTTCTTGTCTTTGTTCTTCAACTTCTTAATAGAAATACATAGAATATTACCACATGCCAACCTTTTTTATTCACTCAAGTAAACAGGAATGAGTGGTTGTTGTCACTCACACACACACACACACACACACACACACACACACACACACACACACACACACACACACACACACACACGCACACATCTAGTGAATCACACACACACGCACACATCTAGTGAATATGTCTGGCCTATACATTCCAGAGGGTTGTGGATTTAATTTTTAGCATTGTCTTTCTTTTCTGTTTCAGTCTTTACCAGCAAATCTGCCTCATATTTTGTTATATGAAAAAATATATTTTTTATAGCTGTGCACAGACAGCACTGACAATGCAGATTAGACATTTACTTTAACTTAAGCTTCACCCAAGCTGCTTCTGCAATGAGCTATATACTGTTCTGCCACTATTGTATGTGCAGTTCAAAGTACATTAAGTCATATCTTTTTCATTTCTTTCTCAATTAGTTTTGGGTTTACTCTGAATAATTGTATTGCACTTATTAAACTACAGAACATCTAAAATTTTAGAAGGTTACAACAGGAAAAAAGTGACATTCCCAAAGTCACAAAGCACAAAAACGTTTTTTATTTTTTTTTTTTGCAGGGGACTTGATGTAGGGTCACACAGGGAAAAAAAAGCTGGCACAGCTGATGGAAAATCAGCTGATCAGCTATCGATGTCTTGTTTTCTGTTCACGATTGCGAACAGTGGAGATTGGGGAGTTTGCCCTTTCCCGACTTTGGAGTGTTCTTGGAGTTGGTGTATATACTTGGCACATGGTATGGGGGTGTAAGGGTGTTGCAAAAAACACTTTTTCTTTGAGGTTTTTTTTTCAGAGAAGTGAAGTGATGATCAAGGAGTTTTCCTCAATCTTCTGAAGTTCGGATATCTTGCTGTTCAGCATAGTAATAAACACTCATAATGTATGTTCTTGTTTAGTGTACGTGTGTGTGTGTGTGTGTGTGTGTGTGTGTGTGTGTGTGTGTGTGTGTGTGTGTGTGTGTGTGTGTGTGTGTGTGTGTGTGTGTTTGGGAGACTGAAGAGAGGCTACCTACACCAGCAACAGTTTGTTACCACAATGTGCAGATCAATGATCTGCGTGTTGCAGGAGTAAATGTAATTCACAGACATGCATATTAGCCAATAATGGGGTCTTACTTTTTTGTGACTAACATGACTCTCTCACAAATTGGCACATCTTGGTAACAGGGCCTTTTTAAAACAAGCTCATGCTATACATTTAATGAATCCCCAGGATACCGTATACTTCATTTACAATCCATTAAATTACCTGTAGATAAGTATTTACTGTGTGAGAGAATTTGCATTTGCATTTGTCCACAGATTGCCCAATGTCCTGTTCAAAACTGGTTCTGTGTCTTAAGCCTATTGCTTTGGGTATTCTTTAGTTCCATGGAAACCTGTCATAAAAGTTTCTTAATATTAAAAAGAACTGCACTTTTCTCTGAATAAAAGGACTACGACTTCTAAATACCAAGCAATATAATCTGATATCCACAGCACCTGTAGCATACTAGTATGGGCTCATGCTCTCTTACAACACTGAAATGGATCAAATAGGAATTGAAAATTATACACATTATTAGCTTTATTTATTTTCGTGTTTATTTACCAGGAAAATCAAACTGGGTATTGAACCCCTTTTCAAATGGTGGTTTGGGCAGAAAAGCTCAATTAAATTAAAGTGGATTATAAACACACATCGAGGGGATTCACATACTATATCAGGAAGTTACATACAGGACTTATACAATAGACATTTAAACTTTATGCAGTAAATCTGGCAATTATACAGAAGTCTAATTGTCTACTGTTTATGTACAAGTATTAAGCTGTTAGATATACAGATCTTACACAGTTGGATATGTATTGAGATTAGTCCCACATCAAGAGAGATCCTGCTGATAGTGCTAACTATCACAAGCAGAGCAGACATAATCCCCTGGATTCAGAAAGCCCGGCACGGCATGCAGGAATAGTGCATGAGCTCCTGGAGGCAATATGGCCACTGTACGATCCAGGAATAAGCTGCAGGGACGAGCACGAGCGCTCCTGCACTATTCCAGCACAGACACAGCTCCTGTATGCAAATTACCCCATTTGCAGGTGAAAACCATGCAAATGAGGTGAATTTGTGATCCAGGAAGCTGTCAGCCGACCGTGCAGGACTAGTGTAGTGTGGAGAAATGTACTCGGTTAGTAACTGAGTACATTTCTTCAAACTACAAAATGGAGCCATGACAGCTCCAAATAAAAGGTGTATATTATGTGGAAACCATGCCAATGGCCATATGGAAAACAGTTGCAAAAAAAAAAACAAACTTTTATTTTACCCGATTTCGGCTGTTTAAGTGTAAAACAGCAGCACGCAAACGGGATCGGGCTGAAAATATAAAATAAAAACCCTGAAATAAGCATTCTAACCAAAATCCCTTTTTTGCCATTATACTTAATGGCAGGCAGAAGACAATATGGCCAGTGAATAGTGGCTGCTAAGGGGAAAGGCTTAGTGTGCAAGCTGTAACTTTGCATTAGTAGGCAATCCCATGCAAATGAGGGGAATGATACTGAATGCCAGATTTCCCCTCAGTGCTAGCCAGCACCCAACAGTGTAAGTGCTGGAATAGCATGGTTCAAGCCTAAGAATTAGCTGATATCATAGGGGTGTGTGTCAGGCACACTGTAAGCTTATTGGAGCCCTGTGGCTCAAGTTTGCCCTTAGCTTAACAGAGCTCAGCAAGGAGATGTGTCTGAGGCTGCCTACCACTCTTTACATTGCCTAAGCAGGTTTGCACTCCGCACACCGGGTTTTAAAGGAAAAAAAAAAGTAAACCAAGAAATTACAACTCTGTGCACATCTGAGCATTGTGTTTGTGCGGCACTCCCCTGGGCTTAAACAGGAAGGCATTGTGAAAGGAAAACAGCAGTAGGAAGGTAATCAAGGAGAACTAGCATAGCTGGTAGGTGAAATGCATCATAATCAGCCAATTACACAGGCAGCAGCCCAGCTCAGCCCAGAATACTACTATAAACCATGCAAACACCTTTCTCTCTGTGTACACCGGTGTGTACAATTGAGGAATTTTAACAAACAAAAGCAACAAAATGATAGGGGCTGCAACAGCTATCATACATCAATATGTGGAAGAGGCTGAGGATGGTGAGGATGAGAATGCTGTTGACCAACACACAGTGAGGAGAAGAAGAAGAAGAGTATACAGACCCAGGGTAACCTACCAGGTGCTACATGAGCTGGAGATAATGGAGTGCTATAGGGTGGACAGGGTCCTCCTACAGCAAATTGTTGAGCTGTGCCGGCCACGCCTGACACACAGAACTAACAGAGGGGAACCCATCCCAGTGGATACCAAGGTATGTGTAGGCCTAAGAATACTAGCCACAGGTACCTTCCAAAGGCCAACTGGAGATATCATGGGGATCTCACAGGTATCAGCATCCAGGGTACTCCACCAGTTCCTGGATGCCATGTCAGCACATGATGGTGAGCACATACATTTTCCCAACACTTGTGAGGTGTTGGCCAGCAATATGCATCTCTTCCACCAAATAGCAGAATACCCTGAGGTAGTGGGTGCTATAGACTGCATGCACATATGCATCAAAGCACCACCTGGTGAGCAGGGTAGGGTCTACATCAACCGCAAGGGCTTCCCCTCCATCAACTGCCTGGCCGTGTGCAATGCCCAGGACATTATAATGAATGTGTGTGCTGGCTGCCCTGGAAGCTATCATGACTTCCACATCTGGCATCTGATGCAGCTTTACCAGAGATTTGCCAGTGGGGACATCCCTTATGATCATCTAGTGGGGGGAATGCTGGTTACGCACTGGAGCCGTGGATGATGATATCCATCAGAAATGCACACACACCTGAACAAGAGCTCCATAATGAGGCACATGCACAGACTAGAATCATAATGTAGCACATGTTTGGGATGCTCAAGTCATGGTTCCAGTGCCTGGACACATCCGGTGGAGCCTTGCAGTACTCACCAGCTACATGTACCCAGATTGTCATTGTATGTGCCATGCTACACAATATGATCCTGCAGAAACAACTGCAGCAGGAACAGCATGAGGCAGGGCCACGTAGCTCCCCACCATTGCCAAGGCCTGCACAGGCACAGAGTGACTCAGAGGAGGAACAATCTGAGCCTGCCCCAGTAGGCAGAAGGAGGCATGCCCAGTATGCCCTGGCCTTGGCAAAGAGGCAACGCATAACACATACACTGACACAGTAGGGACCCAGGGAATGACACCTCTCTCTGACTTGCACATACAGTAAAAGGGATGCCAAACATGACACTACATGTGCCTAACCATGTATAGGGAGTGTACTATGTGCATCCGACATAGGAAGCCCTCAAGCACCATCCTCAATAATGGCACAGCCACAAGGTAAGTCACTCTTCCTACCAATTGCTGAATGGAGTAGTATGTGTTGTTACCTGTATCTATGGTATGGATGTGAGCATGCAAGGGAATCAGGTGGCTGCATGGGATGCCAGCAGATAGTAGACACCTATAGTGGCAGCATGAGATCTGTAACAAATACTGATGTCACCATAGTAGCCAGTACTAGACAAGGTGACAAAACCCACTGCAGGAAATGTGCTGGGCCACATGTGGGTCCATATGACACACACATGCCAGTCAGGGAGGCTCACATACCCAACAACAGTCTCAGCCAGCAGAACGGGTGTAGACAAACACAAACAAAGGCTGTGCTAAGGCCTCTGATTGATGGCTATGGGTAACCTCCCCCTCCCAGGCCTACACAGACAGACTACAACAGGTCAGTCAGTGAGATGTTAGTTCTGAAGGGTAAAAAGTCAGAAACTGAAATGTAGGTCAGTCAAACTTAAGACCTGTAGTATACTGATATGCCTCAAATCAGCATGATAGGTTAGAATGCAGAATGAAATGGAGTACCTGACATTCCAGTACAGTCATAGCAAATGTGTACAAGTGTCAGGTGTGACCCCCAATCCTATGCAGAAATGTAGTAACAGTCAGGTGTGCCCCCCAATCCTATGTAGAAATGTAGTAACAGTCAGTTGTGACCCCCCCAATCCTATGTAGAAATGCAGTAACAGTCAGGTGTGCCTCCCCATACCTATGTAGACATGTAGTAACAGTCATGTGTGCTGCCCCCCACCCTATGTAAAAATGTAATAACAGGCAGGTGTGCCCCCCCCCAATCCTATGTAGACATGTACTAACAGCAGGTGTGCCCCCCACTCCTATGTTGAAATGTAGTAACAGTAAGATGTGCCCCCTCAGTCCTATGTAGACACCCAGTAACACACAGGTGTGCCCCCCAATCCTATGTAGAAATGTAGTAACATGTATGTGTAGGTATAATAACAATTGAATGCAGATTACCTGAGTTGGCCAAGGTAGCAGGATAGATTGCCGCATGTGTACAATATGCAGGTCTGCGTGTGTTAGGTTGGTGTGTGTTGTATATTGTGTGAGAGTGGTCAGTATGTATGCATGGTGAAGTTTGCCCTGGTGGCCATTGCCCAGTACTGCCGATGATAGGGCTAAATTCTCACAACTGCAATGCTAAGCACAATGGTTCCCAGAATAACACATCCCAGCAGTAAGCCATAGTAAATGTTTGGTAGTAATATTTGTCACCATCTGAAAGATGGATATGGCATGACTGTCGGCCCAGATATACAAGCAGTACACAGGGGGAAGTACCCCAGACAGGCAGTTTATAATATATAACTGTCAAATGGACACACCCTTCGAATTGTACATACAGGTTTGCAGCACATTATCTGGGCTTGTAGTAGGGAAGACCAGTGTCATCTGGCCAAACACTGGCAGACCACAAAGGTAATAGGAATGATGTACTGAGAAACAGCTGATGTCCCTGCACAAGCCAGCATAGGTGGAATGCCCCATGCATATCTGTGAGTCAAATGCAAGTAGTGGCCATAGCACACATGCACCCAGCTCACCCCACCACCACCCACAGGTACGTCTCCAGCCTTAACCCTGCTGTTGGGAATAAGTAAAATATGATCCCTAACTGTGTATGTCAATAGCAAAAGAATGCAGCATGCAGAGCAGGTGTCCCATGCAGGTGTGTCCCTAGCTGTAAGCATCATCACTCTGCCAGCATCCACACCACTGGACCAATACTGACAGAAAGTATTGGCATGAACACCTTGCACACCTACTATGTCACCCCAGGAGAATATAGTGTATCACAGTCTGGGACTGTAGGACTGACAGAATGCAACAGCCTGCTACAGCAGGCCTGCATCAGTACCAAATGGCCTACAGTCCACTGGCAAAAGCCTGTATGTCACCCATACTGCCAATGTATGTTATGTCATGGACTCCCAAATAACAACATAACACAGTCCACAGAACCCAAATTCATGGCCATGTGGACAAATCACAGTAACATGTCCACCATGTCCCACTGCATGAATGTGGACCAACACCAAATTACTGCTGTGATGAGGTGATAACTATAGGGAAAATATCAGAGAACGTCCACACAATGTATGGAAGAGGATAGAATAATAGAGGTAGGGGGTGTGGAAGCATGGGCGGCATGGAGTGCGTGAAGTCCAAAACTCAGCCGTGTGCAGATACTATCCCTGGCTGCAAACAAAAGAATGGGTGGCTACAAACATGCTCGTAAACCACAATGTGTAGGGGTAATGTCCAGAATTATGATCCCAGACTCTGAGTAACCTGTTTGAATTTGTACAGCTGTGAGGGATCACCACAGCAAGCTATTGCCCTACTGTCACATCAGTGGATGTACAAGCTTGGGATCCTGTGCCACCACTGTACCAAGGTGCTGAAACATTTATACAGACCCAGCAGCAAGTGTCTGCAGCTTCACCTCCAGAATGGCATTAGTGTGCAAGAATATGTAGGCTGCTGACCACAATACTAGACACAGGTGCAGTCACCCTGAGTTCCCCAGGACATCACTGCAAGCAGATATGTCTACCTAACAGTACTTGGTTACATAAAACATCACAGTGTATAACAGTACATATCTCTGAATATCTCTGCTAACACCAGGACCATGTAGCAGAAGGACCACAGACACAATTACCTACAGTTACCCACTATCCTTCGCCCATGTTGACCCCATATTGTCAACTGATCTACAGATATCCTGCAGAAACAGTTTACTACCTGTAGGTGTAGAACACAAAATTCTGCACTGGAGTACAACCTACCTGGAATGAATTCACACATTCAATACAGAAGGTCATACTGGGCATGCTCCCACACTTAAAGAAATGAAGCCCAGATGAAGCCCATGTCTGGCAACACCAGTGGACCATACATATTTGACAGTCACAGATGTTAGTGCATACACCCCTCAGTACGCACCAATCATGCTTTGCACATACATTGGATAGGAATACACACAGATATCCAAGGACAACACACTATAATAGGCCAAAAGTACAATACAAAGATGAGTGGAAGAGAGTGACAGTGACAAAGAGCCTCCCATCATGAGGCCTGTCCCACCCAGCACACATTCAATTGGCTAAAACCACATGATGTGCAAATGTCAATCACCATAGACATATGCCTCTGGACTCCCTCAGCATTATAGTGTCTGTGGTGCTAGTGCTAACTGTGCAACATGACTGTACAAGTCAGTACTCATCTAGCAGTTGTATACATGTACCTGTAGAATATAAACCTGGGTGTGCCTGAGTGTGGTGTGTCTGCCTCTAGATGAATGGGTTATGGCCTATGCATACACACTACAATCCCCATTGCCCTACTAAGGCAAGCCTGCTGATGTCTTTCCCTTGAAATACACCTTTGGAGAAGGAGTAGCCCAGTAATGTCTGTGATGTGTCCTATAACTGCATAACGCCGTAGTGTGATATACTAGTTGGGTAAGGGTTCTCTTCCCAGACATGGCAATTGTGGATATTTGTGTGTTTATATGTCTGTGTAGGCAGCAATGCTTCTGAGGCCATTAACAGTCACTACATCCTCCAGTGCCCTTCTTTGGAAAGCCTGCTGATGTCATTCACTTTGAAAAGCACCTCTGGGAGAGGAGTAGCCCAGCAATCTCTGTGGCGTGTCCTATGACCGCATAATGCGGTATTGTGATAAACTACTTAGATAGGAGCTCTATTCCTAGACATGGCAAATGTAAAACTCTGTGGGTGTCTGTATGGAGCAATGTTTTTTGGCCATTCACAGTCACTATGCACACCTACAAATGGAGAACATTGATAACTGTGCAGTAACAGAGACTTGATCCAAGCCTCTAGAGAGCACCCCTGCAATAGCAGGTACAGCTCTCACCACACCTGTTGGCCACCAAACCAGGACCAAAACAATAAAGGTGGATGAGTGTCCATATTCACTAAGGATATTCACACCACCAGGCTATTTGCCCAACAGAATGTGTCTGAAATACCCCTGGTGCAACTAACAATGGACTGCATTTCAGATTGTATAGCTTGCTGCAGATCCCCCACCATGCCCCATGATACCCACTACAGCCTTTGAAACATACTGTGAAATATAATGATACACACAAACACCATAATACAGGGTGAGTTACACTACCCTGCCATTAACTGGGAAAACTACTTGTGTACCAACACGTTTGCCCAATGGCTCTTGGAAGTAATAATTCCCAATGCCCTGGATCATGTAACCCATAGTCCCTCCAGGGGCTCAAATATCCTAGACATGGTCGTTACCAACATGGGGCATCAATGCTCCACACCTATCATCACCCCATTGGTTGTCAGGTATGCCCATGAGGTAATCACCCTTAAAATCAACATCCCTCCCCCACACCCCAGTAAGTACACCTCTGTAACACACATCACCAAAGCCAATGTCATGTTACACATGTCAGATGTGACTAACATCATGACACCGATGCAGAAGGGAACTGAAAGGACAACTGCTGAATCATACATTAAGGCATGGTAAGAGCGCAGCCACTCGTGCATGAATTGTGCCATCCATTAGTGAAGCAAGACGCTCCCCATCCAAGAAAAGATGCCAATGTGGTGGCCCCCTGCCATAAAGATACTGTACAACAAAAGGAGAAAACTCTTGCAGAAATGGGGGACTTTACAGGATGCAAAATCCTCCCTTACCAGCTACAGTAGAAGGTAGAGACCTCTCATAAAATCCACCAAGGCTAGTTATGAACATAATATAGCCACAGATGCCAAAGACAACTGCAAGCCATTCCATAGCTATCTGAGGAATCTAAATAGCAATGCTCAGAACTGCTGCAGGCTACAACAGGATGGTACTAAATCTACTCCTCAAAGGGATATTGCTAATATCCTGGCAGATTGATTCAGTACCAACTGCAGACCCATCCCAACCCCCACAGGACCCATCTCTATACAGATAGATTGCCACATGCTGGTAACAATGGCCACATAGGTGAAAAACACACTCTACAGAGCTATGACTACAGCAGCCATGGGACCAGTCAACATCCCGGGCTGTGTACCACATGAGCTACAAACTGCACTTGCAACTCACCTACTTGCCATGTCTAATCATAGCCACACCTCAGGCTTCATGCCCACTGTGTGGTGCACATATACAGTTATCCCAGTCCACAAGGGGGAATCCACCTTGGATTTGGGGAACTACAGCCCCAGCAGTATGATGTGCCTGCTCTGCAAGATCATGGAATGTATTATCATGGAAATTAAAACAAAGGTATTGGCAACCTGCAAAAACAGGACCCTAACCAGGTTTGGTTTGTATAGGGCCAATCATGTCACCTCAACCTGAATGACAACTGTGAATCTATCCCTAGAGCCATGTATGAGGGTATGGTGGTTCACACAACCTATCTGGACAACACCAATCCCTTCAAAACCACCCCCCAGTCTGGAATCATAGATAAATGTATCATGCTGGCCATTAATCCTAATGTCACCTGATGGGCTGCCAACTGCTGTACTGACACAATCCACACTGTAAATGAAGGTGACACCAACCCGAGCCCCAGACAACTGACAGATGGAGTACCTTAGGATTCAGTCGTGGCAGCACCCTTGTTCGGCATCTACTGCTCTGAAGTACAGTCCAACAATAAGGGACACCGGCCAACAAAGGTCAAAGATGACTGCACACTGGGAGCTAATATTGAATCCCCACATGATGTGGGTATTCTACAGAAGGGTATTACAGAAAGACATGCTTGGTGCCTGAGCTATGGCCTCAAGATCAATGCCAAAAAATATATAGCTATCCCCATTGGGAAGGGACATGTACCTGTGTAGTACCACATAGGTGGCAGTACACTAAACACCTAAAGTGTGATGACAGACTTAGGGACACAGGTGGACAGTGGTCTCACCTTTGATAACCACATCACCACAACAGTCAGAAAACCCACCTATGTAGCACGCCTCCCACTAAGGGCTTTACATCCTGGAAAAGGAGCCCATTGTCCCACTGTAGGTACCTCTCAGTAAACCCAGTACAGACTACAATGGCCTGTTATGGATGTACCTCACAAGACCTCTGCAACAAGTAGAGAGGCTGCAGACATACCACATGAAATGACCGCAGGCCTAAACCAGATACCCTATGCTGACCATCTGAAAATCAGCCAGCAATACTCTGTCAAGTATTGTGTTCTCAGAAGCGATCTCTGCTTGACATAACATGCCATATCAAACCCACAGCTGTTGGACATGCTACACTTAGAGAATTCCAAACCCTCACAGCCACATGCTTCAGGGATCCAAATCCTGTCATCACAATGAACAATACATGCAGGAGGGATGTGATCCTGACTCAGAGACTCCCCAGACTTTTGAATAGACTTCCCACACATGTCAAGCAGAGTGCCCCTTTGGCCCTCTTCAAAAGGAACCTGGACGATTGGATGGGAGATAAGACATTCACCCCAGGGATTATGTTAGCTGCCCTGCTAGACAGGAGTGCAGGGAAGTATATATTGTGGGAAGTCATAGCCAGAGAAATGTCATGTCTAGGCATGTATAGGGCCTAGGGCTGATAGCCTAGTATCAGCATATGCCCCTATAAACCAATGAACTACATCTTACATTGCCCAACCTTGGCAAGGTTGCTGATGTCATTCACTTTGAAATACACCTTTGGGGAAAAAAGTAGCCCAGACATCTCTGTGGTGTGTCCTATAGCAATGTAATATTGTAGGGTGATATATTAATTTGGTATTTGTTCTCTTCCCAGACATGATAAGTGTCAGTGTTTGTGGAGGAAGCAATGCTTTTGAGGCCATTCACAGTCAATACAACCTCCATTTCCCTTCTTTGGCAAGCCTGCTGATGTCAATCACCTTGAAATAAACCTTTGGGGAAATAACAACCTAGAAATCTCCATGGTGCCTCCTATAACAGCATAATGTTGTAGTGTAACATGTTGGTTTGGTAAGGGTTATATTCCCAGACATGACAAATGTGGGTGTTTGTTTGTCTGTGTAAAGAACAATGCTTTTGAGGCCATTCACAGTCAATACAACCTCCGTTTCCCTT
Source organism: Protopterus annectens (assembly GCF_019279795.1). NCBI lineage: Eukaryota > Metazoa > Chordata > Ceratodontiformes > Protopteridae > Protopterus > Protopterus annectens. Next base: position 51,793,409 of record NC_056727.1, on the reverse strand, counting down.
CTTTGGCAAGCCTGGTGATGTCATTCACCTTGAAATACACATTTGGGGAAAAAGTAGCCCAGTAACCTCTGTGGTGCATGCTATAACTGTGTAATGCTGTAGTGTGATGTACTAGTTAGGTAAAAGTTCAATCCCAGACATAACAACAGTGAGAACTGGGGTTTGTGTGCAAGGTTGTGTTTGGCATTCGTGTCTTGCATAGAGGTGGCTGTGAGTGTGCAGCAACTGGACTAATTGTGAAGTGGATTTTGCAAATTTCTTACATGGTGGGCCTATTATATCTCACAATGTCCACCTTACAAGGATAACAGATGTCAAACAGCAGAGAGGCTGGGGTTGACAATCCATACCCCTACATGTGACATCAAGGCCTGGCGAATAAATTAGGCAGCCCATGTATTACCCAGAGAACAATCTCAACCCATGTCTCATACACAATCACACTCAGCTAGGCAACAACCGCTTTGTTGGTAGTTAACTGCATATTTCTCACAGATAGTAACCATGGTGTGATTGCAGTGGACTACAGAAGGCATGGCACCCTGTCCCATCACTACAATAGGCACATAATTGCAGACAGTGCTCCTTCACTATGTTCCCCACTGGACACCTGCAACAACTGTAGTGTCATCAAATGTGACCCACAAATGACACACCATGCCTTAAACACATGCCCTGTATGGACAGATGCCACTGACACCATTGAATACCTGTATTATGCTGTCAATGTGGGTGCAGGGTCACCCTGGTGTCCATTGCCAGTTCCCACCAAATGAGGCCAGGAATGGCACATCTGATTATAACAATCTGTGTACACAACATGGCCCAAACACCCCAGGTACAGTTCCATGTCACAGAACATACACGTGGGACATGTGCACATCCCAGACACCATCCCTGTCATGGACTATAGAACACATACATGACAAACATTGCACAGCACTGGCCACTCACAATAGTAACCCAGATGACTGGATGGTGAATACAATACCCACCTGTGTGGGTCAATCCAGACACTACACCCCTGAGCCACACTGCAGACAATTGTCACGTTGACTGATGCCAAGGTATACCCTTCACCCAGCCATGTACAGCCTTCCAGCACAGTCAACCACTACACACCTGTGATGCAATGCACCCATGCATGTCAGTACTGGCAACCTGTGTCTGCGTGTGTGGAGTATAATGATTTCGACCCCATTCCTACTCATTACACCTTCCATTGGCCTACTGAAGCATGCCGTCTGATGTCAGACACCTTAACATACCCTTTGCCTATATATCATCAGGATAACCTATGTGGTGCATGTGATACCTGTGCATTACTGTATTGTGGCAAACTAGCTAGTTAGGAAGTCTATTCCTCACCCTGCCAACTGTGTTAATGTGTGTGAGTCCCTGAGAGAGTGTAGTTTTGTTGACATTGACACCTGTTCATATGGGCAGGCACATGTAGCACACCTACTTTATCACTGTTGCAGATGTCACTCACCATCAGATATACCTTTGGACAGCTTCCTAACATGTAAGCTCTGTAGCGCATGCAATACCTACATAAACATGTGATCGCAATACATAGACAGTGAGGGGTTTGAAACCCTGTACTTCGAAGTGTGTGACACAAACATGCTTGGGTATTACTCTCCCTGTCTCACTCCCTCTCTGGTGGATGTGGAGAAGTACACCTGCTTTGCTTAGTTAGCAGTTTGTGTTTTGTAAGTGATACTCTTCATTAGCTGATGGCCTCTGCATGAATTGCAGTCCCCCTCTAGCTGATTGCATGTGGAATAGCTGTGGTAACATTCCCATAGCCAAGTGCATGGAAGCACACTCCAATATCTAGGAACATCATGTGGGTGTTGGGCCTTTTCATTCACTGTAAGCAGGACCTCATGTTGGTGTTTGGCAAACAGCATCACAGTTGGTATTGGGATTTACCTCTAACAACATACACTGTGGAGACAGGCCAACAAACAGGAGAAGGATGTTCCAGACAATACTACAGAATGTAAGTGTTGCTCTTCTGCATTTGGAGTAATGTTGGTTTAACAGGGTGTGTGTGGATATGGCTGGTATACATGATTTAATACCTGTCATGACAGTGCTATGTGTTTGAGGAAACTCCCTCCTGTAGGGTTATCTACAGACTGGGCAGTGTTTGGAGTCTTATTTTTCTTGTGTTACTCACAGATCACCTATCTTAGAACTGCAGAAGCATATTCTGGGAATTGCAGTCAGTACATGGTGACAGCCATGAGAGTTACTGACTTCATATCCCTCATAGGACATATGTCATGACAAACCCTGTTACAACAATAAATGTATGATGTTATCACAGCAACATGTCAATACTGGCCCAATGTTTGTGGCTCCAGCCCCAAGTCTGTCAACCTTTGTACATATGTCATGCAGTAAGAGGTGTATATGTTCTGTACACCATTATTTATTGACATCATACCTGATAACAAGCCAGTCAGATATCAGACTGCTAGACATGTTATGTATAGTAGGGGTTATTTCTGAGGACATATCCTGGGCATTCTGCGGTTGTGTGTACAGTACTGGGGTCTGTGTACTTATGGTGACTGTCGACAGTATGTGTATTGCGAATACATACCTTGGCCTGTGCACACAGTGTGGTAGATGCCATTGTTCTTGGTCCTGTTCTATCTGATGCTACATGCTACTCCAGTGTATGTTATGCTGTCGACTCACATGTTTGTAGTGCCAAACACACACACATGTCCCATACCACAGACAGGCATTGGACCACAGTGTGTCATGACCCAGTTTATGTAGGGTTAGTGTGTGAGTGGCACATATGAGGATGGTGTTTATCAGAGAGTCCATATAGTGTCATATTAAGCTTGCATACCATATGCGGCTGTGGCTGTGTTCATATTGGTTGTGGGTATGCACTTTCTCACAGGTGTCTGTTACTCTGTGCTGTGACATGCCTGTAGATCCTGCTATATTTGCAGGTACATGTGTATTCCCCCATACAAAATGTAGTCCAGTGTTGTGGCAGGTTGTAGCAGTCTGCCTGGAGTTTGCACAGTGCTTTGTTACATGCCTAGCAGCTTAGTGTAATTACCCAGTGTGCTGTTATGTCCAGATATTTGCAAGACATACTGCTGCCAGGCCACCATAACTGTTGTGTATTTCTGACAAAGCAGTGGGATTTTGTACAGATGTATGTCACTAACTACTGGGTAGGTTATGGCCATGTGACCTCTGCACCACCATTTATTATGTGTCAGGACAGACAGGCGTGTGTGAATGAATAAACTGTGTGGGCATATGTAGTCCAGTATTTACGTGATATACCCATGTACATGGCTGTTAATATCCACATTGTCAGGCTTGGTCCACATGTCTCGCATGAAGGGGATCTGTGTACACCTCTGGACTAACCAGAAAGTGCCAGACTGTCCACATATATTCATTATATCTCTGCAGTAGTCCACAGGATCATTAATGTGCCATCAGTAGTACTGTGCTATGATATGCTTAGGATGTCTGTCAGTAACCGATGACGTACATGTCAAAAGCAGATGTGACCTCCCACACACAACATGTCTGTTAAGACAACCACTGTTACAGTAGCAACAGTCTGCATATATACCTGCAATACATACATGACATCCCCTTGCACTAAGAGGTTGAGATGACTGGTGCTGAGGTAGGACTCACTCCATGTTCTGGACATATGGTAAACATATTTGTGTGTGTGTATATAGATATATAAATATCCACTATAAATATATATATATATATATATATATATATATATATATATATATATATATATAGATAGATAGATATACATATATATATATATATATATCTATACAGATAGATATATATATCCACTATATATATATATATATATATATATATATATATATATATATATATATATACATATATATCCATATATCTATATAGATATATAGACATATACATATCTGCATACAAATATGGATATATATATATATATATATATATATATATATATATATATGTATATATATTATATATATATATACACACACATACACACACACACACATATGTATATATATATATATATATATATATATATATATATATATATATATATATATACATTTACACAGCTATATATGTCTACACATATACAGATATATAGATATATATGCACATATAGTTATGGATATCTACATATATATCAACATAAATAGGTCTGTCTGTTTTGATATATATGCACATATTGTTACAGATATCTACATATATATCTCGACATAAATAGATATATCTGTACATACATGATGTACACACACACCACACACACACACATATATATATATATATATATATATATATATATATATATATATATATATATATACAGAGATCTATAAATGGCCATATATATGATGCACTATACAGATGTGTATAAATACATATATATGACTATATATGTGTATGTACATGAAGACATATATCAACATATTTATATGTATATATCCGGATCTCACCATATCCACATAACCACTAAACATAAACATACATCACCGACAAAACATAAAAACCGGCGGTACACAAACAAATAAACGGCGACAACCAAACACAAAACACAACACACAACACACAACAACCACACATGCACAAACCACACACACACACAACACAAAACATCCCCCCAACAACCACACACACCACACTAAACCTTACCCTACCCTAAGGTCCTCCCACTAACCACTCTTACCTACTTCCCCCAACCCTAACTCACCTTAAAACCTAACTCGCCTTCCCTAACCTAACCCTACTAAACCTAATCCACCCTACCCCTCCCCTAACTCTAACCACTAAACCCACCCCTACCGCCCCCCCTCTCCCTAACTTAACCTAACCTTAACCCTCGCTTCTCCCCCTAACCCCTCAACTAACCCACACCCCCCCCCACAGACCATCACCACACCACTCTGCCGCACTCCTAACGACGTCACTATACCATACCACCACACAGCCTTTCTTTCAAGAAAGCAAGCCGGGCGTGTTGTGGTATCCATCCGTGGTGGGGTCATCTGCATTGGTATTTCTCGCCTGCCACCGCGATTCGGGTCTTCTTTCGTCGATTCTTCTGCTGGAGATCGAGCTGTCTGTCGGTCTTCTGCGCTGTCGACGAAGTCAGGTAGAACCATATATCCATATCCTTGTCATGTGTAAACATTACTGTTGTGTATACCTTCCCAGATGTATCACACTGTATGTATCTGATATGTGTATATTTAGATATAACAACAAGTCACAGCAATTGTTCAATACTATTCAGTGTGTGTACTGACAGATATATTGGAAAAACAACAACTATTATGGTGTAGTGGTTAACTGTTGTGACTATAGTGTACACGATCCAGGGTTCAAGGGCTTTTTATCTTGTTTCTGGGCAGAACAAGGGCCATTGGATACAGAGTGATTAAGTCACTTTTAAGCAGTTGTAAGCGGGTTTGCACAGATTTGCACTGAGGTAAGCACTGCTAACTTCCGGTTACAGATTCTTATACTGATTTACCTTCTCAATTGCTTAACCTGTGTAGACATTGCTTATCCCCATGCAAGCAAGCTTAAACCAGCTTATTGCTGCTTAAAAGTGCTTACTCCCACTTAACCATGTGCTAATTTCTTTAAAAGAAAAGAAAATGGTTGATAGGAAAGTGATGAAAAAGGGGCACAAAGAGGGAAAGACAGTAGGGAAAATAGCTAGGGATGGCCAGGACAGGTGTAGGGAAGGTCCATACCTGCCCATTTCTTCTACAGCAACAGCTGTGCATATACACTGAATCTGGAGATAGATTTGGACACTCCAACCCCTGAGAGAGGGGTGAGGATAGCAATAATATGTTGTGAAGCCAATTTGACTAGATTACATGTGTCCAGTGGATACATGTGTGAAATGGACACCTGTGTATGGGGTGAGATTTTTTTGGGGAATAGATTGCCTTTTTTTTTCAGGTGAGAGTGGGATGTTGAGGAGGGATAGTGGTATATTTGGGGAGGTAGGTTGGGTAAGTTAATAGACAAGACAGACAAGACAGATACAGGGGCAGTATATGACACATGTGGAAGGTAAACACCTTGATGGGGAGAGGTATTTGGAAATCGGAAGCCCATGAGCCCCCTAGTGGAAACAGTGGGGCTGAGGTCCACACCCATGGGTAGTCACCACTGCACCTTCACAGCCCTGAAGGTGGCCGTGCTAGAGGCTGAGTAGGAGGGCCAGGCCAACCCTCTAGTTGTGACACGCGGCCCTCAAGCTGGCGTAGGAGATCTCCAAACTCCATGCAGATCTCACTATGCACCATGCCCCAGACCTGGCGAAGGGAGACAGTGCCCTGCCTGCACCTACTCCCAGGGGGTGAGCCCCATCCCCTGAGGCTGTTCCACCCAAAGGTGGTGCAGGACCAATGGACGAGGAGGTTCCGGGGTGGGCCCCAGACATGCTGGTGCCTGGTGCCATGGCCAGCTGAGGTGGGACAGGTGGGTCCGCCGGTACCAGCCTTCCAAAACTTGATATGGTGTTTCAATTATACAACATATGTGGGTTAGTAATAGTCAACACATTCTGGGATTAGATATAACAGCATGCATATATATTCCCATTAACCCAAGCACCAGATATGAAACAGTTGCACAGCAAACAAAACATATGCATATATGGAACCACAATGGCCATTACAACAGCATGCAGATACATTGATGGCAGCATGCCACCAATGTGGGAATATTTCAACATTGCACATGCATAGAAACAAATTTAAATAATTATCAAACAATAGGACATATGTCCTAACAGTAGATTTAATGCAGCACATACCGATTGAGTTGTGTATTTAGTTTATTGTTGCAGATATGTTGGGGAGGACAAAGATGTCAATTAACAACTAGTATATTCCTGTAGTTCTCATTACTTTCCTAGTCAGTGCTGTGAGCTGTACCTTACAGGTATTGGTACACTACCCTATCGCCTTAGTTTGGGCAGTGGTATGGATGTAGACAACTATATACATGGACTGAGTTTTACCTGCAGTATACACCTCTTACCTGGTATACCTGTGGAGTTATTGTTTGTTAACACCACCTAACTGTTTCTACACATATTCCCAGATTCCAGGTTGATGTTATGCACATACCTGTCCATCTCTTATTGCACACACTCTGGGCATGTCTTGACCACATGCAGGTGAACTGGGACATATTTCGACTATTGCCATCTTAAACCTTTAGTGAATTGTACAATGACAGTTTTTTTTTCATTGACATTTTCCAAATATGTAGAGGCCTGACTGTAAATGACATGAAATGCTGCCTACATGTCAGAGATTAGCACTGTGATATGGCAGGGGGACAGGGTAACAGCCGGCAGATATGGGACAATTAACTGGACATTCTGAACAATTCTGTACACATGTGGGGCATGATTCTGTTTACAACGTACTACAACTCTGAGGATTGGAGCCATGGCTGTGTCTGCTAAAAATAAAACACTGTCCATCACAGTTGAGTGTGCTATACAGATATTACTCTGTATGTCTTGTCGGATTTCTGTCTATAATTCTCCTTTGGTTTTACATTCTGACCTTGCAATTACAACACTCTTATACATGATTTCCTAGACAGTTTTATTATATAGCACAATGTGGGTGAAAGTGATGAATAATACCTTATTATTCATAGCAACTGTAACACTAACAATGCCATATAATACCAGAGTAAACAGTACCAGTACAGGATATTAATCTTTTATTTCTAGGCACAGTGTTCGTATCTGACAGACCTGTGGGAGCAATGTTTGTTAGCACTACCAGAATGTTGTCATGCAAATTACCAGATTCCACATTAGTATTATGCACATATGTCTCACTCTGTTACTGTATACACTCCGGTCACAGCTTGACAACATGGGGGTGGGGGGTAGCTGGGACATACTTGGCTTATTACTCTCATAACTTTTTGGGAGTTGCTAGAGTGACAGGTTTGTTCTTAGAGATGTTTGACAATCAGTTGTATTTCTTGTTTGCTGCCTACAAGTCTGGGATCATCCCACTGATTTGCCAGGGAGACAGGCAGCAGATATGGGCCGATTTACTGGACATTCTGGACATATCTGTACAGTTGTAGAGTATGATTCTGCATACAGCCTACGATCACTCCCAGGATTCAAACCATGGCTGTGTTTGCTAAAAACACAACAGTTCTCATCTCAGTTGAGTGTGCTATTTGGATTTTGTTGTCTGTTTTTTTTCACAGTTGTACTATATGACCTCTTGGGATTACAACAATCATATACAGACATTCCTACACACTTTATTTATGCAGCACAGCGTGGGTAACAGTGCTTAATACAACAGTACTGTTAAGAGATTGCAACTCTACATTACCATATGAAACCAGAGTAAACACATACAGTCCAGCAGTTAGACCTTTATTGTCAGGCTATTATGCTTTTATTTACATACAACCTATTTGAGACTCTTCCTTCCATATTCTCTGGTGTATGCAGTACATGCCTTAAACATTACAGGTTTTATATAGGCAATTAACTTACTACTACTTTTAGATTTATTTCCTATGACAGTACATGCAAGAGTATTACTAACCTGCCTCGCGTCACAACCGCTGCAGTCTACAGGCATGGGCTTACTGGTTTGCAGCCTGCTCATCTGCCACTGTGAAAGACATAAGAGGAATATTTAGCCATACCTATCCGTAATATACTTGAGCTGGAAATTATTAAACAGGTAGTGGACTGATACTTACACATGGCTGGGACATCCCCTGTCCTCCTAGCCTCTTCTATCCACTGATCCAAGAGTTCCCCCTTTCTCTGCTTCAGGTCGGCATAGTGATGCCTGGCCTGCTCACCAGTTCAGGGTATGCCAGTGGCACTGGTGTGGTCACAGGCAAGATGGTCCCAAGCTTCTGCTTTGTATTGGGAACCCAGGTACTGCCCCGCAGCAGTCTTTTGTCATAATCTTTCACAAGCAGTCCTGCCATGACTCTGGACTCCTGGATGTCCCAGCGCTGCACCCAAAAGCGCACACCCTCTCCCATACCTGACATAGTGCCTACAGGAGGAAGTTGAAACCAGTTATGAGATGTATTCCTGCCTGTTGAGTGTAAATAGGGCTGGTTTCCCACACTTTGCAGTGATTGGACGGTTTTGAAAATGCTAAGCTAGGGACAAACCTGCTTTCCTAAGGTTGGCATTGCTTAAAGGGGTATACCAATGGGCAAACTGATTTAGCTGGACTACACATTGCTTACACCTACTAAGCTGTGCTGTTTAATGCTTAGCGTTGCTTAATTTTTAGTTTACATTATATTTGCTTTTTGGCATTGATTTATTATACATTACATGTTATATATGTGTTTGGTATCCATGATTCATGTGTACATACACTGTGTGGGGTCCTTGTGTTTATTAGGGGATTTCAACACTTTATTACAATGATACCTCACATCAGGGCTTACTGCAGTACTCCATTTCACATATTTATGTTATGTAGTAGGTTATACAACATAAAACTGTATATAGATTCCTTTCACATGTTCAATTTGATTTTTCTATAGTGAGGATCTGTTTGTTGATACCTCAGTCATATGTACTGCTGTCATAGCTTAGTGTTTAACTACTTTGACTATAGTGTACAGGGTCCTGTGTTCAAGCCTGCAAAGGCTTTTTCTGACCAGAGCATACAGAGTGATTAAGCACTTTTAAGCACTTGTAAGAGGGTTTGCATGGGTTTGTGTGAAGGTAAGCAATGCTAACCTCCGGTTAAATATGATTACAGAGAGTTAGCTTCAATATTGCTTAACCTGTGTGTGCATTGCTTACCCCCATGCAAATGGGCTTAAACCTGCATACTGCTGCTTAAGTATGCTTACTCTTGCTTAATAGTGCTTACTCCCGCTTACCACCACACTAATTTAGACAGTAATATCAAATGGTTCTTGGGAAGGTGGTGGATTTGGAAACTGGATGGATTTATCATTCATTACACACTTTACTTTCCATTTGTATCCCTGATTCCTGTGTACATATACTGTGTTGGGCACTTGTGATTATCTGTGGACTTTACAACATTATGACAATGACACCTCACATCTGCATTTTAATGCAGTATTCCAGTTCACAAATATATGTTATTTAGTAGGTTATACAACAACAAATATTTGTCATAAAGTGATTTGACATGGAAAATGGAATGTATTGGAGGGGAATTTGAACTGGGAATGACTGCTCATAAGGCAAATGCTCTGCCCATTACAGTATTGCTATACTGCTTCATCTGCATATATCTTGCTTTTTATCCTCTTGTGCCATTTAAGCTGCATTAAATATAGCTAAACGATGGGCAAACCCACCACCTACAGTTAAACTGAATCTGTTTCATAAATAAAATAACTTCTTTATATTTCATGTTTTAATTATTGCTCTTATAAACTTGGGGGGATGTTGCTGGGGGTATGTGAACACCTATGAACTGTCTCACTCATTCTTATTCCTATACTGCTGCTCTTGATTGCAGGGGCATGTATATTCTGAGAGCTTTGCTTTCAGACACGCCCCCATTTTTTTTTTTTTTTTGTCAGTCTCGCCTGTTTAAGCATAGGGCAGCGGCGCGCAAATGGGATTGGGGGAAAATAATAAAATAAGCCTAAAAACAAGCATTCTAACTAAAATCAGTATTCTGCCAGGCAAGTCAATGGCAGGCAGAAGACAACGTGGCCAGTGACTAATGGTTTCTAAGGGGGGATGCTCAGGGTGGGACATGTAACTATGCATTAGCAGGCAATCCTTTGCAAATGAGGGAAAGGTTAGTGAATCCCAGATTTTCCCAGGGTGTGAGGCAGGTCCCAAGAGTGTAAGAGTATAAATAGCTGCGTGCAAGACTAGGATATAGATGACATCATGGGGGTGTGTGTCAGGCATACTGTAAGTGGATTGGAGACCTGTGGCTCGGGATTGCTCCTAACTTAGCACAGCTAAGTTAGGGGTGTGTCTAAACCTGCCTAGCACTCTTTACAAAGTGTAAGCGGGTGTGTGCACCAAGCACTGGGTTTTACAGGAAGAAAAAGGAAGTTAAGCCAGGAAAAAAACAGCTCTGTGCACATTTGAGCACTCCGTTTGCACGGCGCACAAAAGCATTTAAACAGGGAGGCAATGGGAAGGGAAAACAGCAGTAGGAAGGTAAGGTAACCAAGGAGAACTAGCTTAGCTGACAGGTGAAATGTATCAGAATCAGCCAATTACACTGGCAACAGACCAGCCCAGCCCAGTACACCAATATAAACTATGCAAACACCTTTCCCCCTTGTTTTTCCCAAAAACTCTGCAACACCGGTGTATACAGACGGGGAAATTTTACAAAACGAAAGCAAGAGAAAAAATGTTAGGGGCTGATTTTGCTATCATAAACCAGCATGTGCAAGAGGCTGAGGGTGTTGAGGATGTGAATGCTGCTGAGCAACCCACAGTGAGGAGAATGAGAAGACTGTACAGACCTAGGGTAACCTACCAAGGGCTACATGAGCTGGAGATAGTGCAGCACTATAGGGTGGGCAGGTACCTCCTACAGCAAATTGCTGAGCTGTGCCAGCCACGCCTGACACCCAGAACTAACAGAGGGGAACCCATCCCAGTGGTCACCAAGTTATGTGTAGGCCTAAGAACACTAACTACAGGTACCTTCCAAAGGCCAACTGGGGATGTGATGGGGATTTCACAGGCATCAGCATCCAGGGTAATAACTATTTCCTGGATGCCATGTCAGCACATGTCAGTGAGCACGTATATTTCCCCATCACCCATGAGGCATTGGCCAGCAATATGCGTCTCTTCCACCAAATAGCAGAATACCTTGAGGTAGTGGGTGCTATAGACTGCACGCACATATGCATTAAAGCACCATCAGGTGAGCGGGGTAGGGTCTACATCAACCGCAAGGGCTTTCCCTCCATCAACTGCCAGGTCATGTGCGATGCCCAGGGCATAATAATGAATGTGTGTGCTGGCTGCCCTGGAAGCTACCACAATTTCCACATCTGGCATCTGATGCAGCTGTACCAGACATTTTCCAATGGGGACATCGCACACGGTCACCTAGTGGGGGATGCTGGATATGCATTGGAGCCATGGCTGTTGACAACCATCAGAAATGCACACACACCCGAGCATGAACTCCATAATGAGGCACACGCACAAACACAAATCATAATAGAGCATGTGTTTGGGATGCTCAAGTCATGGTTCCGGTGTCTCGACACATCTGGTGGAGCCTTACAGTACTCAACAACTACATGTACTCAAATTGTCCTTGTATTGCCATGCTACACAATATGATCCTACAGAAACAGCTGCAAAAGGAACAGCATGGGGAAGGGCCACACAGCCCCCACTAGTGCCATAGCCTGCACAGGAGCAGAGAGACTCGGAGGGAGGAACAACCTGTGCCTGCCCCAGTAGGCAGAAGGAGGCATGCCTAGTATGCCCTGGCCTTGGCAAAGAGGCAATGCATAGCACATGCACTGACACAGTAGGGGCCCAGGGAATGACACCTCTCTCCGACTCTCACATGCAGTAAAAGGGATGCCAAACATGACACTACCTGTGCTCAACCATGTATAGGGAGTGTACTACGTGCATCCGACATAGGCAGCCCTCCAGCACCACCCTCAATACTGGGACACTCACAAGGTAAGTGACTCACACATGCCAGTTGGAGGGGGCACATACCCAACAACAGTCACAGCCAGCAGGATAGTGGTAGACAAACACAAACAAATGCTGTACTATGGCCTCTGAATGAGCCCTGTGGGTATCCCCTACCCCAGGCCTACACAGACAGACTACAGCAAGCCAGCCATTTGGATGTAAGTTGTGAAGGCTAGGAAGTCAGATATGTAGGTAGTTAAAGCTAAGATCTGTAGTACACTGGTATGCCTCTATCCAGCATGATAGGCAAGACTACAGACTGAAATGGAGTACCAGACATACCAGTACAGTCCTACAAATGTGTAAATGTGTAAGGTGTTCCCCACCATCCTATGTACACTTATAGTAACAGTCAGGTGTGCCCCCCCAACCCCTGTGTAGAAATGTAGAAACAGTCAGGTGTCCCCCCCTGCTATTCAGAAGAAATGTAGCAACAGTCAATGCCAAATGACTGATGTATACGCTGCAGACACAGCATGCTACCTGTCGGTGTACAACACAAAGGTCAGCACCGCAGTACAAACTACCTGGACATGATCCACACATGCAATATAGATGGCGATACTGGGCATGCTCACACACTTAGACACATGAAGGCCATGTCAACAAACAACAGTGGACCAGACATATCTGGCAGTTAAAGTTCTTAGTGCAGACACATGTCAGTATGCACCACTCCTGCCTTGCACACACAGTGGATAGGAATACAGACATATATGTAAGGACAACACACTATAATAAGCCAAACGTAGATAGACATAGATGTGTGGAAGAGGGTGACTGTGAAAAGGAGCCATCTGGGCCTGTCCCACCAAGCACACAGCTAAAGAGCCCCAAACATGAGGTGCAGGTGTCACTCACTGCAGATACCAACCACCAGTATCTGTCAGCATGTCAGTGTGTTGCACGTGCCAGCTGTGCAACACGACTGTACAAGGAAGTAGTCACCTAGTAGCTGTATACACATACCTGTGGCATATGACCCCATGTGTGCCCGCATGCGGCATGTAAACCCCTACATGAATGGGTTACAGCCCATGCACACACCACCCTCCCCATAGCAGTATCAGGACAAGCCTGCTGAGGTCATTAAAATGGGAAATACACCTTTGGGAGAGCTGTAGCTCAGTAATCCCCATGGTGCATCACATAACTGCGTACTACTGTAGTGATAAGCTAGTTAGGTAGCAGTCCTAACCCCAGACTTGGCAACTGTGTGAGTGTGTGTTTGTGTGCATGTCTCTCTGTCTCTCACTGTGCAGAGAGAAATGCTTTTTATGCTACTCACACTCTGTACAGTTCATATACACAACTTTGGCAAGGCTGCTGATGTCACTCACTTAGAAATACACCTCTGGAGAAATTATAACACAGTAATCTCTGTAGCATGTCCTGTAACTGTGTACTGCTGTAGTGTGTTAAAGTAGTTAGGTAGGTGTTCTAACCTCAGACCCGACAACTGTGTGCTAGTGTGTGTCTTACTGAATAGCGAGCAATGCTTTTTAGGCCCCTCACACCCCGTACAATACATATACTCACCTTTGGCAAGGCTGCTGATGTCACTCACCTAGAAATACACCTCTGGGGAAATCATAGTCCAATAATCTCTGTAGTGTGTCCTGTAACTGTGTACTGCTATAGTGTGACAAAGTAATTAGGTTGGTGTTCTAACCACAAACCTGGCAACTGTGTGCTTGTGTGTCTGACTGAGTAGAAAGCAATGCTTTTTACGCCACTCACACCTTGTACAATACATATACTCAGCTTTGGCAAGGCTGCTGATGTCACTCACCTAGAAATACACCTCTGGGGAAATCTTAGTCCAATAATGTCTAGAGTATGTCCTGTAATTGCATACTGCTGTAGTGTGATGAAGTAGTTAGGTAGGTGTTCTAACCCCAAACCTGGCAACTGTGTGCATGTGTGTTTGCCTGACTGAGTAAAGAGCAATGCTTTTTTGGCCACTCACACCCCGTACAATTCATATACTCAACTTTGGCAAGGCTGCTGATGCCACTCACCTAGAAATACACCTCTGGGAAAATCATAGCCCAGTAATTTTTGTAGCACATCCTGTGGCAACATACTGCTGTAGTGTGATAAAATAATTAGGTAGATGCTCTAACCCCAGAGCTGGCAACTGTGTGCTTGTGTGTGTCTGACTGAGTAGAGCGCAATACTTTTTAGGCCACTCACACCCCGTACAATACAGATACTCAACTTTGGCAAGGCTGCTGATGTCACTCACCTAGAAATACACCTCTGGGGAAATCATAGCCCAGTGATCTCTGTAACACATCCTGTAACTGTGTAATGCTGTAGTGTGACAAAGTAGACAGGTAGGTGTTCTAACCCCAGCCCTGCTACCTGTGGGTGTCTGACTTAGTCAAGAGCAATGCTTTTTAGGCCACTCACACCCTGTGCAATTCATATACCAACTTTGGCAAGGCTGCTGATGTCACTCACCTAGAAATACACCTCTGGGGAAATTATAGTCCAGTAATCTCTGTAGAACGCCCTGTAACTGTGTACTGCTGTAGTGCGATAAAGTAATTAGGTAGGTGTTCTAACCTCAGACTTTGCAGCTGTGTGTGTTTGAATCTTTGTGCCTTGGTCTGTCTCTCACTGAGTGATAAACAATGCTTTTTAGGTCACACACACTCCTTAGAATTCATATACCCAATGTTGGCAAAGCTGCTGATGTCACTCACCTAGAAATACACCTCTGGGAAAGTCATAGCCCAGTAATGTCTGTAGGATGTCCTGTAACTGTGTACTGCTGTAGTGTGACTTAGAACTGTGGTAGGGTTCAATCACCACCCATGGCAGTTCTGGATGTTTTGCGTGTGTTTCAATGTCTGTGTATGGAGCAATGCATCATAGGCTACTCAATCGCAAAACATTTCAAATGCCCTTCTTTGCCAATCCTGCTGATGTCATTTCATTATGAAATAGAACTGTGGGGGAAAAGTACCCTGTAATCCCAGTGGTGCGACCTATAACTGCTCCATGCTGTAGTGTGATTATAGGCCTTGGTCAGGGGTTCTATAACCAAAAATGACAGTTGTGGATGCTTTGTGTGTGTCTCACATCTACGTAGGGAGCAATTCATTTTAGGCTAGTCACTCGCAGTACAGGTGAAATGTTCTACTTTGGTAAAACTGCTGATGTCATTGAGTGTGAAATATACCTTTGGGGAAGGATGTCTCTAGAAATCCCTGTGGTGTATCCTATAACAGCTCCATGCTATAGTGTGATATAGGCCTTGGTCAGGGATTCTATACCCACACATGACAGTTGTGTATGATTTGTGTGTGTCTCACTGTCTGTGTAGGGATTATTTTAGGCTAGCTGCTCGCAGTACAGTTGAAATGCCCTACTTTGGTAATCCTGTGATATCAGTCACTGTGAAATACACATTTGGGAATGAAGTACTCCAGTGATGTCTGTGGCACATACTATAACTGTGTAGTGCTGTAGTGTAATAAACTAGTTAGGTAGGGGTTCAACTCCCAGACATGACAGCTGTGTGTGTATGTGTGACTCATATCCTGTGTAGAGGTGAGTGTGTGACACTTGTGGCCAATATGGAGGGGGTTTTGCTTATTACTTTCATGGTGGCCCTACTATATATCACAATGTCAACCATACAGGGATAACAGATGCAAATTAGCTGGGAGGCTGGGGTGCAAAGCCATACTCATACATGTGACATCAAGGCCAGACAATCCAAATTAGCAACCCCACTATTACCGAGAGCACACACTCAACCCATGTGTCATATGCACACACATGCCTAGGCAAAAGCCAATATGTGGGTAGTACATTGCATATTGGCCACTGATAGTAACTATACAGTAATAGCAGTGGGCTACAGAGGGCACATCACCCTGCCCATCTGTCCAATATGCACATACATGCAGACAGTGCACCTCCACCATGTTCCCCAATGGACACCTGCACCACCTGTGGTGCCTTTACATGTGACTCACAACGGACATACCATGCCTGACAACATGCACTGTATGGACAGATGACACTGACATCAGGGAATGCTGTTGGCATGCTATCAATGTAGGTGAAGGGTAATCCTGCTGCCCATTACCAGTTCCTGCCACAAGTGGGCAAAGCTGGCACATCTGATGATAATCTGTGTTCACAACATGGGCCAGACACCCCAGGTACAGTTCCACATGTCACTGTACATGCATGTGGGAGGTGTGCACATCCCAGACACCATCCACATCATGGAATAAGGAACACATACATGGCATGTGGTGTACAGCATTGGCCACACACAATAGTCACCCAGCTGACTGGATGGTGGATGCAATACCCACTTGTGTGGGCAAATGCAATAACTACAGGACTGAGCCACAATGCAGACCATTGTCATGTGGCCTGATACCAAGGTATACCCATTGCCTACCCTTGTACATCCTGCTGGCACAGTTGATCACCACACACCCATGTAGACATGCACCCATGCATGTCAGAACTGGCACCCTGTGTGTTTGTATGTGTGTGTTGTATGGTGTGTATGTCCACATCCACACTCACTACAACCCCCCCCCAGGGCATACTGTAGCATGCTGTCTGATGTCTGACATCTCCTCATACTCTTTGCCCATACACCCTCCGTATGACCTGTGTGGTGCATGTGATACCTGCGCATTGATGTGTTGTGTTAATTCCACTACTGCTGAGTTGCACTCCTGGCCCTGCCAAGTGTGTCAATGTGTGTGTGTCTCCCTATGTGAGTGTGCCTGTGTTGACACTGGCACTTGTTCATGCAGACAAGCACATGTATGACACCTACCATATATCTACCGTATCCCTGTTGCAGATGTCACTCACCCTCACATATATGTTCTGAGTGATCCACATCAGGTAACCCATGTGGTGCATTCAATAACTGCATTGAACTATGCTAGCACTACATAGTTGTTGGGGGTTTGATTCCCTCTGCTGGTAAGTGTGTGACACAAGCATGCTTCAGTTTTACCCTCCTACCCCTCCCTGACATGTATCTGCCTCTGT
>NC_056727.1:51370609-51473109 GCF_019279795.1 Protopterus annectens | reverse complement strand
GGACCATGTGGCCATGGCCTGTTATGTTGTGGTGTGGACAGCAAACTCCCCTCTGTAGTGTTGGATGTACTGCCACTATGGGAGCATAGCTATGCATGGCCGAATGGACTCTGAGTAGACTGTGTTGCTGACCTACATCCATGGGTCTGATGCCCAACCCCAAACACACAATCCAGTACAGAAAATGTGCGGTCCAAGACAGACACTGCCTCAGCCCACCATCTGTCCACAGCATCAGACAAACAATTCAGGTTGTCCCCAATGCGGTGGAGGCAGTCACAGATGCCAGACTGTGCTGCATCCATAACCATAAGCATGCGTCTGGTGTTCCATTCAACATGTGCCTCTGCCTCCATGATTGCCTGAAACATGCACTGAGTGACCCATGATGTGACACCTGCAACAGGTGGTGGATGGACAAAATTCCTCCTGTGAGCACCCCTGTCAATCTGTCTGTGTGGGACCTCACCAGCTCTCTGGCTATGGCCAGTGTCTACACTCAATGAAGTCATAGTTGCCACACTGGCCTGTTCAATGTCTCCACCCTCTGACTGCCCAATATTTAAGGCCTGTCGGGACTGGGTATGCATGGGCATACTGATTATGTGTGGTGACAATGGGGACAGAAGAGGGATGTCAACCTCTGAGACAGATTCAGCTCTTGACACCCCAACCTGTGCCTCACTGTGGTCACCATCATCATCAGTGTCTGAAGAGACATTGACATCAGGTTATGTGGGGGAGAGACCCCAACCCCCCAGTCACCTGTGGAAACCAAGACAAAAGCAGTAAATTAATGCTTGCACTATTAGGTATGAAAAATCCACAAAGAGTCATGATAATGAGGATCCACAACTGCATTACCACTCTCACATCTTCTCATTTCCGCTTTCATGCACAATAGACTTCTTCACAACAAAATACACATTCTACTCAAGGCCTTTGTAACAAGCACATCAGGTACATCATGTGACACTTGACCAGTAAAATATACCTTTCAGGTAAGTAATATGACACTATACCTGATAAAACAACACATAAAACCCAGTCCACCTATCTTAACATATATACACAAATGCAAGTTTCAATGTCTAAGGTATGCACCATCAATTTTTTAGTTTTTACACAGCATATCAGATTAATTGCCACATGTACACCAGGAGGCTAATTCACTCTGAACTATAACTGCAAAAGTGTTTCTGCTCATTCAACTATACTCCTGTGATTACCCACTCTAGGAAACTTAAATAACTGTTCCCGACTGGAACATACAAACATTCTACTCTGGTTACATACAACATTAAGTATACATGGAAATTATCCATATATATATATATATATATATATTCCACAACAAAACAGTATCAAGCTTACCAGGAGCAAGACTATGATCTTGGACAACTCCTGATGGACCTGTAAAATGGTGAGGTAATTTCAGTACCACCACATGTTGCAGCACAACAAGGTAATACCTGCATATGTCTCACATGTACAGTAGCTACTGTGTTACTTGATGTATTGGTGATATTCTGAGTATGAGTGTACAACTGAGCTTAACCTCCCACCACAGCACACAGACCTGACACCCACATAAAGGTATGTACAGCCTGACAGGATGACTGCTACAATATTACAGTGGTGATCAAATTAATCTTACCTGCATGCTCCTCTGCTGTGGACACTGTGGCACCCACATCCATGATGAATAGTGTGATGGATGCCTGGGAGATGTCATGTGTCCCTAGGTTTGCCAGGAATTCCTCAGTGTCCATGAGTGGTTGTTCCATTGCAGGCTGTCTACTGGTAATGGCATGATCCTTGGTTACATCAGCTGCCTTTCGTCATGCATCTTTCACCATGTCTGTAGCACTGTGTAGAACCTGCTCATGTTTCCTGTCCTGGTGGCCAGTCTCATTCACATTCCAATTCAAAAACTAAAGAAAAACAAACTGTCAAAAAACAAACCAAAAGGTTCCGAACCAGCAGGTGTAAAACTCCAAAGGTTTATTAGGAAATGTAAAAGTAAAGTGCTTTTCGTCTCCCTTAGTAGGAAGACTTCTTCAGACAAAGGAAAAAATCATCAAACACAATTTAAAACCCAAAAAAAGGGGTGTGTGTTACAAAATTACAAACAGCTGCCTTAATTGAACCCACTGACATACCTTCACATTTAAAGTTGTATTACATTAAAAGCATAAATAAATGTCCACTTAGTGTAGACAGGGTGTCAAACATAAAAAAGCTTTCAAAAAAGAAACATGAACTTGATAAAAGTAACCAAGAATGTCTTAGTGAAGATTCAAGAACCTAATCAAGTGTAAATACTGTTTGTTTCCCTTAAAATACATTTTAGAAAACAACTTTTCATAGGGTAAAACAAAACTCATACAGAATCTTGTGATTAAAAATAAAATAAAATGAAGTAATGCTTGCAACTAAGTATATACAAATATAATATCCATTCCTTAACAGAAAAGGTAGTAAGGAGTACACATCTCTAATGCATGATGAAGAATCAATAATACATGAATAAATAAACAGTGCAACTCAACTAGGAGTCTACAAAAAGCGGAATTTCAAAGGCATTTCTAATAAAAGAAATGCTATTTCTAATGTTAAATAACCGAATATGTTTATTTCTGTGTTAAAAATCTAACACAGAAATTGCTTGTCATTTCAACGCCAACAGAATGCAACAACAGTATATGAAAAAGAAATTTTTTTTTTTTTTTTAAATGTTCCTTGAGCAATGGGTAAAGCACCAAGCTGCGATGAGAACACTTTCTAAGCTTTAGTATGCAAAGTTGTAGCAGCCAAAACAAGTCAAAATGCAACTGTTTTAGAAAAAATATGGCAAAGCATTGCGTAAAAGACACATCTAAATCAAAACAAACAAACCGCTGGATTCACAAGATGGTACTTCATTCAAGAACTGTGCAGGTACTAAGCATGCAAAAAAGGCAGATAGCCAAACAAATGAAAAATCAGTTCACAATCGTGCCCATGAATACGACACATTGCTCTGCAAATGAGTTTGTACTGTGTGCGAAAAAGGTAATAAATAAATTAGCAGAAGACAAAAGAAAGAAAGAAACACACACCTAAGTAAATCCACAGCTGTTGGTGTTCAATGACATTGACAATAGGTAAACTTAGTACTTCAAAATACCGTGGGTCTAAACATTAAGATCTCATTGTTACTTACGCAAAAAGGTGTATGTGTCTAGAAGTAAGCAAAAATCAAGTCAGACCACAATGCAGAACCTGACAAAAATAAAACATACAAATCCTGAACGAAACTATGCAAAATGAAAATAAAAATAAAAATAAAACTAAAATAAAATAAGGTAGGGTCAAAGTACAGCGAAGCGCTGCAGAGGTCAGAAAATCAATGTTTCTCAAGTTAAACATTTGTGAATTAAGGTTTTTTTTTTTTTGAAAATCTTTTTATTTTATTATCTTATAGACAAACAATACAAATCACAGAAGAACACTGTACAAACATCAACAAAAACTATATACAACTATACATTGCCCATATCATTCACAATATATACAACAGATAATACATTAAGGAGATATAATACAAAAATGAAGAGTGTTTCAGGTTAAAAGACAATCAAAGAATACATAACCAGACTTGAGGTTTAAGTAATGATGAAAGAAGTCTTATCTTAGCAGGTTTCTTAACTTTAAAACACAAGTCAAAGAGGTAACTTCGTTCAACCCTGGTGACGTGTAAGAGTTCATTTTAAGTTGCCAAATGAGTTCCTTTTTTTCTAATAACAATTGTTTTATTTTTGTCAGGTTCTGCATTGTGGTCTGACTTGATTTTTGCTTACTTCTTGACACATACACCTTTTTGCATAAGTAACAATGAGATCTTAATGTTTAGACCCACGGTATTTTGAAGTACTAAGTTTACCTATTGTCAATGTCATTGAACACCAGCAGCTGTGGATTTACTTAGGTGTGTGTTTCTTTCTTTCTTTTTTCTTCTGCTAATTTATTTATTACCTTTTTCGCACACAGTACAAACTCATTTGCAGAGCAATGTGTCGTATTCATGGGCACGATTGTGAACCGATTTTTCATTTGTTTGGCTATCCGCCTTTTTTGCATGCTTAGTACCTGCATGGTTCTTGAATGAAGTACCGTCTTGTGAATCCAGCGGTTTGTTTGTTTTGATTTAGAAGTGTCTTCCACGCAATGCCTTGCCATATTTTTTCTGAAACAGTTGCATTTTGACTTGTTTTGGCTGCTACAACTGTGCATACTAAAGCTTAGAAAGTGTTCTCATCGCAGCTTGGTGCTTTACCCATTGCTCAAGGAACATTTAAAAAAAAAAAAAAATTCTTTTTCATATACTGTTGTTGCATTCTGTTGGGGTTGAAATGACAAGCAATTTCTGTGTTAGATTTTTAACACAGAAATAAACATATTCAGTTATTTAACATTAGAAATAGCATTTCTTTTATTAGAAACGCCTTTGAAATTCCGCTTTTTGCAGACTCCTAGTTGAGTTGCACTGTTTATTTATTCATGTATTATTGATTCTTCATTATGCATTGGAGATGTGCACTCCTTACTACCTTTTCTGTTAAAGAATGGATATTATATTTGTATATACTTAGTTGCAAACATGACTTCATTTTCTTTTCTTTTTAATCACAAGATTCTGTATGAGTTTTGTTTTACCCTATGAAAAGTTGTTTGCTAAAATGTATTTTAAGGGAAACAAACAGTATTTACACTTGATTAGGTTCATGAATCTTCACTAAGACATTCTTGGTTACTTTTATCAAGTTCATGCTTCTTTTTTGAAAACTTTTTTATGTTTGACACCCTGTCTACACTAAGTGGACAGTTATTTATGCTTTTAATGTAATACAACTTTAAATGTGAAGGTATGTCAGTGGGTTCAATTAAGGCAGCTGTTTGTAATTTTGTAACATACACTCCTTTTTTTGGGTTTTAAATTGTGTTTGATTATTTTTTCCTTTGTCTGAAGAAGTCTTCCTACTAAGGGAGACGAAAAGCGCTTTACTTTTACATTTCCTAATAAACCTTTGGAGTTTTACACCTGCTGGTTCGGAACTTTTTGGTTCATTCACATTCCAGACAAGGTCTGTCCACAATGCAGCCTGCTGTTCCCCTGTTATGCCTCCCCTGGATAGGAGGATGTGATGATGCTGCTGTAACCCTTGAAGTATTATCTCATTCTCTGCATCTGAGATGGGGGCATGCCATTTACAATATATGAGTCCTGAAACACACCAAAAGGGAAACACATTATAGGATCGAATACACAGATGTCCACTATGTACAGATACAGCAAGAACAAAATAGCCGGCACTATCCACTGCTTTCTCACAAATGTCATACCCCACAGTGTGACAATATACTATGTGTGTGGATACATCAGAGATATTATCATTATTGACGTAGTTCCCTGTGTGCCATGAGAGATTCTGCTGTATGATCATACACCTAATACTACAGCCCACTATGGTACATCTCCTAAGACCAGCCACCCAATAATATGTCATGAGACCAGTGACAGACAAATAGCAGTGTGTTATTATAACCATTTTATATGGACAGTCCAAAACACCAGTGTGTCACAATGACAAAAAACAATGCAACCCTGATATATTGCACACCCCTGTATTTGTAAGACAGAGGGTATTAATGGCATGTCATTACCACAGGTCTAAGACAGGCTTACTATTGTGATCCTTATTCCCCATGCCTCTCTCCTACCATCTGCATCCTGTTATACACAAAAACCAGCTACATACCTGGTGGAATGCAGTACTCTGTTGAAATATGCTACTAGTAATGTTTCACAAAGGTGTGCTCTGTATGAGGAAAGTCTCATACAGAATGTTTGCCTATAGCCATCTGCCTGCATTTTCACATGCTTCTCATTAGCAGGTAATTGCATCTAAACCAATCTGTGATTCTGATGTGCTAATGCAGGCCAAACAACTGAGTTGCACTATCATTAGCCAATGGCAAGCAGCCACTGTGCAATATATAAGGTCTTCATGTAGAACAGGGCCCCTTTCTTAGCTGTTGCAATGGACATTGCTGGGGTGAGGAGATTACATCATCACAGAAGGTAGGTCTGTAGCAAAAACCTTTACATAGAGCTGTGTGTACCACAGGCTACAGCTACTACTGCAGGTAATAAACACAGGCAGAGAGTGTGAACACTTTGGAGGACAACAAGCTGTAGGTGCATCTATTTCAACTGTGTCAGCCATGTTGTAGAGACAGAGCCAGTGTGAGGGTACCCTTTCCACTCCACTTATAGCATGTGTTTAAGGTACATATGTTAGGCAACTGTGTCAATGTGTTAATAACAGAGTACTACATGCATACAGTAGTGCTATAAGGATATTTGGAGTGTGTCCCTACCTGCAGCCCTGTGACTTCCAGCACTGAAAAGCAGTTATTTAATTTGCAATGCTTTGTGTGGATAATGACTGCATAAATCATTTATTAATTGTTGTCTTCACAATAATGTAATTAAAATGCAACATAACACTTGATTTGAACACAGGAATGTGTGCAACAAAATGCACTATATGCAAGGCATTTAACAGACTGAGCTACCGAGTCACTGCTGCAGCCAGTGTATTTGCAAGATATATGTGTACACATACAGGCTGTGGCAAACATTTTCTACATCCAGTAAGTGCATGGCTTTATATGGATGTATTTATGCACCAGAGTCCCAGTTGAATACTTATTTTGCTATGAATGCCTTAGCAGGTGACTTTCTACATATTACTGAGAGAAGGACACATTTACTTGCTATCACAGGCCTCAGTTACATCTATTATCATGTATTTGGATGTTTAGTGGTGTACTATTGTACCAGAGTCCAAGGTACACTCCTATTTTTTCCATTACTTTTTATTCCAGTTTTCACGGTGCACAGCTCTGCTGAAACACATCTAATGACTATAATTGGCAATTACTATGTTTTGCTTAAACCACTTGTTTTAACTAACAGTTGCATGGACTGGTGGGTTAATACAGTGTGCTAAAGGCCTGATGGGTTTGAAACATGGCAATGTGTTTATTTTGTACACGAGTCTTACAATGTTAGAAATATGTATAGTTATTATAACTCTATTTAGCTTAGCTTAGCTTAGCAAACCTGAGAAATATGGCACATCATGAAGTGCCGCACTAAAAAAATATAAAGAAAAGAAAAAAAGAGGAGATAGGAAAGTGGTGAAATGGGGCCAAATAGGGGGAATAACATAGTGAAAGGTGGGGAGGGATGTGTAGGAAGGGTGTAGGAAAGAATCATAGCTATCCATTTTCTTGTACAGCAACGACTATGCACTTTGACAGAATTTGTAGATGAATTTGGATTCTCAAACCACAGAGAAAGGTGCGAGGACAACATAACTGTGTTGTCAAGCTGAACTACATGTGTCCAGTGTAGAAGTGTGTGAAATGGAGAGCTATATATGGGACAATATATTTTTGTTGGGACAGATGCCCATATATATATATATATATATATATATATATATATATATATATATACATATTTTTTTTTAAGGTGAGAGTGGAATGTTGGGGAAGGGACATAGGTACATGTGGAGGAGGTAAGTTGGGTAGGTGAGGATGCATTTGGAAACAGGCAAGACAGCAGACAGGGACTGTGTGTGACACAGAAGTGAGTGAACACCTTGGATAAGAAGGGTGTTGCGGAATCTGAGTCCCATGTGTCTCCAAATGGCAGCAGCATGACTCTTGTCCCCACCCATGGAACTGTTGGCACTGCTCCATCACTTTCCCATCAGGTTGACCAGCATAACTTCACCCAGCATGGGCAGCAGTCATTGCCATGGTGGACTGTCCTGTGCACCAAGACTGGCAGCTCCACCCAGGCGACAACTCCCCCTATGCCACCGCTCCCAGAGGGGGGCCCATTCCCATCCCATGGGTGGTACTGCCCGATGGTGCAGGTAGTGCAGGGGCAGTAGAGGGGGCACCACAGGTCTGGATCCTAGATATGCCAGGACCCGCTGCCATGGCCAGTTCAGGCCAGAACTGGCCTACCTTGAAGTGCTGTGGTAAATTAGTTATAGCAATAAGTTACAGTTAGTAATAACCAAACCATTGTTATTATTAACATAATTAAACATTATATTTATTAATCCAAATACATATTAATGTATATTATATGCAACACAACATTAAGTAACATAACAGTCAGTATAGTAACAATTTGCCAATACGAAGTAAACCATAGGGCCAACAAAACAGTTAGTTTACCAAATATGTTAATATTGCATCATAATAAAACATAACAATAATCAACCACATTTTCCAAAAGGCAGTTAGTTTAACAAATTATGTTATTATTAAATCATAATAAAACATAACAATAATCAACCCCATATTTTTCTAAGTTTAACAAAATATGCTAATGTTAAAGAATCATAATAAATAACAGTAATAAATAAAATGAAGATAAGGGGAGGGGAGAGAGAGAGAAGCCTTCCATTACAGACATTGCAGATTAGATCCCTGAAAACACTGATAAGAAATACTTTACATGTGTATAGTGTCAGTTTTGAGTACATTGACTACAATTCTCCTATAGCTGATGCAGCACTTACATACATCTCAAGCTGTTAGCATGGGTTAGTATGGGCAAAGCACTAACAAATGCAGTTACACCACTACATGGAACAGTTTCATCTAATGTGGATTTATAGAACTACCCAGGTGTTCTGTAAATGGATTTGGCAATACATTGCATTCCAGATAATAATTTATCTGTTAATCATGTGACAGACAGATTAAGCAGTTTTAATTACATTATGAGACATTGTGATACTTGAGAGGCATGTTTGTGTACAGTAAGTAAACTAGACAACCTTAGTTAGCAGGCATGGGAGTAGAACCCAATAGCTATGGCTATAGAGCGCATCTGCAAATAATGTAATAATTGACTTAGTAGAGACATGCAAGGGATACAGCCATACTGGTATTAAACATCTTTATTTATGAATCAGCAATGCTGATGGACACATTCTTGGTGTAGATGTTAACATTCTGTGAAATGTAAACACAATATATGCTCATAATATGGGCTTCCTCATCCATATATTTGTTGTTTTCCTGGTGAGAGAGAAAATGTGAGCATTATGTGACTGAAAATTTAGTGCTACATACCACTGGATTCGAACCCAGGACTGTGTGGTGAAAGCATTTAACAGACTGAGCTATTGAGACACTGCTGAGCATTGAGTGACTGATACTTGCCGGGAGGTCACCTGGAACTATACTATGAATTGAGCAATATAAATCACAGGACATTCCCCTGGCATTCTAGTACTATTACAGTATTATACTTGACTGCAGTGACAGTAGAACACACATGCTTGCAATACAGCTATACTGCATATATTAAAAAAGCTGTATTTTAGAACCAACAATGTTAGTGAACATAGGTTCATAGATAGGTTCATAGGTGTGTACTAGGCTATATAGCTATATAGATGATACACACACACACACACACACACACACACACACACACACACACACACGCACACGCACGCACACGCACGCACACGCACACACACGCACACACACACACACACACACACACACACACACACACACACACACACACACACACACACACACACACACACACATATATATATAGAGAGCACAATCCACACTGTTATGAATGATATATATGCCATTAATGTTGTGAAACACCTATGTACATGGTGTGTGCATAAGTAGAACATGCAGCACACATACATCTGGTGTAACTACTTGAATGGTGTTCCAGACCATCAGACAATCATGTATATTTCACAAAAGACAATCATGTATATTCCACAGAAAGAAAACTTAGGGATGGCCAATAAGCTGTGTGACAGCATACAAAGACAAAGGTGGTACACTTCAGTTACACACATCACTGGAAGATGGTACATGAAGAAGGATGCATTGTACACAGTTATTGGTATGATGAAGGCTGGAAACCATGAAGGTATTATATCCTCTGATGTGCATCATGTCCTTCGTATACCCAGTACTTATGTTACATTCAAGAGATTAGTCAACACTGCAACCACATCCTTGTGGATGTACCATTTCTCATCTACCCCAGTACCTGGGTCACATACGTATTAGTCTGATTATAAAGTATGATGTCCACATTATACTTGGCGGGTGTGTTTGTTATCTGTATCAGTAAATCCTTCCAGTTTTCATGTCAATGCAGGTCATGGCTGTGGCAGCAATTTTTGGTATGTGTTGATACTGTCTGTATTATATTGATATCACAGTTATAGTCAGTGATTCCTCACAGTCTGTAGTTCTTCAGGCAGCTGTTTGGGCACAGCATATGTATGCCATCTGTGATGTCCATCACTTAACTAATGGGCAGGAAAGGGCCCAGCAAACAGCCCTGCTGTATGGACCTGTTCACTGGACCTAAGATATAGGTCATGTTACACGTTTCAGCATAGTGAGATGCCATGAATGTGATACATTGATCTACCCATTTGGTGATATAGCTCTTTATAGTCACATATGACAGTGTTGATTGAATACCTTAGTCTGGATTTGTGTTAAATGTCTTGTCCTGGTCAAGTTCCACAAGTGATACTTTGTCATCATGCATGCCCTCAATGACCTCTTTGAGAATATCTATCAGGTGTAACAGGCATGACATAATATTAGCAACTCACACAGGTCTGTTGCACACAGCCAGAATATTGCTAGTGTACATGTAGAAGAGGTCCATGATGACATGTTAGTCTACCTCACAGTCAAGGAGAGTCAGGATGTCTCTATACATGCATGCATCAGGTGCTGTCACCCAACCATACCTCTCAACTGTACAGTTATTTGCAGAATGTCCAGACTTTTGCCTTATATTTTTGTTTCGTTTTTCATAAAATTGTGATTTTCTGGCAAATTAGTGGCAAATCATTAAATAATGAAGTTAGAAAATAATGACAGACGTTTCAATTTCAGACTTGATACCCTTCAGAAAATTCATGCTAATGCAAAACCTGTTATTCTATCAACTTTCTAAGTTTGTAGGAGCAGTATTTAAAAATTGTCCCTATTTTTGGGGCTTTGTCCTACTTTTATTTATGGCTTTGCAAAGATTTCTTGCTGAAAGAGGTTGACAAGTATGCTCCCAACTCAGGTGGATGCATGTTAATGGACTCCCTTGTATTGGAACATAGCCCATACGGAAGGTGTATTGAAGTGTGTGCTCAATTGTATCAGAAAGGTGTATGTGCTGAATCATGTCATAGGCAATCTGTGATGTTGTCACACCCATTTGCTCCATGTAATAGGCCTGGACGAAGGTAAGACAAAGGATACTGCCTATTGTGATCTGGCCTAGAGATTTCACACAATACCACATGCAGGTATCATTGGGAAACACTTCCATCTTTGCAGCAGTTGATGGCTCACCAACAGAACACAGAGTGTGAATGTTGGTGAATCAACCTGTACCAGTACAGCTGTCACCATTGGCAAAACCCAGGGATCTGTGCTTGGCCCTTCACTGTTTGAACTCTATTTCTTGACAGTTCAGGCTAAAGTATATGGCCTATGGCTTACCAAGTTTGTTGAATCTTCTATATTGGGTGCAATCATTGAGTCCACCAATGATGATAACATAGTACAGGAGGGGCTAACTCAGACAACTGAATGATGATAAAGGCACATGATCTACAAACAAATGCAGAAATATGTATTTGTTATGTTGTCCATCTGAAAAGTAGAATTCCATGTTAAGCAGAACATTGACAACAGTCCTGCTATGCAAAAACCCAATGAAGCAATCATTGGGAAAACATGCAGATATGAATCTGAACTTTGACTACTGTGTCCACACTGGTATTGAAGCCTATGTTGTGCATATCATAATTCACACCATCATATTGAACTCTTAGGATTGTATAACAGCACTGAATTCAAATCTCATTAGGATACTAATAGAGTCTACAGCTCTCTTTTGCATGTACTTCACCAGACACATGCAGCTGCTGGAGAGACCACAGGGCTTTCTCAGCAAGATAACGTAGGTCTAGAAATCATGCCATGATGTATGTGGATAGATTAAAAGCCATGTCACTGTAGTCCTTATTGTATAGGATGAGGTGACTTCTGCCTGGGCTCCAGGCCAATCTCTGACCCTTCCCTGGTGGGAGTACTGCATATCCAGAAATCTGATATAGCTGATGATATCAGCATTGTCTGCTGAGAAGAATATGGTAATAATAGTGTCCCACATGCTGGTGTAAAAGGCTCTCTGTAATGTCAAGCGAGAGCTCATACATACACCTAGTTGACTGTAGTTAGAATAGAACCCCTACCTATCTTAGTACACATACTACAGAACCCAGTACTTTATGCAGTGCCACATGTCAAGTCTGATTTTGAGTGTCTCAGACAACACATTATAGCTCATGACATCAGCAGTGTCTGTTGAGGAGACTATAACAGTGTTCCACCTGGTGGTGCAAAACACTCTCTGCAATGTGAAGCAACAACTTACAAGCAAATCCCAGCTGGGTGCAGTGAGAACAGAACTCCTACCTATCTAAGTACACATACTACAGAACCCAGTATTTTATACAAATGCCACAGCTCAAGTCTGATTGGGTCTGTGTCAGACAACACTTTATAGCTGATAACATCAGCATTGTCTGTGAAGAGAATATAACAGTGCCCCACATGGTGTAAAATGCTCTCTGTAATGTCAAGCAAAAGCTCACACACATGCACACACACACACACACACACACACACACACACACACACACACACAAACCACACAACCACACACACACACACACACACACACACACACACACACACACACACACACACACACACACACACACACACACACAGACACACACACACACACACACACACACACACACACACACACACACACACACACACACACACACACACACACACTTGACTGCAGTGAGAATAGAATCCTTGCCTAAGTACACAGACTACAGAACCCAGTACTTAATACGTGTCACAACTCAAGTCTGACTTGAAGTGTCTCAGACAACACATTATAGCTGATGACATCAGCATTGTCTGTTGAAGAGAATATAACAGTGTCCCATGTGGTGGTGTAAAATGCTCTCTGTAACGTCAAGCAACAGCTCACTCACGCACAAAGTTGACTGAAGTGCAAACAGAACCCCTATCTATCTAAGTACACAGACTACAGATGGCAGTACTTTACACATGCACCATAGCACAAGTTTGACTTTTGTAACAGTGCAGGTGAATTTATAGTAGATGACATCAACAGGCCATGTGGAAGAAAAGATGTTGGGTGGGCTGCATGAAATGGATGTGTAGCATCTGCAAGTATCAAAATACTGTCAATCCATGTCATTGGAACAGTAACTGTGTGATACACATTTCTGCTCTTCTGTCTAGAAACACACACAAACACACAGAGTTGACTGCAGTGAGAGCAGAACCCATATCTATCTAAGTACACAGATTACAGAGCGCAGTACTTTACACAAGCAACAAGGCACAAGTCTGACTTTTACAGGAGTGCAGGTGAACTTATAGTAGATGAGAATCAGCAGGCCATGTGGGAGACAAGATGTTGGGTGGGCTGCATGAAATGGGCGTGTAGGCATCTGCAAGTATCAAAATACTGTTAATCCATGCCATTGAAGCAGTAACTGTGGGATACACATTTTTCCTCTTCTATCTAGACACACACACAGTTGACTGCAGTGAGAGCAGAGCACCTACCTAAGTACACAGACTACAAAGCAAAGTACTTTAAGCAAATGCCACGGCACAAGTTCTTCTTTTACAAGAGTACAGGCGAACTTATAGTAGATGACATTAGAATGCCACGTGGGAAAAAATATGATGGGAGGCCTGCATAGGTTCATAGCTTCATAGGTTCATAGGAGGCTACTACCTTATGGCCCTAGGGTGTTTAGAAACCTAGCCATGTAAAAACACAAGTACCTTTATTGAGCATATTTAGATGTTCATTGTTAGCAGAGTGATTTTGTGAGCAGCACAAAATGGTCCTGTCCATAAGGGATATAGGTTCCACCTCAGAGGTGACTTTACAATCACCCAAAGATTAGTCAAGGTTGCTCTTTGCACTTGAACAGGGTCATTGAGGAGCACTGCTTCACACACAGTGGGAGCCTATTACAGAGAAGTTTAAATCACTGATGGATATATCTGTCTCTCCAGCATGTTCTGTTTATGTCACAGGCTAGGTTGAGAACCATAGAGCAAGTTATCATTGTTCCATTTGATTTGCAGATGTCCAGCATTTCCAGTATGGCAAAGTCTATGACTGCTATGTGGGTCAGGCATAGGTCACCTCTCAGCAGCCTGCATGATACTGAGTACAGTGACAAGTTTGTCAGTCTTTCTATATATGTGATGTTTGGAGACCCTGGATTCTCCCAAGCACAAACCTTTGTGTTCTCCAGCTGTTGCAGGTGTCTTATGAGATACAGACAGAAGAGAGCATTGTACTCAATTATTGGTCTGATAAGGATAGAGTACACCAGAGGTATGACCACTCTGGTCTTGGATGTGATGTTAATGTGTATGATGTGCAGAATGCAAAATGTGGGTGTCACCACTATAGAGACATAGTAATAAAAGTGTAGATTGCTATTAACATGTGTTCCCAAGTCTCACAATACTGAGTTTGAGATTAGAGGGGTGCTATGTATATCATAATTAGCAGGGGTACTTCATTGGGAAAGTGGACAATGAGGCACTGTATGTTTTAAGGTTCAGTGCATGAGTTTGCCACCTATCATTCGTGTGTGTTTGCAATACATTACAATCATTGGGGGACTCTATATGAGTGGGTCCAGTTACCACTCATCTGCAATCTTGGTAAACCACAGGCCATCTACCATTGCCTATGCTTCAGGGAAGTAGTTTGCAAACAGTTGAGGGCCCAGCAGAGATACTTGTGGTATTCTAATGGTAAGTGGTTAGTGGTGGAGGTGCAGTCCCCAGCTTTGAGAGTGTGTTCTATTGGTGAGCCAGTTGGCTATACATCTACTACCATATGGCTTAATTCCCGTATGAGAAATCTTCACTATGAGACATGAATGGGGAATAGTGTCAAAGACCTTGGATAACTAAACATAAAAAAAGTAAAATAATATCGTTAGCTCCCAAAGTATCCTTCAGCAAAAATTCTGGAAACAACGTAGTAAAGATGAACTGCAAGGATACACCACGAGAAAAGATGAGTAAAATCTTGCTTTATTCCAGTAAAAACATGAAGTAGGATAAGCGCTTTCGCGTGCGCTATGCACGCTTCATCAGATCAATGAAATTAAATTAAAACAGTTCTTATATAATAAAATTCATCCAATAAAATTCATCCAATAAAATTGTTAGCTTCAAATTGAACTAATTAATCAATTAGAACCTTATGACATTAACTTTCTAAAGCTGAAACCAAACAGATGAATTATACTAAGCTTCCTGCATCGTATAGCTTCACATCAAGTGATCGCAAAACAGGCCTTTCTTTTTCTATTATTCAGAGAACACATATAATTTTCTTTCAATAAGTGACATTAATCATACATTTATATAATATATTTGCGTAGAAATCATGTTAAATATTGAAATTATTTGAAACTCAAATGGATGTGCATTTAAAGCACTAGTTCCCATTAATTGCAGTTTGTTCAGAAGTCTTCCTTCATCCCGTAATGAACAGTCTCAGTAAAATCACTTCAATATGCATGAACAAATTCTACATGATGTCATTCGTTAAAACATTTCGCCAATGCATAACGTATGCCAATAATATGTTAGGCTTATACGTTAATAATTAATTTCCACTAGTTTTTTAAGAATTTCTGAGAAAGACAAACGTCTAAGGGTCATATACTATACGCATCAAATCTTTTCCAATGAGAATAGATCAACCTAACATACCATAATAGTCAAATGTCACTTCATTCACATATACCACATCTCTTAGTTCTATATTCTATATTTCATCATTCATTAAAGAGACAAATAAAATTAGGACTGGCATCATGACAATTGATGTATTAACAATAAATATACTAAAAATAACACAGGCTAAATACGATAAATATTGTGTGATAAATACAAATATAAATATAACTATAGATATGAATATAGTGAAACTGATGAATGATACATAGTACAACATTGATCTGTCGTGTCTAAAAGACTGTATGATTTTCCTTACTATTTACCTCTGAATAAGGGGCATTTCAATGGTAAAAATAATAAAAGTATTAAATTAAAAAGTTAAAATATTGAAAAAATGTTGCAGTAACAATATATAAAAAATCTAGAAATAAATATTGATTAAATTATCTATTTATAGAATATTAAGCCATTAATTCTAAATAGGGACATCTTACCTAGAAGATAACCACATATATTCAAAATAAATAAAACAACACTCAGAAAGTAAGAATGTTGAAATGTGTAAGTGAATGTCACCCTAAGCTCTGCAAAACATTTGTAAAATGTTACCCCTTCCTTCTATAACAACATCACTAGCAATAGTATGCATTCACGTTACATTATTATGTCTCCTACAATAGAATAAAATAAAATGAACCAAACGTAAACTATGAATATAATACAAAACCTTATTTTATTTCTATTTCTTTCTTATCTTATTGTAGCATATCAAACTTAAATACTCTTACTCTTATCGGATTTTAGTATAAACATTCCAATTTCCATAAAACACTAGAGTCAAAAGATCCTAGTAGTAATCATCAGCACTATGGTACTATCTCTTTTCAAGAATAGGCTTCAAGGACACATAATTATTAATTCCTGGTTCCTTATGTGCTGCGGATTTGAAAATCCAGCCTAACTCTATTTCCAATAGATGGTTAACATTGTCACCCAATCTATTGCTCATTCTCACTACTTGCAATACCCTAAATTTAAACTCATGTGTAGGATTAAAATTAATATGTTTCGCCAGTGCATTTAATTCATTCCTTTTGCGAATATCGTATATATGATTGTAAATACGTTCTTTTAATTTTCTTTTTGTTAATCCAATATAGAAAGCCTCGCAAGAAGTGCAATTCGCCATATAAATCAAATTAGCGCTGTTACAGTCAGCATGTGTTCTTGGTTTAAATTAAAAAAAAACATATGGATGTCTATAATCTTGTGTAGTATTTATAAATTTACACATGTTACAGCACTTACAGGGGAAAGTACCCCATAGTGCATCGTTACTATGGTCATTCTTATCACTAAAGCTTCTCGAAAAAATATCTTTCAGGTTGTCACATGTCTTGAACATAAAAGTAGGTTTCTGTCCTACTAAAAGCCTAATATCATCCATCATAGTCAGAATATTCCGGTTCTTAGTTATTACTTTCCTAATGTGTGCATTGTCATTCGTATATTTCATTAAGTAAGCTATTTTATTACTATTTTTATCCCTTTCCCTATATTCTGTTATATATTTAAATCTATCATAGCCTGTTTCCATATTTCTCTTTACTGTGTCTTCTTGATTCATATCTTTTCGATTCAAAAATGAACATATAATATCATCTCTTATCTCCTTAGTCAAATTATAATTATAACCTCTTTCTGTGAATATTTGTACCTTATCATCAGCTTCCTCTTTTAGTATAAGTGGATCCTTACATAATTTAGTCAGTCTTAAAAATTGACCTTTCATTATCCCTGTGAAAGTATGTCTGGGATGCATACTGATTTGTACTAACATATTATTCTTCCAGCATTTCTTTCTAAAGATCTTTGAAATCAAATTGCCTTCTTTATTGAAATACAAGTTCACATCCAAGTAATTGATACTTTCTCTAGAGTATTCAAATGTAAATTTCAGAAATTCTGTAGTGGATTCCAAATATGTAATAAATTGCTGTAATTCTACGACTGTCCCATTCCAAAATAACACCACATCATCAACAAATCTTCTATAAAAACATATTTTTTCCATCCAATTACTATCAAATAAACATGATTTTTCCCAGAAATATAAGACCAAATTCGCGTAAGAATTCGCACATGGGGTGCCCATGGCAACACCCCATGTTTGAAGATAATATTTATTATTAAATAAAAATACATTATTGTATAGCACCAAATCAAGCAATTGGCTTATCAATATTTGTCTATCTGCAGAAAAATCACTTTCATTCATCATGATTTCACGGATGGCTTGCAACCCATATTCATTTGGTATACAAGTGAACAGGTTGCATATATCTAGTGTCACTAATATTGATTTACCTGAAATCATTTTGTCTTGTGGGATTAAATCTATCCCTTGTAAAAGATTTTGTGTGTCTCTTAGAATAGTGTCTATTTTGTCAACAATAGGTCTAAGCATTTTTTCTAAAAATATTGAAAGGTTGTAAGTGGCCCAGTTTCTCCCAGAAACTATAGGTCTCATTGGTATAGGTTTAACCTCCTTATGTATTTTGGGCAAGCCTTTTAAAGTTGGTATCAATGGCTCCTGAATGTACAAAAAATCATACATTTCACTGCTGATTTGGCGACACATAAGTAAATCATACAAGTTATTTTTTATATTACTAATTATTTTAATAACTTGCCCTAAGGCCAACTCACTATAGCTCTCTGTGGAGTTAAGAGATGTCTCAATATTTTTGATATATTCTTCTCTATTCAATATTACTACTCCGCCACCTTTATCAGCGGAGGTAATCAAGATGTTATTATTTCTCTTCAATTCTTGAAGTGAATAGTACTCATTTCTGTCTAAATTACAAAACTTGTTGCTAACATGCTTTAATGAATAAAATTTATACAAGTCATTCTCACATGACTTTACAAAACATTCTACCATGGCTGGTAGTTGAGGAGAGAAAGTACTCTTATTTTTAAAAACATCTACATTAACATTTTTAGCAGCTTCAGACAAACTCTTCTTGTCATTAAAAAACAACTTTAGAGCAATGTTCCTTGCAAACATTCTCAAATCGGTGAAAGTTTCTGCCAAAACACTCGATTGTGACGGAATGAACTTTAACCCCTTATTTAACAGAGACAGGTCAGAATCAGACAAAATATAATTAGAATAGTTAAACACCAAGCCAGTCAGTTTAAAGTTCTTTTCTGTTGCCCGTACCTCTCCTGTGAATATTTTCGTTTTCTCGGTCCCCGACTTGTTGATCTCCCTCTGTTGAATCGATCCATCTTGATCGGAAAAGGGCCATCAGTAGGTTTGTTGAAAATAACGGTGTTGCGTCTAATCGTACCTGTCCTTTCAGGATCGTCAGCGTGTACCAACACCTGTTGGTTCGGGGGTGGAGTGCTGTAATTCTGACTCTCTATGTGTTGTTGCCTTCTCGCATCGCTTGGTTCAGTAATGCAGGAAACGGCTCCAGGCAATGGCACCAAATTTAAATCAGTGGTTCTTCCTGCATCCGGTTCTCCATTTTGTGAATGAATATTGCGATTAATTCTAGTATTATTGGCCTCATTTACTCTGGGCCAAATAAAGATGTTACCCATTCTAAAGTCTTGAACATCTCTGGCTAATTTTCTTTCTTTTATATTCTTTAGTTTATCACTATAAATATTAATCTGTGCACAGATGATATTGAGCTTCCTTATGCATGTCTCTGATTTAAAGCGGTCAGTTATATCTTTAAACAAACTGTCTATTCTCTTTTGTAGCTCAGCTTCAATAGGTTCAAAGTGTTCTAATAATAGATTGATGTAATAGAAACCAAGCTCCAAGTTCATTTCTTGCCATTTCTTAAGCAAAGCAGGGTATAATTGACCGTAAGTAGGCATGCACAGAACGCGCATGCCTCTCGGTATAACCTTAAAATGGTTACACGCTTGTAAATGTTTCCTTTGCCAAGACAGTCTCTGGAGTTTATAAAAATTATTCTCTAATTCTTTAGTGAGTTCATGAAACTCAGTCATATTCTCATCACCAACATTAGTTGTTATTATTGTGCTCACCGTTTCTGAGAAGTTCAAATTCAGCAAAGGATTGTTTTTTTGTGGTAGAAAAGCATCAATGTTAAGCATATTCAATTTCCCCTCCGGATTATAGTCCAATTCCACTTCAGTATTCTCCATAGCGTGGAGGTAACGATACAAAACAGCAAACACCAAAAAAGTAAAATAATATCGTTAGCTCCCAAAGTATCCTTCAGCAAAAATTCTGGAAACAACGTAGTAAAGATGAACTGCAAGGATACACCACGAGAAAAGATGAGTAAAATCTTGCTTTATTCCAGTAAAAACATGAAGTAGGATAAGCGCTTTCGCGTGCGCTATGCACGCTTCATCAGATCAATGAAATTAAATTAAAACAGTTCTTATATAATAAAATTCATCCAATAAAATTGTTAGCTTCAAATTGAACTAATTAATCAATTAGAACCTTATGACATTAACTTTCTAAAGCTGAAACCAAACAGATGAATTATACTAAGCTTCCTGCATCGTATAACTTCACATCAAGTGATCGCAAAACAGGCCTTTCTTTTTCTATTATTCAGAGAACACATATAATTTTCTTTCAATAAGTGACATTAATCATACATTTATATAATATATTTGCGTAGAAATCATGTTAAATATTGAAATTATTTGAAACTCAAATGGATGTGCATTTAAAGCACCAGTTCCCATTAATTGCAGTTTGTTCAGAAGTCTTCCTTCATCCCGTAATGAACAGTCTCAGTAAAATCACTTCAATATGCATGAACAAATTCTACATGATGTCATTCGTTAAAACATTTCGCCAATGCATAATGTATGCCAATAATATGTTAGGCTTATACATTAATAATTAATTTCCACTAGTTTTTTAAGAATTTCTGAGAAAGACAAACGTCTAAGGGTCATATACTATACGCATCAAATCTTTTCCACTGAGAATAGATCAACCTAACATACCATAATAGTCAAATGTCACTTCATTCACATATACCACATCTCTTAGTTCTATATTCTATATTTCATCATTCATTAAAGAGACAAATAAAATTAGGACTGGCATCATGACAATTGATGTATTAACAATAAATATACTAAAAATAACACAGGCTAAATACGATAAATATTGTGTGATAAATACAAATATAAATATAACTATAGATATGAATATAGTGAAACTGATGAATGATACATAGTACAACATTGATCTGTCGTGTCTAAAAGACTGTATGATTTTCCTTACTATTTACCTCTGAATAAGGGGCATTTCAATGGTAAAAATAATAAAAGTATTAAATTAAAAAGTTAAAATATTGAAAAAATGTTGCAGTAACAATATATAAAAAATCTAGAAATTGGCTGTTGGCTATACATCTACTACCATATGGCTTAATTCCCGTATGAGAAATCTTCACTATGAGACATGAATGGGGAATAGTGTCAAAGACCATGGATAACTAAACATAAGTGTTATGTCCTGTTATCCCTCATCCAGGTCTTTGGTGTCAGTATCAAAGAAGTCCACAAAGTTTAATAAGCAAAATCTACCCTTGACAAAAACAAAATGGGTTGGGTCAAGTGTTTTGAAGGTCACCAATGTCTCTGTAGATATGGTCCATGCTGATTCCTTCCCTAGCCTTGCAGATAAAGCTTTTTTAGGTGTATGGCCCAATAGTTGTAGTTCTGCATGTTATCAGATTGATGCACCATGCATATCACTCAACATTTGATATTACATTTTGTAGTGTGGTTGATATATTTGTGGAAAATGTACTGAGACACCATGGTTGCAGTGCTTGCTGAGGTGGCAACACATGCCTATATTGTAAATATGTGACATACTGTGAGATAGGGCCTTCAGTTTGTAATGTTTCCACATATAATGTCATGTCATAGACAACAAATGGACAGTAAACAGCAGTAACACACAATATTTAGTTTTCCATAGCGCAGCAGGCAGTGGGTTTGTGCAACTGTTAGCAAAGTGTATATGCATACGTGATACATGTTTGTACATAGCTAAGCTATGTCCAAATGTGAGCCACATTGCTAAAGTCTGACAGTACTGAGTATGAAACAAACCTAATGCTTGAAAGACTTGTTGACAGCATGTGTTAATGCATTAATACATTCTTGTTTGGGGCCATATAGTACTGGTTTTAAATCTAGGTATATCTAATACTTTCAAATACTTTTAATTAAGAGTGATACTGCAATAACAATAATTGTTTATAGAAAATGTGTTGCTGTCTGTTGGCATAGCACATTGAGCAGCGGTAACCGCAGTTGTTTGTCGCCATTCATTGTTGCTGCACATTGGTGCATGATGCCCACCTCCGAGAAAACATGGTGCCCAAAAAGTGAAGGTGTTCATTTATTTTCCAGCAACTTATGTGTGTTGTGTGTGTGATTCTATTTTTCTGACCAGATTAAAGTGGTGAAGTGGGGTAGATAGAAAAGTGGTGAAATGGGGAGCAAGCAGGGGGAAGGGCAAAGGTAAAGCAGGACAGGAATATGCAGGAGGGAGGATGGAAATAACCATAGCTATCCATTCCTTTAACAGTGTAAACTGAGCATATGTGCAAAATATTAACTGAATTTTGACTATCACCTCCAGACAGAGGGGTGACCACAACTTTATCAAGTTGTATAGCCAATGGGATCAAATCAAGTGTGTCAAGAAGACATGTGTGCAAAATGTAGAGCTATGCATGAGATGATTGTTTTTTTTTTTTCTTTTTTTTTTGTGGGACAGGTGCCCATTTATGTTTTATTTCAGAGAGACAGGAAAGTTGGGGAGGGGCGTAGGTATTTTGGGACTGGTAAGTTGGGTAGGTAAGGAAGCAATTGCAGACAGACAAGACAAAGAAGACAAGAGAAAGGGATGGTGATGGACCCAAAAGGTTGGGGAACACCATGATTGGGGTGAGGATGGAGACATCATTTCACTCCACTGGTGGCTGGATTGCTTTATATCTCCTCCTTCTCCTAGTACAATGCAAAATGAGGGAGAGCAACCACTCCAACTGCGGTAGTTGTGCACCAGTGGTGTGGCACACCACCCTGTGCACTATCTCTGGCAACCTGGTGTGGGTGATGAAATCACCACCTCGACCAGTGCTCCCAGAGGGTACCAATGGAACAGCCTCTGGGGCAGGACTTCCTGTGTGTACAGGTAGTGCAGGGGCAACAGAGGCAGTGCTTCCAGGTTGGCTCCCAGATTTGCTGGCCATCGGTGCTGGAGCCAGTGGAGGGGGGCTGCCAGATCCAGTGGGACTGGCCTACCCCGCTGTGCTGTGGAGCATTTATTGATGTGGTACAAATGGATGAAATAGACTCATTTTAATGACACAATAAAAATAAAACAAGAAAAGAAATAAAAGAAAAGAAAAGTAAAATAAAGTAAAATTGTTTTATAATAACATAAAATCAAATCAAAATAAAATAAAAATCATAAAATAAAACAAAAATTTATCAAAATTATTTTAATACAGAATATAAAATAAAATGAAAATAAGATTAAAAAGAGAGATAGCTGGGGTGAGAGAAAAAAGGGATAACATTAGTACTTTTCCTATGTGACATACAATGCATTAATACAATTATTTAACTGTATCATCTTAACTTTTACATTTAAGTGTACACCCTCCTAACATATGCACACTGTACTACAGATTACAGCAAGTAATCCTTGAAATGTGCATATATTGCACATATATATGTTCCTGTTTTACAGATTACAGTTCACAGCAAGGCATTTTGCCACTGGTATAGAGATTTTAATTTAATGAAAATATTATTGAAGAAATAACAGTATTGTGTAGTTGTGAAGTTTGGTATTTGAACCCACCACCTCTTACTAAAGTCAAATATTGGACTCTATAATTGGTTTGTGGTATAGACTAATGCATGCTTACTTGCTCTCACAGTTGGGATATGCATGCTCAAATTTATACTTTTGTATAAAACACTAAAAATAATCTTTAACTTTTAATGCTACAATAACAGTACTCTTCTGCTGCATACATACTAAATAATTCCCTCATTCTCACCAATCTATCCCTGTTGGTTCTCCCATTGTACTCCTGATCACTGGTGTCTATGGAAAAAATAGTAAAGAACAGAACACCATTATGCATACCAGTCTTGCCTATATTCAACTTTCTAAGTCTTACAAGTACTTTCTATAGTTGATACTTACACAGCTGTGGGATGTCTTCAGCACTAAATTCCTCAGTCCAAAGGTCAAGTGGATCCCTCTTCCTCCTTTGTAGGTCATGGAAATGATGCCTACATTGCTCTCGTGTGTGGAGGATACCTGCAGCCCTGGATGAGTCTCAGGCTAAACTATCCTAAGCCTCAGACTTGTATTGGGAGTCAGACTAGTCTCCTTGCAGAAGCCTTTGGCTGTG
The DNA here is from genome assembly GCF_019279795.1 of Protopterus annectens. Taxonomy (NCBI): domain Eukaryota; kingdom Metazoa; phylum Chordata; order Ceratodontiformes; family Protopteridae; genus Protopterus; species Protopterus annectens. The sequence continues at coordinate 51,448,657 of NC_056727.1, read as the reverse complement.
GTTCTTAACTGGGAGTCCACTGAATATCCTGGACTTCTGGACACCCCACCTCTATGCCCTAAACCTGTTACCTTTCCCCACAAATGCCTGCCATGTCTACCACTAATTTAGAGCAATGGAACCTGATGATTTCCTGCCAATTCTAGTACTGCATTTACTGGAGTGCGTATACAGTTTGGCACTGTTGCACTCCACTTATCATTGTGCAAATGCATTGCTGAGAGTGTGCACCCCAAGCAATGTGTTTGTGCAATGGTAAGCAGTGAGCAGTAGTGCCAAGCAGTGAGGAATTAAATAACAATTGCAATTACAAAGTTACAAGGTTATTGGAGGTACAGCTAGATGTGCATGTGTCTTAGAATTCATTCCACCTTTCACTGACTCATCCAACTACCTCTACTATTACTTCATCTCACCCAAAACAATCCATCCCCTACTAAAAACTAATTTTCTCTCTAATATTGATTGTACTACACTCTCCAATCTCAGATATACTATTACCCTCTCCATGCATAATATTTTCCTAACCTACTAATGGCTAGTAGCTATATATTTTGAAATGTTAAACTTACAACTGAATTTATAACAAAAATATTCACTTTATGTAAATGTTGAAATTTCTGTATTGAAGTATGTCTTTTCATTTTTGCAACATTGTGACAAGCCAATTGCAAATATCATGGAGCTTATCTGTAAATGTTTAATTAGCTGTATGAACTATGTCCTTTTGTAAAATGTGAAATGTAACTTGCAATTATTGTAGAGCTTTTCTCCCTGGGCCTCCACTGAAAACGGGCTCTTCTTGGCCCAGTGGACTTCCCCGGTCATCAAACTTAAATAAATAAATAAATATGTGAAGGCCATGCAAATCCACATAGCAGCATTATACTTACAGGAATTTAGTACACATTATACCCACAGGCATACATCTGATAATAAATATGATAATACATAGCTAGATAAATAAATAAATGCCTGACACAATAATAGTGTCTCATCCCTCATACATATAATGAATATCTGGTCCACTATCTAAAATGTTACAACTGACAGTGACTATAATGGGATGTGGAACAACAGTAAAAGTGTATGGAATATCCTGTATTATATCCCCGACCATGTGTATGGCAGTCTTACACTTACACCTGTTGCCACAAAAATGTTGAAATAACGGTTGTCTATGTTTCAGTTCATTTCTATAAACTGCACTGTCACAACAGTAAAAAAAGGTTGCACACTCTGTACTAGAGCTCAGGATCATCTTTACTCCATCCCTACACTTACACCTGTGCCACAGGACTAATTACATGGCAATCCCTATTCTACTAATCATTCTTAAGGTCTTGCTGTTACCTGCCATGCAACACCACTTAGTGGGCTTGTGCAATGCCTGATGGTATCAGTTGATTGCATCTGTTATCTATTTTTGGCTGTCTGGGTCCTGTCTGCTTCCTGGGTGTTCCAGTTGTCCACTTTGTGAACTGCTGAGTTTCACACACAGAAACGAGATAAGTAGAGCCAAATCCACCATTCCATTTCCCCATTCCTGTGATTCAGCTATGTGTCCCATCATGCAAATACTGCCCCCAAAATAAATTATAGAAACATAGACAGAAAATGAGAAAAAGAAAAAAAAGGGGCAAGTAGTTGAAATGAGGAAAATCAGTGTGTCACATACACACAAGAAAATGATGGCTCACATGAGTCTACATTGATCTGGATTTGAACTCTCAATCCAATGCACCTTTAGAACACAGGATGGTTGTCTTATCCCTCTCTGCCACACAAACAGCTTAGCAGCAAAGAACTGAACTCATTATGCACACTACCAACTGCAACAGCATCTATGGTGATGTCAAACCATACAATTGTTATTTGTGCATTTATTGTTTTTGGATGTAGGACTCCCAGTGTTCACGCAACCTGTTATGATTATTGCTTACAAATATACACTTCTGCCTTACATTTCTGTGTTTGTTGGTCATTCTTCAGTTATCCAGCCAGTAATCTCAGATGTGCAGTTTGTAAGCCATTCTATATCATTAGGCTTAAAATGTGTGAGGATATTAAATGAAAATAATATGATATTCAGTTGCCAAAAAGGGAAGGGCAGGCTGGATGTTAAGGAAGACAACCTTCGAATTGTGTGCTGCTTATTTACATTTCCAACTCTACAACTAACACTTGTAGATCTAACCTGACACACCTAGTGGAAGTAAGGCAGTCTGCAATGCTTTTGTGTTTCCTTCTCCCAACTAGTAATCGTTCACAGTTACAATCCAATAAACACAAACACTGAGGGAGTGCCTCATTATGTTTACATCTCCTAAACAGATCCAAATATTTGGGATTCAGCAATTCTAATGAGTTCACACCTCATTTGCATTTTCACCATGCAAACAGCCCTGAATCTACACCATATGAAAAGGCAACCTTATAGCTAGGCAAACTGATGATGAGGAGACTTGTTTATGTTAGGAAGAATGCACATATGCCGTTTCTTTAGTATATATCTGTACAGAGGAGTACAGAACTTCAGAAGGTATGCTTCCATTTTGTCAGCTACATACGGCATATGTTGGTATGTATTTAAGAAAAATCTGAAGCAAAGACTTTTACACTTTTTAACTGTATGCATTAGTCAGAAGTGTACTGATGACATGGGCATGTTTGTCAAACCATTTCAGAGGTATACATGATTGCCAATACATGAAAATGGAATGTTGTGTGATAAATATGCACAAATGTTTCAGGGACAGTTCTTTTGGTAGCACTTTTAGCATTTCAAAGATGGTTTGCTAACAAACTGTGTCATTTTCTTGTTCTTTTTGGGGGATGCGAAGGTAAGAGTTACTATTATGGTGAAAACAAGGATAGACTGTTCTTTTATGGGGAGCAAAGATGAGGTACTGTTATGGTGCAAGCAAGGATAGACTGTTCTTGTGGGGTAGCAAAGGTGAGTTACTGTTATGGCACAAACAAGGACTGACTGTTCTTTTTGGGGGGCAAAGGTGAGTTACTGCTATAGCACAGACAAGGATATCTTGCTCTTGTTACTCTCCTTGTTTTGCATCCTGCCTGTTGTTTGTATTTCACATCTGTGGACTGTTGTATGTTTTTCCAGGGGGTAATACTGAGTGACTACCTTTTCTGTTTTATCTGTAAACAATTATTTTGCAGTTATTTGATAATTATGTGTATTATTCTTCTGTTGTCTTTTAGGACCCCTAGGAGTATGCCACACAGGTTTGTAAATCCTCTGAGACCCCCTTCACCAATGATGAGAAACAGGTGATAGTGGATGCCTTTAGTCAACATGGTGCTTTTCTGCTGGGAAGGGGGTGGGGAGATATGGCATGTAGGCTGCAAATTTGGCACTGGATAGATAATGATGTGAATGCCGGGGGTGGCTAAGGTAGAACATTAGAGCAGGTATGCCATAGGGCCACTGACATGATCAAATCTGCATGGAGGAGAGCAGCTGTGGTGAGCCATGATCAGATGGTTACCAGCGGAGGGCATGGTAGGGAGTCACCACTAACACCCAAGGAAGAGTTCCTGGCCAATATCAGGAATCCAGACAGCTCCCAGAAGAGTGCAGTACAGCATGTCCTGGATGTCAAAGCAACAGTTTCAGAGACAGCAAGCATGTTCCAGGAGGAGCCTCCAGATAGGCTTTGGTGTCTCAACAGTTGAATACCTTTGTATAGTTAACATTTGAAATCAATAAGCTACTTCTGTATCACATGCATTTTTTTGGGGGGGGGGAGTTGAAGATTGTTGCAATTATTAACTTAGGTTGGGGATGACAGCCACATTCTTGTTGATAGTACGGATAATGGACACATAAATGGGTAAAAATATTACCCCTGTGTTACTGTTAATTGTGATGATGTTGCCCTTACCTCTTATCTAATTTCTTCCAGGACCATTGGGATTTCAGAGGAGTATCTTATCTGCTGATAGTAAACCAAAATTTTTATATCAGTACTGCTCAGCAATTTAAATAAATATTTTAGTATGGCTGTTGATGTCAGGCCTGTTGTGTGTATTGCTGTACTGTTTGCACTTGTGGCAGCAGTGATCCTTTGTTAGCATATATCGGAGTATAGTAGTATGGGCATTGATTTGTTCCTGTGTCTGTTGCTTTTTATCAAAGTGATCATGGCAGTGGGAACTGGGACCTCTGCCTGTATCAGCAGAATCTGATGATGATGGTTTCCAAACTGATTCACAATCAGAGGGTGCAGAGTTTGAATCTGACACTGAGATTGACTTACAACCATCCCCTGCAATTCCATCGGACATAACCAGAAGGCATACGCCTACTCATTCTGGTCAGCCCTCAGATATTGGACAGGTGGAAGGTGAGGCTATTGATCAGGGACATGTGGCTACTGTGGCTTCAGTGTCTGTTGACACTGGCTGTGGATAAAGTGTTGGCAAGGTGCCGTACAAGAGGGTTGACTGGGGTGCTTGGAGGAGGCCAGTTGCCCTCCATCCACCTGGTGTAGGTGTCTCTTCCTGGGCTACTCAAAGTATGTTTAGGGCTATCATGCAGGCACAGGTGCATTCCCATAGTTGCTCCAGACAAATGATCATTGTTATATATGTGGCACAGACTGACATGCATGGTTGCCTTCATTGTGTTGCCGATTTAATGGATTGGGTGAATGACATGTTGGAACGAGGGGGTATCTGTGATGGAAAGAGGGAGGTCTGTCATGGAACAAGCATTGTGATGGAACATCTGCTGGGAGGGGAACCGTATCCTCATGAGTGCAGGTCAGCTGCATCATCTACTGTCAACCAACGTAGCCACAATCCCATAGTGGCAGTACTTGCACTGCTCAATCAGTGAGTGTGCTGTTCACAACCAGACATGGCAGGCCATGGGGTCATGGTCCTGGGCATCCCTGTGAAGGCACTCATCCAGCAGTCATCAGACACATTCGGATAGCAGCAGTGCATCTGACCATGGGTGTGGATGTGCCAATGCAACTCCTGGCAGAGCCAGTTCTCATGGTCGGCGATGACAACGATGAACTGCCACCTCTAGCATGCATGGCTCACATCTGTCCAACATGCCAAGATGTAGAGCCAGCAGAGAGCTTGGCTGTGTTCATGCAGACACTCACACAGCACACAGCACTTTCACCTGGGGGACCCCTACAGACAACACACACAACAATTGTTCTGTCTCACTGTTCATTTGTTGGTTTACCCAAATGTCTGCCTGCTTCTCTTTCTTACTCACATACACTCATCAACCTTTTGTGTCAACCTAGGCTTCATGCCCCCTCCACAACACCCTGTGCAAGTGATGATAAATGCCATATCCCTGTTTTCTATCTTTTGGATTCAGGGATACATAGGTTCTTAGGTTCATACTAGGCTATCTGCCCTAGGGCATTTATAAGCCTAGCCAGAGTGTGTTTGGCTTTTGCCACCCATTTTAAATTCATTTTGCTATGCCCTTTTTGAGGTTAGTATACTGTGCCTCTGTCTAACAGTGACACAGAAGTGATACCTGGGGTAAACCTACGATCTCCCATCCACTCATCAAGATTCCTCTTGAAGAGAGTTAATGAGGGACTCTGCCTAACCTGGACTGGGATTTTATTTCAGAATGAAGGGAGCCTCTGGGTTATGAATCTGTCCCTCCAGCATGTCCTATTTATTTCAGTGCTGAGGTTCAAGTCTCTCGAGCATGTAGCTCGATGGGATTTGGATTTTCTGAGGAGCAGCATGTCCATTAATTCTGGGTTGGACATGGCTTTATACGTCAGGCACAGATCACCTCTGAGCAGGCAGTATGCCACTGAGTAGAGCTGGAGTTTCTTTAACCGGGCAGCATATTGCACCTGTTTGAGCCCTTTGATCCTCTTGGTGAGGTACTTTTGGGGGTCTTTCCAGTTGCTGCAGGTGTCTGGTAAGGTACATCCCAAAAGGGGCATTGTACTCAATTATGGGCCTGATGAGGGATGAGTAAAGAGGCACAATGACCTCCCCTGATCTAGATGTGAATCCCTTCATGATTAGGTGGGCTATATAAAAAGTTTTTCTAACCACTTTGGCCGGGTGGTTGTCAAATGAGAGATTGCTATCAACTTGGGTCCCCAGGTCCCTAATTACTTCTTCTGTACTTAATGGATTACCACCTATGTGGTAATTTGTGGGCACTTTGGTTTTGCCAAAGGGGATGACTATACACTTTTTGGCATTTAGCTTGAGGCCATGGCTCTGGGACCAGTTGTCTGTTTCTATGAGGCCCTTTTGGAGGATGCTTGTGTCGGCTGGAGAGTCAATTATGGTGCCCAGTTTGCAGTCATCTGCGAACTTGGTCAGCCACAGTCCTTCCGTGTTAGCTTGTACCTCCGAGAAATATATACCGAACAAGAGAGGTCCCAGGACTGAGCCTTGTGGGATGCCACTTGTAACTGGTTTGGAGTCTGACATGGCTCCAGCAATTCTAACCATGTGGGTTCTGCCCTTGAGCCAGTTTGCAACCCATCTAGTGACATTGGGGTTTATATTTAAGCTGGTGAGCTTATCTATAATGCCTGAGTGGGGTATTATATCGAAGGCTTTTGCGAGGTCCAGGTAGGCTGTGTGGACCACCTTCCCCTCGTCAATGGCCTTGGTGACTGTTTCAAAGAAATCAACCAGGTTTAAGAGGCAGGATCTGCCCTTAACAAAGCTGAACTGGGTAGGATCTAGTGTCTGTAGGTCCCCGATATCTTTATTTATGAGGTCCATGATGATCCTTTCCATAGCTTTGTAGACCAAGCTAGTCAGGCTTATGGGGCAATAGTTTCCAGGATCCGTTGAGGCACCACCTTTGTGGAGAGGGACCACTGTTGCTGTACGCCACTGTTTGGGTACATATCCTGTAGTAAGGCTGAGATTGAACAGTAGTTTTATGTTTGAGTTTAGCTCTTCTTGGAGTTCATGTAGGACGCAGCCCGGGACACCGTCTGGTCCCTTTGATGCTGTGTTTTTTGCTTTGGAGAGGGCGGCTCTTACCTGAGCATCTGAGATGTCAGGGGGGCAGCACTCTGCTGGGATAGATATTTGCCCTTTTGGTGCGGAGGGGGGGAGAAGTTTGGGCTGAACCTGTCAGCTAGGATGTTGGCAATGTCTGTGGGTTCGGTGTATTTTTTGTCATTTTGGACTAATTCTGAGCATATCTGGGAATTCCCACCCAGGTTCCTAACATAACTAAAGAAAGCCTTGTGATTATCCTTAGTGTCCTGTGCAATTTTTCTCTCGAAGCTGTCCTTAGACGATTTAATGAGTGCCCATAGTTTTTTGCTAATACTGATCAGAGATGCCCTCCCTTTTTGGGATTTTGCTCTATCATGTAGTAGCTTCCTCCTTCTATTGTATAGTTTGTTTATGGCTGGGGTCCACCAGACAGGACATCTGCCTTTGGAGGATTGGGTCTTGGTTTTATTTGTGATTGCATGATCCATGCATTCCTGAAGGTGTTCATAGAATGTGTTTATAAAGGATTCTGCGGTCTGGGCCATATTTTCTACAGGCCCGGGGGCTTTGAAGGATTCCACCTCGGTTTTGAGGAGTGTGAAATTTGCTTTAGAGAAGTTTTTCACTGTGGTTTTCTGGGCAGGGGGTGGGGTCGGGATGTCAATATCCAGTGAGATTAGTTTATGGTCTGATCTTACCAGTGAGGGATACACATCTGGTCTGGAGCATAGAGTCCCCATGTTGGTGATGATCAGGTACAGTATGTTTTCCCCTCTTGTGGGAGTGGTAACAACTTGTTCCATAGCATTTGAGTTTATAAATTCTAGGAACCTTTGGGCTAGGGTGTTGGAGCTAGAGTAATGCTCCCAGTCTATGTTTGGGTAGTTGAAGTCGCCCAATATAATGGTGTTTGGAGAGACCTTCATATTTTCCAGTGTTCTCAGGAAGGCCGAGTGGGGTTCCTGGGTTTGGGAGGGTGGTCTGTAAACTGGAAGGCAGTTTTACCCACTGTTAGTTGCACATGGATAGTCTCTGATGCTTCGTGCTGTGCCACCAACCTGGAGGTGTGGGTATCTTTGACGAATATTGCTACTCCCCCTCCTTTTGTGGTTTGGTCCAAGTTTTGGGGCCGAAAAGCATGGTATGAGGTATAACCTGGTAGTGCTGGGTTGCTCTCGGGAGCCTTGAACCAGGTTTCTGTTACTGCACAGATATCGATGTTCTCCATGCTAAGGAGAGTTTCGAGTGCGTGCATCTTGAGGTTTAGTCTTCTGGCATTGAGTAGCATTACTCTTAGTTTCTTATCCCTTGTGATACCTATGGAGGTGGGTTTGTCTTTTCAGCCTTGCCTAAAAAAGGCACTATGTGGGTAGCAAGAGCCTTTGCCAATATCCGAAAGCCCAGGGGTGACAGGTGCAAGCCGTCCCTAGCGAAGCATCGTGGCTTGTCGAGCATGTCATCCCAGGCTGACAGGCATTGGATCCCCTTTGAATGACACCAATACTTAAGCCAATTGTTGATTCTTGGTGAGGGTAAGATGTTACTCAAGGTCAGGGTCATACCGGCCTGGGCTACATGCTCAGAGAGCTCCTCTATGTCTCTTTTCATGTAGTCCAGGGAGGTACGTCTCAGGTCATTCACACCAGCATGGACAATGACTGAGTCATATTTGTACTTGCCTTGGAGTGACCTGATTGCTTGTGCTATGTGGCGGATCCTAGCACCTGACAGGCAGCTCACCGTGACCTTCTCCTTGTTCAGCCTGGTGAGTGGGACGTCAGTGTGCCTGACGATAGTCACCTATTACAAGTGTATCAGGTGTGTTGTTTAGCCTTAAGGGCTGTGACTGTTCGGCACACTGGCTTTGTGAGCTATGTGTTGCACGTGTTTTGTTTTGGGGTAGTGTTTGCTTGGGTGTCTGCTTTGGAGGTCTCTGCTGCTTAGGCAGATTTTTATTTAGAGCCTCCGAGTATGTTTTTGTGTGTCTATGTGTTTGGTTTGCTGTCGTGGTAGGTCTATGTGAGACTGGAATTGTAGTGAGTGTGGTTTCGTTCTCCTCCTGACTGGTTACGCCAGTACTGAGTTGAGAGAGCTTAGCCTCCAGTTTGTCTATATGGTTGCATCTCTCACATGTGTTGGAATTTGTTGGGAGGAGGAGAGGGTTGTCTGTGTACATGAGGCAGTTGTAACACTGCCTCAAGATTCCCAGATTCACCAGCTGGACCAGAGAGGAGATTGACAACTGACCTTTGGACATGCTAGTATAGTATTGGGAATTCCTTTATAATTGAAAAAAGGGCCAATGGGAAACAAGGTACTCAAGGGGAGTTTGTGAGGGTGTAGTGCTTTTAATTTTTTAGTGCTGACTTAGTGAGCAAGTGCCAGGTAACTTAAATGCAATGTGTTACAGGCAACTTAGATGCAAAAACAACAAACAGTAACTTTCTTTCAAGTGAAACAAGGAAATAAGTACAGTAAGCAATGCAGATCTCACTAGGGATCCACAGAAGCGCTGAAAAGCCACGTTTTAGGTGGAATTAGCATTTCAGGGAAATAACAAGCAAACAAACAACAAGCATACAAACAAGCCTAGATTCAGCAGGCCTGGATCTAGTCTATGCTACAGCAAACAAGGTGTACCAATTTCAGTAAGAAACAGTTCAAATATGCAGGCACTATAAGCCTTTAACCAGAAATTCCCAGCTCAGAAGGGCAGAGTCCAGCCTCTCCTCCCACAAGAGTGCAGACCACAAACTTTCTTAATGTAAAATAATTGGCCTGAAGCCCAAGTGCTTAAACCAGAACTAATAAACTTTTAGAATAACAGACACTGAGCCCTCAATCAGCAGTTCCCAACTTAGAAGGATGTAAGCTACCTGTCCTGCCACCACAGTGCAGGCCACAAAACTTCCTAATGTAAAACAACTGGTCTGAAGCCCAAGTGCTTAATCCAAAAGACTTAGAATGATAGCTACACTTTAATCAAGTTACTACCAAGCAGTAATAAATACAATTGAATACTTTAACGAATGCCTGGATTAATGCTCAAGTTATACAAACAAAGCTAGATTCAGCAGGCCTGGATCTAGTCTATGCTACAGCAAACAAGGTGTACCAATTTCAGTAAGAAGTAGTTCAAATATGCAGGCACTATAAGCCATTAACCAGAAATTCCCAGCTCAGAAGGGCAGAGTCCAGCCTCTCCTCCCACAAGAGTGCAGACCACGAACCCTCTTAATGTAAAATAACTGGCCTGAAGCCCAAGTGCTTAAACCAGAATTAATACACTTTTAGAATAACAGACACTGAGCCCTCAATCAGCAGTTCCCAACTTAGAAGGATGTAAGCTACCTGTTCTTCCACTACAGTGCAGACCACAAGCCTTCTTAATGTAAAACAACTGGCCTGAAGCCCAAGTGCTTAAACTAAAAGGCTTAGAATGAGTTACACCAAGCAGTAATAAATACAATTGAGTACTTTTAAGATGACACAAAAGCAAAATAAAGTAGGAAGAAACAAAAATACAGTAAAAGACGATTTTTTTTTTTAAGTGGAAAGAGAGAAAGGAAAGAGAGAAAGGAGTAGCAGAAGCTAAGCTGATTGGCCTTCTCAAATGTTCTCCCTGTACTGGGTAGAATGAGGTAATGACACTAGACTGGGAGGAGGGTCCCAGATCAAATTTTCACTATGGGCGGGCAACTGCAAAGCCACCAACTATAAAAACACTATACCAACAGGTAGGGAGGGTGGGAAGCAAACTGCAGAAATGTTTCTCACAGCTGAAAAGCAGCAGTGAGCCTTTAAATGAAAGTTTTAAACAGTGTAAGGAGCTTCTAGAGAAAAGAGTTTAACTGCAACAAGTTATCAGAAGCAAACAACCCACCAGATGCTTAATAAAAGTGGACAATTTGAAGTTAATACCTCACACACAGTGAAACTAGCTAGAAAAATACACAGTACACAAAGTGCTATAAATAACAAAGAAATAAAGAACAAAATAAACAAAAAACAGGATACTTAATGTTATATATTGTAGCTTTGAGTTTCCTCAGTGTCTTTCCTTCGATCGGCTCAGTGTGAAATGGCAGAACACTCACAACTGAACTTCTTAGCTAACAGAAAGTTGAAACCTGAGACAGCTTTTAAGAAAGAAATCTCAAAGAACCATTGAGGTGCTTAGTCTACGCTGTAGTTCAGGTGACCTCAGTCAGCCAATGACCTCAAACAATTCTCTCTCACTGAAATGCCTGATGGCTTTGGCTAAACCAAGATGTCCCTGAATATGTGCTCAGACACACAGCCTCCTCAAACACTAGGCCCAAATACAAGCCTGAATATGGAAATGCTACAAATATCCCCACTACTTAGAACAAACTGCAGAAATGTTTCTCACAGCTGAAAAGCAGCAGTGAGCCTTTAAATGAAAGTTTTAAATGGCTAAAGCAGCCTCTAGAAACAAGAGTTTAACTGCAACAAGTTATCAAAAACAAACAACCCAACAGATGCTTAATAAAAGTGGACAATTTCCAGTTAATACCTCACACACAGTGAAACTAGCTAGAAAAATATACAGTACACAAAGTGCTATAAATAACAAAGAAATAAAGAACAAAATAAACAAAAAACAGGATACTTAATGTTATATATTATAGCTCTGAGTTTCCTCAGTGTCTTTCCTTCGATCAGCTCAGTGTGAAAGAAGCTTTGTGTCTAATGCTTAGGGTGCATAGCTAGCTTAGTGTTTAGTATATCTGCATTTGCGGTGTTGAACTAGTAATTCTACCTTTGACGTATTTTGGCCTTGGAAAGTTAGTCAGTTGATTGCATCAAAATTTCCCAGCTTTATAGTGAATGATCTTGTAAGGGTTGTGTATCATTACTTTCTAACATCTCTCTAATGATTTTCCAGTACAAACTTATGATGCTAAACTAAGGCCATGCAGTGATCCTCAGTACTTTTAAGAGGTATGGCTGTGTGAATCTTTGATGCCTGAGTCCTACTACTTAATAACGGACACACAGATGTCAGATAAGTCTCTGCTGTCACATGCTATGGTAATTTCTGTACAAATCTACCCCCTTTTACTTGCTTACCATACAAAGTAATGAAATACAAGGATACGCCACACATTATTCTTATTAAACAATGTGCTCCCGATTCAGGACCTACCTTGTAAATGCAGCAGTTGGAGCAGTTTTAGTTCAGGGCTGACTCTGACTGATGAAAGCAGTTCACAGTCAATACAAGGGGAGGTAATGGTTTTATGAGTTACCTGGCATCAATGTGACTATCTGTATGTGAGTAGGAGGAAGGTTTTAGGCCCCTAGGGGGTGAGTGGGTGTGCTATGCATTGTCTCTTAGCCAATGCAAGGGCATACTGAGAATGCCTACATCTGCCTTCATCCACAGCAGCTGGTTATTCCCCTTTTGACTCCTCATCTGCCTGTGGCTGTGGTGACCTTGGCATTGGTGGTGGGATGTGTGCCCTTCCTCTTGATGATCCTGCTGAAGCTGTTTCCTCTGGATTATGTTGTGCAGCATTGCACATACTGTGAATATTTCAGTACATCTCCATGGATTGTATTGCAGGGCTATACCAGCTGTATCTAGGCACTGGAACAGTGACTTCTGCAGCCCAAACATATATTCTATGATATTTCTGGTTTGTGCATGTGCCTCATAATGGCATTCTTCCATGGGTATGTGTGCATTTCTGACAGGTGTCATCAGCCATGGCTCCAGTGCATTGCCAGCATCCCCCAGTAAATGACTCTGTGGGACATCCCCCTAGCAAACATCTGGTACAGTTGGGAGGTGTGCCAGATATATGAGTTGGGGTAACTGCCAGGATTCCCAACATACATGTTCAAGATGTTTCCTTTGGCATTACACAAACCTGGCAGCTGACAGAGTGGTAGTCCTTTCTAAGAACAACAAACGTATAGGCATAAGCCAGAATTTAATAAAACAGGAAAAAAAAAACTTTCAGTAACACAAAAAAGCACTCTAGCACCTCGGCTTCACATAAGCCTTTAAGGAGTACTCAGTTACAAAAAAACACTGTCTTAAATACTCACAGTTGCCACTTCCATCACTAATCAATCAATTAGTATACACTTATTAAAACTTTTAAAGCTACATTTCCACATAATCAAATAAAGCATTTCCAACAGCAGTCTGTGTTCAGACCCTGTGGAATTAAAGTGCCATATTTTAAAATAAAAAGTGTTTCTTCATATAATAACATATTTCTAACTTGTTCACTGTCTCTATCTCCTTTTATCTGTTCTAAAATAGTGGCTTTTAAGCCTACAGGACTGCTATTATGGTACTGTTTAAAATGTTGGGCCAAAGGACTTTCCATTTTACCTTGCTGTATGTCTCTCAAATGTTCTGATAATCTACTTTTAAACATCCATTTTGTCTGACCTATATAATATTTTTCACAGTTGCACTTCATGGCATAAACCACCTTCTCAGTAGTGCACTGATATTCTCATATCATTTGAAAATTAATGTTATTAATTCTAGGGAAAATATGCACTATAAATTCACATCCTGTGCAGCTCCCACATGGTCTCATCCCTTTCAAATAAATTTGCAATGACAAACTATCTTCAGGTTTTTTAAATTTAGTATGTAGCAACATATCTCTCAGGCACTTTCCTTTCTGATATGAAAAAAAAAAAAAACTTTGTTGTACCAGTCCATTAAGGTCATAAAATCTGGACAAAAACTTCCAATAATGTCTAATTACCTCTCATTCTCATTCAAAATATTATAGGTCATAACTATAAAACATTATTATTATCAGTTATGTCTATTACATCTCTCTTTTGGTACTCCTTTCTGTTTATGTAGAGACCACTCTGTTCTCTGGGTGGTGCCTTCATTTCTATATGTGTGCAATCTATGGCAACCAGTGCTTCAGGATATTGTGCTTCACAGTAGAACTCCTGCATATTTCTGGCCCTCTCCTCAGAACTACGGGGAAATATATGTGTTCAGTGGCATGGTGGAGCATACCATTCAGGAATTGGTGGAGGATCCTGTATGTTGATGCCTGTGACATCCCCAGCATGTCCCTTGTAGGTCTTTGAAAGGTACCTGTAACTAAGATTCTAAGGGCTACACATACTTTTTCTCCACTGGGGTGGGTTCCACTTAGTTTATTTTGGCTTTGAGTTGAGGATAGCAAAGTTCACAGAATCCTTGTAGTGTGTCCCTGTTCACCTTGTAGCACTCTACAATTTCCTTGTCATGTAGGTTGTGAAAAGTTAAACGGGGCCTGAAAACTCTTCTCCTTCTCAACCTTTGCCTATTGGCAGCAGCACCAGCATTAGCTTCAGACTGTACCACATACAAATGAATTAATGAAGCAGCAGCCCCTAACATTCTGTCCATGTAGACTCCTTTCCCTGGCTGTATTCCAAACGTTTTGGAATTCACAGGAAAAAACAACACAGAGTCTACATAGATGCTTTGTAGCTTGTTGAATAGCTCCACCATGTTGGATTCATTGATTAGCATGCAATTTAGTTGCTTAAGTTGTAATTAGCATGTCACAATTTTACCTTGCTTACACAGGGGTGCATGCCTGTATGCTGTGCTTACTGAATCTGAATTTTGTTGCTACCCTATAGGATTTACTGAATCCCCCTATGTTTTCCTGCTGGATATTTATTATTTATGCAAATTTCTCCTTATTATTTGTAATTATTATTTCTATGCTACAGCATGTTTCTAATAATTACAACCATATTATTATGCTTTGTAGCATGCTTTTTTTTCTTTTGTCTAGAGAATCCATCTATATATCTAATGTCTACCAAACATATTTTATCAGCACCTGTTTTTTTCACACCAGCATAATATTGCCATTCTTTTTTTCATGTCTTCAGTATATATAGCTTTATAGCTAATAATAACCAGTTTCTACTTTTTTATTTTTCTGTTCTTTATCTGCATGTTTTTTTATGCTTGCTGTTCTCTTTTTCTGTAATTTCTCCTTGTGACTCTTCAGTGTTTCTCTTTTTATCCATTTTGTCCATCTTCTGTACTTATTCCTATTCATCTGGCACTTCTGTCGTGCTGTTGCAAATAGATTTTAGTTCTTGGTTTTTTAGCTCCTCTCTGATTTGTTTATACTCTTTCTGTATATCATTGCCAGTTGAGTAGAGGTAAATTTGAACCACTTTGACTATATTTTCTTGCATAATTTCTTACCTAATGATCACATTTCCACAGTTATTTTATTCTTCTTCCCTAGATTGCTCTTTCTTCCCACAACCAAATATATATATCTATGTATGGGCCTACTTTGAGACATCAAAGCCCATATACACTGAACTTCATCTACCAGAGACAAAATTTAAAAAAAAAAAAAATTCCTGAATGGTGAAGCTTTCCCAGGGTAAGTAATCACTTGGCCAACATGGCCTTTTATCCACTGTAGTGTGATCCTGCATTTGGTATATATAATTAGGGGGGTGGACTAGTTGGGTTTTACTTACTTCAGTTTATGTTTTGTGTAACTTTGGACAAGTGTTTACTTACCCTGGGAAAACTTTGCCATTCAGGAATGTCAGTTTTTGAGATTTTCATCTCCGGTAAATGACGTTCTGTTATATGGGCTTCGATGTTTCAAAGTAGATCCCTATATATATATATATATATATATATATATATATATATATATATATATATATATATATAGGTCTAATTTGGAAGCTTGAACTTTCAAAACTTCGAACTTCATATGGTGGAAACCATAACATCAGTTCTGAAAGTTCAAAACGTCAATAAAAAAAAAACATTTTTTTCTTTACATTTCTGGGGGGGCTATGTGGGGGCTGCACCCCACTGCTAATGAAATATACCAACTCCAAGATTGCACTACAATGAAGAGAATGATAAATGTCCCTTTCTGCACTGTATGGCACTCTCCATTTAAACCATTCAAAGTTTTAAAATTTTGATTTCATGGTCTTGAGCATATAAAGTTTGAAGTTTTGAAACTTTGAGCTTCCAAAGTAGACCTATATATATATATATATATATATATATATATATATATATATATATATATATATATATATATATATCTGGTTTACTATTAAAATTAAAAATGAAGGTTCAGTGAACACTGGATGTCAAATTACAGTTTGCTGAATCCCGTATTGCTGACCTTCATGTTTGCAAATATCTGGTGCAGCAAATGTTACTGTGCATTCGCTGATACATGGTCGATGTTACAAATAAAAATCGCTGTACAGTGCATATTGGGAAATTTATAATTTTTCTCGCTGTAGTGCGATCTCAAGTTGGAATATGTAATTTGAGTCCCCCACAGGGCTGTGAACCCCTTCAAAAACATGATGTGCAGTATCTTCATACTGCAGAAAACCAGAACTGTTGTACAACGTGCAGGGGAAACAGTACATCAAATAATGCCGAATACTTGGCATGACATTCGACATACTGACCTACTTACTTTGCCATCATTGGTGTTGTGAATTGCACATCTGAACAGATTCTGTTGTGTAATTTGCAATTTTGATACTAAATATATATATATATATATATATATATATATATATATATATATATATATAGATAGATATATATATACATATATATATATATATATATATATATATGTATATATATGTATATATATATATATATATATATATATATATATACATACACACACACACATACTGGTAGTCTGGTATACTTATTATACAGTGTTAGGTAGAACAATTTGTCCAATTTTTTAAATAATCAACACTTCACATCCCTATCCATGTGTTATTTTAGTCCTTATATTTTGCAAAAATCTTTTTGAATGTCATAATATTATTGTAACACTATTTTCGTGCAGTTGACATAATTGCTTAATTTCTTGATTTGTCACATAATTCTGAAATGTGTAGTTTTATTTAATATGAGATTATCAAAAGCATTTTACCCAGTGCTGCATTCATTCTTTTAAGTTCCTATTGTTGAACAAATTATGAATTTAAGTCTATAAATCAATCTTAGTATATAAACGGTTTTTACTGCATTAATGGTTTGAGCTCTGTAATTTTAATTCCTGGAGTAAGTAAAATGTTCTGTGACTAAAACATATCTGTATGGTTGAATGTTTGCTTTCAAGCATATTATTATCTATCTTGTGGGTATATATTGCTCTCTACTGCTTCTCTTGCCTGTTACTTCTGTATATTATTCTTTGTTCATGTCTTATACTAAGAGTCTTTACTCCTCACATTTGCAAGTGAATCAGAAAATAATCTCTATTCTTAATCTGGGTACGGGTTATCATTCAACTAAAAAATCACGGACTCCTATAACCAGATTGTCAATTGGTTGAGAAACTATGGAAATTGCTCCATAGCCAATGAGTCTACAGTATGTCTGTTTCTATTTTGTAATGTAGCCACACCGATTTTGTTTACTGTCACTTTTTTTGACAAAGCTCAGATCTTGATCCTTTACATTGTAGCTCGCCAAAATGTCTTGAAATACTCCACCATAATGAATTTTGAATCCTTTCATTTTCTCTTTGTATGAATGTCAAACTTTCATTTTCTAACCTGATTAAATTGCTGAAATGACATTTAAAATCAATGATAATACCCAGTCAAAAATGTCTGCAAGTCAGAATAACAACATCAAAATACATGTGTCCACACTTTTAATAAAACAAACAAAAAAAAGACACTTTAGAGATTTTGTATCACAATTTTACAAAAACATCTTTGGAAATAAATGCAAATTTGCTAAGTAGACTTAAATAGAAAACCACTGATTCCACAGTTCTAATATTTGTATACAATCCTAGCACTGCTTAAACCATATAAAATAGTAATGAAAAGTGTTCATATAATTATTTAGATAAAATTATTTTACATTAATGGCCTACATTTTAATTCAGTAGAAATATTCATATAATCATTTAAATCTAAAGATATGATGACATTTAACTTCAAAATCCAACACAATTACATATGCTACAGAACATTGTTCTTCCTGAACTGTGAACTGGACTTTTTATATGTACTTCAATTATTCAGCCTAATTTAATAGTACAATATTGTTATAATTTCTGGATTTTAATGATTATCTAAGCATTTGCTGTGAACTCAAACTTAGACCAGTATAAGATGCATAGATGTAAAGTGGGCACTCTTTACTATGTTATATATTTTAAATAGTGTTAAATACTGGAATTTTATGAAATTTATGATTGTTAGTTCTACCCTCATATGACGTATCAGCAAATGTATTTGCATGTACATAGAATGCTTGTACTTAATTCTAAAGAAGTCAATATAAAAGTGTGAAAGAGAAGTGAAAACATTTTTTGCAAGTATTTTGCTGTGGTTATTTTGCCCATATAGATGTTCAACTAGATTCAATAAAACCTACATGGTCTGTTTACACTGTGTGCACATTGCAATGCACACATAGTAGTGCATCATTTTGGATTCCAAAAGCAGCTCTACATGGTGTGTAGAGGCATGCACTGCCATACAAACAATATAAATACTGTTGCATTCAAATTACAGCATAAGCAGCTGAATTGTATGCTAATCATCCAATCCAAGATGGAGGAGCTATTCACCAAGCGATAAAGCAACCGTATACACTCAGTACTGATTTTTCCTGCAAATTCCAAAACCAATAAGAATACAGACACAGAAAGGAGTATACACAGAAACAATGTTAGGGGCTGCTGTTGATTTAATTCATGTGTATGTCCAACAGGCTGAGGTCTATGCTGCTGCTGCTCCTAATAGACCAAGGCCAAGGAGAGGAGTTTTCAGACTCCAGGTAACTTATCACAACCTACATGATGTGGAAGTTATAGGGCGCTACAGGGGGGATAGAGATACACTACAGGAACTCTGCAACCTCTGTCGTCTTCAACTCAGAGCCAAGGCAAACCGAGGGGAACACATTCAGGTGGAGACAAAGGTATGCATAGGACTTAGACTCTTAGCTACAGATACCTTTCAGAGACAAATAGGGGACATGCTGGGGTTGTCATAGGCATCAACATCCAGGATACTCAATCAATTCTGAAATGCTATGCTCAAACATGCTAGTGACCACATATACTTTTTCTCTACTCTTGAGGATAGGGCCAGAAATATGCAGGAGTTCTACCCTGCAGCACACTACCCTGAAGTACTACGTGCCATGGGCTGCACACATGTAGAAATTAAGGCACCACCCAGGGAAGAGGAAAGCTTTTACATTAACAGAAAGGCCTTTTACTCTATTAATCACCAAGTTGTGTGTGATGCTAAGGGAATCATCTTGAACGTCTATGCTGGCAACCCTGACAGTTATGACTCACATATCTGGCACACCTCCCAACTGTATCAGATGTTCACTAGGGGGGATATCTCACAGGTTCATTTACTGGAGGATGCAGGTTATGCATTGGAACCATGGCTGATGATACCCATCAGAAATGTACACACATGCATGGTAGAATGCCATAATGAGGCACACACTGAAACCAGAAATATCATAGAGTGTGTGTTTGGGCTGCTGAAGTTGCAGCTCTGGTGCCTAGATACATTCAGGAGAGCCCTGGACATGTACGGAAATATTCACAGTATGTGCCATGCTACACAACATCATCCTGAAAAAAACAGCATCAGCAAGGGGAAGGAGCAGAAATCCCACCATCAATGCCAAGGTCACCACAGCCATACGCAGGTGAGGAGTCAGATGGGGAAGCAACAGCTGCTGTAGATGTAGGCAACTCTCACAACCTTTACCTCCCCATTTATTGGTTGTGTACCACTTGCATCAGACAGAGTCAGCCCTGAGCTAAAACTGTTGCACTGCTGGATTTACAAGGTAAATGTTGAACCTGGAGTGTATTGTGCAATAATATGAATGAGTGGCATATCCTTGCATTTTTTTTACTTGCTAGTATAAGCAAGTAAAAGGAGGGAGATTTGTACAGAAATGGCCTTAACATGTGACAGCAGAGACTTATTTGAGGTATATGTGTCCCTTATTAAGTAGTAGGTCTCAGGCATCAAAGATTCACACAGTCATACCTCTCAAAAGAAGTGATGGTCATTGCATCCCCTCAGTTTTGCATCATAGATCTGTACTGGAAAGTCATTAAACAGCAAAATTAGAAAGTAATGATACACATTGCAGTTTCAAAGTTCACAACCCTCACACGATCATTCACAATAAAGTTGGAAAATGTTGATGCTATCAACTCTCTTTCTAAGATCAATATAAGTCAAAGGTTACAATTACCAGTTCAACATTATAAATGCAAGTATATGAAACACTGAGCATCAGACACAAAGCTTTTGTATCCCTGAATCCAAAAGATATAAAACAGGGATATGGCACAGTTATCATCACTTGCACATGGTGTTAGAGGGGGAAGAAAGCCTAGGCTGACACAAAAGGTCAGTGAGTGTGTGTAAGTAAGAAAGAGAAGCAGGCAGATCTTTGGATAAACCAACAAATGGCTGGTGAGAGAAAATGAGTTAGAATCTGTACAGCTGAACCATGTGTGTTGTAGGGGTCTTTCAGGTAAAATTGGTGTGTGAGTGTTTTCATGAATACAGCCAGGTTCTGTGCTAGCTCTAAATCTTGGTATGTCAGACAGGTGTGAGCTGTGCATGGTAGAGGTGGCAGTTCATTGTTGTCATCCCAACCACGAGAACTGGCTCTGCCAGGAGATGCACTGGCACTTCCACGCCCATGGTGAGATGCACTGCTGCTATCTGAACATGACTGAGGTCTGGATGAGCTCCACTCATTAGTATGTCCAGGACCATGACCTCAGGCCTGCCATGTCTGGTGTCTTGGTGTTGACAGCTCACCCACTGATGGAACAGTGGAAGTGCTTCCGCTATGGGAATGTGATCGGGCATGGCCACATTGATTAACAGAAGATGATGTGGCTGATCTACACACACAAGGAGGCTGTCCCCCTCTCAGCAGACTTTCCATCACAGACAACACACGTTCCAAATTATCATTCATTCGATCCATCGAATTGGCAACACAGTGGAGGCAGTAATGCATGTCAGCCTGTGCCACATCTACAACCCTAAGCATTACTCTGAAGCACCTATGGACATGTGCCTGTGCCTATATGTTGGCCCTAAACATACATTGACTGGCATGGAAAGAGATACCTGGATCAGGTGGAGGCCACACAGCAGGCTTGCCCCAAGCACCCCTATCAACCCTCTTGTGCGGCACCCTGCCAACACTTTGGATACAGCCAGAGTCAACAGGCACTGAAGCCACAGGAACCACACTTTCCTGATCAATTGTCTCACCCTCCACCTGCCCTGTGTCTGGGCTCACTGGAATCAGTAGGTGTAGGCCTACTGACTATCTTTGATGGAATTTCAGTTGATGGCTGTATGTCAACCTCAGTGTTAGATGCAACTTCTGTACCCCCTGACTGTGTCCCTGTTTGGCCACCATCATAATCAGAGTCTGCTGATACTCTGACGTCAGGTGGTAGAAATCCGACACTTCCACTGTCAGGATCTCCTGTGATAATTAGCAGCAAATACAGGAAAAAGTAATACTTAAGCTACTATACTCCAATATATGCTAACATTATAACAGTGCTGCTACTATTAGACAGTACAGCAATAAACACAACAGTCCTGATATCAACATCACACATTAAAATATTTATTTGAATTGCTCATCAATACTGACATAAAACTGTTTGGCTTACCATGTGCAGATGATGGTGTCCTCTGCATGCCAAATAGTCCTGGAAGACGTTAAGCAACAAGTAAGGGCAACATCACCACAATTAACAGTAACACAGGGCATGGTGCTTTTTCCCTTTATATGTCCATTAACTATACTTTAAACAAGAATTTGAATGACAATTCCAGCCTATGCTAATCAATCAGAATGTGTTGTTAACTGTAGCAATCTTCAATCCCCCTGCAAAACATTTCTTGTGAAACAGAAGTAGCATATTGATTTAAATTGTTTTGCTCTACAACAGTATTCAACAATTGAGATACAAAAACCTACCTGGAAGCTCTTCCTAGGATATGCTTGCTGTCCCAGAAACAGTAGTACCAATGTCAAGAACATACTGTTCTACACTTTCCTGGGAGATGTCCGGATTCCTGACAATGGACAGGAACTCTTCATTTACTGTTTATGCTAGCTTTGTAGCAGACCCTCCCCAGTACCCATCCAATCATGGCTCATTGCAGCTGTTATCTTCCATACAGATGAGATTATGTCAGTGGTCCTATGGCACATCTGCTCATATGTTGTCTTGTGGCTATCCACTGCATTAACATCTGTGACAATCTGCTGCCAAATTTGCATTCTGGCTGATATATTTCCACTTGCCCTCTCAAGCAGGAAAGTACCATGCTACTTAAAGGTGTTAACAATGAGCTGATCCTCAGAGTCATTGAAGGGTGGTTTTCAAGGATTGAGATTCTTGGGTGGCATAGTCCTAGGTGTCCTTAAAGACAACAAAAGGATAATACACATAAGTATCACATAACTACAAAATAACTGTTCCCAGATAAAACAGAAAAAAGTAGCATTTCAGTATTACCCACTGAAGAAACATAAAACAGTCTAGAGATTTGAAATATGAATAACAGACTAGATGCAAAAAGGAGAGTAGCAGCAGCGACCTATCCTTGTTTATGTCATAATAGAAATGCGGCTTTGGTCCCCCCCAAAAAAACAGGCAAATGACACATTTTGGTAACAAACCATCTTTGAAATTCTAAAGGTGCTATCAAATGAACTGTCCTTGAAACATATCTACAGATTTAACACAGAGCATTTTATTTTAAGGCATTGTCAATTATGTATACCTGTAAAATGCCCTGACAAACATGACCATATCATTAGTTCACTTCTAACTATTGCAGACAGATGAAAGTGTAAACACCTTTTGCTAATTTATTTATTTATTTATTTATTGTGCATTATTTTGACTGGGATTGTCCGACTGAGCTGAAGAGCCTTTTTTCAGCAGAGGCCTGGGCCATTTTCATTATAAATGAGCATTAAACAGCAATGTTACAGGATTATTACAAGGCATTAAGTAACAATACAATGTTATACAGTGTAAATATATATGCAGTATATATATTAAACTATTATACAGATTTTCCCTAATTACATTCCAGCATATGCAGTATGTAGCAGACAAAATCCAAGCATACCTTCTCAAGTTCAGTAATCCTCTGTGCAGATATATCCCAAAGTAATAGTCTCTTTTCTGTGTTCTCCACATAAACAAGTCTCCTCACCTTCAGTTTCCCTAGATACAAGGTCACCTTTTTATGATGTCAATTCAGAACTGTCAGCATGGTGAAGATGCAAATCAGGTGTGAACTCATTAGAACTGCTGGATTCCAAATACTTGGGTCCATATAGCAAATGTAAACATAGTGCAGGCACTCCCCCAGTGTTTGTGTTTAATGGATTGCAATTGTGAATGATTACTGGTTGGGAGAAGGAAAACACCACAGGCTAACCTACATCCAGTGGCTGTTTCAGGTTAAACTGATAAAGTGTTAGATGTAATTTTCTCAAGGTTGGAAATGTAAGTAAGCAGTGCATAATTCACAGGTTCTGTTCATTAACATCCAACCTCCCTTGCATTTGTTGGCAACTGCAAATTACATTATTGCCATTTAATATCTTCACACATTTTAAGGACAGTGATATAGAATGGCTTACAGACAGCATGTCTCAGATTACTGGTTGGATAAGAGAAGAATAAGCAACAAACACAGAGATGTAAGACAGAGCTGTATATTTGCAAGCAATAGTCATAACTGTTTGTATGATCACTTAGTGCACTACATCCAAAAATAATAAATGTAAAAATAACAGTTGTATGGTTTCATATTACTGTAGGTGATGCTGCAGTTGGTTGTATGCAGAATGATTTCAGTTTGTTGCTGCAAAGCTATTTGTGTGGCAAGGAGAAATAAGCATGCTTCCTGTGTTCTGAAGGCTCATTGCAGTGAGAGCTCAAATCTATACCCATGTAGAAATATATCATGTGTACTAACAGACATTTTGTTGTGTTTATATTATAGATTGCTTTGCTTCATCTGAACTGATATTCCCTTTTATTTATGTTTCAGTTCCTTGCTGCAAAGCTGTTTGTGTTGCAAAGAGGGTTAAGGTACCCTTCCTGTGTTCTGAAGGTTCATTGGAATGGGACCTCAAATCCAGACCTATGTACAAATATCTCATGTGTGCTAACATTTTTTAGTGTGTATGTCATAGATTAATATTTCCTCATTTGAGCTACTTGTCCCTTTTTTTTCTTTTTTTTTTTTAGGGGGGAGCAGTTTTTGCACGATACTCCACTTAGCGCAAACACAGGAAGTGGAGAAAAATCAATGTCAGGTTTGACTGTATTTATGTGGTTTGCACTAAGTGTGGCAGTGCCTGCACTAGACTAGTGGACCACCCAGGAAGCAGAAAGAACACCTGCAAACTGTGTGTCTATAAAAGGGCAAAGTTCAAAAACAATACATTATTGCAGTTTATGTATTTCATCGCACAAGTGCACTTAATGGCATTGCATGGTGTGCTTTGGTTAGCAGGGTCCCTCAGCAGCTGCAGCCACTGAACACCTGCAGACAGGACTCAGCCAGCCAATAATTGAACCTGGATGTATTCTATTAATTCTGTTGGGCACTGCACAAATCTACTAAGCTAAGTTGCATGGCAGTTAACACACAGACCTTAAAATGATTAGGAAATTAGGAAATGTCATGTAGCTACTCCTGTGGCAGCAGATGTAAGTGTAGGGCTGGAGTACAGATGGTCCTGAGTTCTAATACAGGGTATGCAACCTATTTTTACCATTGTAACAGTACAGCTTATAGCAATGAAATGAAAAATAGATAAAAATCATTTCAACATTCTTGTGGCAACAGGTGTAAGTGTAGGATTGCCAAACACATGGTTCTAGGTTCTAATACAAGATATCCCTGACATTTTTATTGTTGGTCTACTTTCTATTATATTCACTCTCAGTTATAACACTTTAGATAGTGGTGCTGATATAAATAATATGTATAAGGAATCAGACACCATTATTGAGTTTTCAGATGTATGACTGAGGGTATACTGTCTACTATATTTCTGTAAGTATAATTCTGCTATCTGGACTTGCATGGATGTCACAGTTAACTAAAGAAAATTTTTTTTCTCTTATGCATATGTTTGAATCATAAAAGTTAATTTTCCTTAGCATATAAAGACAAAAAAATGCCATGTCATTACATCTGTGCACCTATTACATGTCTGCAAACTTAACCCATCTAACAGTTTCCTTCCAATTTCCAATATATATTTCCAGGCTACATCAGTACACACCCCTCAAATTAAGGCCAAGTGTCAGATTAACCTACCAGTTTCAATTATTTAATTCCCCCCTGCTTGGCACTGCTGCACTCCAAACAACATTGTGCAAACACAGCTGGCATCATTGCTTGGGTTTGTGCACTACCAGGAAAAACAATAACTGGACTTGGTGGGAAAGCATCAGTTTCTATTGCTGTAGTTCAGCTGGTAGACATGGTTGTCATTGCAGGGGAAGGTGCACACTTTAGGGCACAAAGGTGGGGTGTCCAGGAGTCCAAGATATTTATTAGACTCCTAGTAAAGCACCACAGCCATTTGCTTCTACAGGGGGACTATTCTGGCTCCCAGTACAAGTCCGAGACATGGAATACTTTGGCCCAGGTTGTACCCAGTTCCACTGGTATCCCACACACTGAAGAGCAATGTAGGCATCCTTTTAATGACCTACACAGGAGAAAAAGTGATACTCTCAGCTGCTAGTTGCATCAATTTGAAACTGCAGACATCCCACAACTGTGTAAGCATGACAATAAGAGAGTACTTATAAGACTTAGAAAGCTAAATATAGGCAAATCCGGTATGCATAATGCTCTTTTGTTTTTTTCTGTTCTTTCTCCAGCTCCAACCAAATGTGAGTTCAATTGTCAGGCTCATGTTGCCCAATTGGACAGACTGAGGGAAGCAAGTGGCATGTATTCAGCAGAAGAGAAGTGTTATTGTAGTATTAAACATTAAATTTAACGTTTTGAATTTAAATTTGTCATATTTTATGGAGTTATATCAAATTCAGTGTGCATATCCCAGCTGTAAAAGCAGGTATGCATGCATTAGTCTGTAGCACAAACCAACTGTAAGAGTCCAATCTTAGACTGTAGCCAGAGGTTGTGGGTTCAGATACCATGATTTCCAAATATACAATACTGTTATTTCAGCAATAATATTTACATTAAATTAAAAACTCTATACCAATGGCACAAATGCCCTCCTGTAAACTGTAATCTGTATAATTGGAACATGCAAATGTGTAATATATGCACATTTCAAGGATTACTTTCAGCAATATGTAGTATAGTGTGTATGTGACATATACTTAAATGTAATATGTCAAAAGAGTTGTTTAATTGTATTAATGCATTGTATATCACATATGATGGTGCTAATTTTACCTCTTTTCTCACTCACCCCAACCCATATCTCTCTATATTTTTATTAGGTGTCATCAAAATGTCTCCATGTCATCCATGTGTGCCACATCACTAAATGCTACACAGAACAGAGAGGTAGACCAGCCCCTGTGGATCAGCCTTCCCCCACTTCACTGGCTCCAGGACCAATGCCCAGCATGTCTGGGAGCCAACCTGGCAGCACTGCCTCTGCTGCCCCTGCACTACTTGCACCCTCAGGTAGTCCTGCCCTGGAAGCTGGTGCAGTGGTACCATTCAGGACCAGTGGCAGAAGTGGGAATTTCATCACCTACAGGGAATTTCCAGAGATGGTAGATAGGGTTGTGCACCGCACCATTGGTGTACACCTATGCTGGATGGAAAGGCTACTCTGCCTCATTGTCTGTAGTAGGAGTAGACATCAAGCACTCTAGCCAACAGTGGAATAAGGGGACAGTGATGAAAGTCCAGTGGGTGAGGACTCGATTCTCACTGTCTCCAAACTTGATGCCATGACCCTGCATTGTTCCCTCCGTCACCCTAATCATGATGTCCCCCAACCTTTTGTGTCCATCACCATCCCTGTCTTTTGTCTTGTCTTGTTTGTTTGCATTTGGTTCATCACCTACCCAACTTACCTGACCCAGCCATACTTATTTCCCTTAGATAGCAGTCCTATCTTACTGAATTAAAAAAAAATGGGCACCTGTCCTACAAAAAAAAAAAATCATCCCATACATAGATTTCCATTTTGCACACATCTTCTTGACACATGTGATTCAGTCCAATTGACTATACAACATGATTGCATTGTTGTCACCCATCTATGTGGAGGTGCTTGTCCAAATACAATTAATATTCTGCACATATTTTCGGTTTACACTGTTAAAGAAATGGATAGCAACCGTTCTTTCCTACCTCCCTCCTGCACATTCCTGTATTGCTTTTCTTTTGTTCTTCCCCATGCTTGTCCCCCATTTCACCACTTTCCTTTCTACCCCATTTTAATACCTATAATTTGGTCAGAAAATAGAATCACAGACACATAACTACCAGGAAAAGCAATGGATCCAGTCACTTTCTGGCCTCTATACTTACAAAGAGTTTTGCATCACGTACCAATGCGCAGGGATAGGGAGCAGCAGTACAATGTTGTGGTTATTTCCACCCAATGCCACCTAAACCCACTGTGCTTTGCCAACATACAGCAACACATGTACGATAAAGAATTCATGATATTGCATTATCATGTATTTAAAAGTATTACATACACCTGTATTTGAATCATTATCAACTGGGCTCAAGCAGAAATGTGTCAATGTATTTATACCAGCTGCCACAGAATCAGTTAAACAGCAGGTGTGTTTCATAGATTCAATACTAACTCTGACTGTTTCACAATGTGGTTCATGTTTGTGTACTGCTTAACTACGCGTAAACATGGAAAGTATTGAAAATGTGTATCTTGCATGTGCAAACATTTTGCCAACCATCGTGCAAAACTGCTGCTTGCTGTGCTACGGAAAATTACATATTATTTTGTATTACTGCTGTTTACAATCCATTTCCTGTCTATGACATGAAATTACATGTGGAAACATAACAAGCAGAAGGGCTTGTCGAACAATATTTCACATATTTACAATAGAGCCATGTGTTGCCACCCCCCTCCCCAAGCACTGAAACCCTGGTGTCTCAGTACTTTATCCACACATATATCACCTACAATGCAGACATTAATATCAAATGTGTGATATGCAATGCACATCAATCTGGTAACATGCAGAACTAGAACTATTGACCCAAACACCTAAACAGCTTTATCTGCAAGGCTAGGGAAGGAATCAGCATGGCCCTTATCCAGAGGGACATAGTGACCTTCAACACACTTAGCCTGACCCATTTTGCTTTTGTCAAGGGTAGATCTTGTTTATTAAACATTCTAGACTTCTTTGATAATGACCCTAAAGACCTGGATGAGGGATAACAGGACATACCGCTATTTTGATTTATTCAAGGCTTTTGACACTATCCCTCATTCAGGCATCATAGAGAAACTCTCTCATCTGGATATTAACCCATACATTACAAAAAGGGTAGCCAAGTTGCTCATCAACAAAACACACACTGTCAAAGTTGGGGACTGGACTTCTACCACTAGACCACATACCAGTGGAATACCACAGAGATCTGTGCTGGGCCCTCAACTGTTTGAAAACTATTTCTCTGAAGTCTATGCAGTGGTAGATGGCTTGTGGTTTACCAAGTTTGCAGATGATTCTCAACTAGATGCAGTCCCCCAACTATGTTAAGATATTACAGAAGGGGCTGACACAAATGATTGGTGTCAAACTCACGGACTGAACCTTAAAGCAAAAAATACTTCATTGCCCTCTTTGACAATGACGTACCCTGTTAATTATGATATACATTGCACCCCTCTAAGCTCAAACGCAGTGTTACAAGACTTGGGAACACATATTGATAGCAATCTACACTTCAATCACTATGTGTCCATAGTGGTGAAACACACATTCTACATTGCACACCTCAGACTATATAGAATTATGCAGAAATACAAGTTAAAAAAATATTTTTCCTTGATTAGGCATACACACTGAAATGTATAAGCTGGAATGAAATACCATATAATGCAAGGAAAAGAATGTAGAATAGCACAACAATTTAGTTTAATTCCAGTAAGGGCTTTGTTATCAGATGGATTGATAGTAGCAGTACTATTAAATGGGCCTTTACATTGCACTGGTCACAGAAGTATTTTCCTTGCTGCTAACTGAAAAAACAATAAACCCATATTTCATGTAGTTAAAGTATTTTTTCTCATACTGTTGCTATTAGTTCAATGGCCACTTCTACACATCTCTTTCTTGGAATTTTCAAATTACCACTTTTATTTTTAGACAATTAACTTCTGAATACATGTGACTGAGCTTAGTCCCTGCTCAGTCTGTACAATGAAAATAATTCTGCTATCAGGCCCTTTGTAATAATTCATTATAGGTCTTTGCTGTTTGACTGTCTTTGACAAAAATATCTGACTTTTTGTAAATGTTAGCCATCCTTCTACATGAGAAATGTTGCAAATACCTGTGGAGCTGCCGAATATATGCATACTTTATTTGTTCAGCATTAAACTCAATTGGCCGAACTCAGAATTGGTTCAACTATTTAATCTTGGACTTGTGCAAGTGGTAGAATAACAAGCACTGTGGATACTTTCTGAGCTGCTGAACATCTGCATACTTTATTTCTTCTGTTTTTACTTTGGGGGGGTGTTTAGTATTACACTCAATTGGCTGGCCTCAGAGTTAATTCACCTGTTTGATATCAGAAATGTACAAGTAGCAATGTCAGAACCGCTGTGAATATCTGCTGAGCAGCTGAACATATGCATACATTATTTGTTTTGTTTCTTGTTGTGTGTGTGTGTGTGTGTGTGTGTGTGTGTGTGTGTGTGTGTGTGTGTGTGTGTGTGTGTGTGGGAGTGGGGGGTGGGGTTAACATTAAATTCAATTGACTGTCCTCATAGCTGGTTCAGATAGTAAATCTTGAACTTATGCAAGTGGCACCATGATAAACACTGGAAATACCTACTGAGCTGCTGAACATG
Organism: Protopterus annectens; assembly: GCF_019279795.1. Taxonomy (NCBI): domain Eukaryota; kingdom Metazoa; phylum Chordata; order Ceratodontiformes; family Protopteridae; genus Protopterus; species Protopterus annectens. Next base: position 51,418,476 of record NC_056727.1, on the reverse strand, counting down.
TACTTTATTTTTCTATTTTATTCTAAGGGGGTGTGTGGTTAACATTAAATTCAATTGACTGTCCTCAGAGCTGGTTCAGATAGTAAATCTTGGACTTATGCAAGTGGCACCATAAGAAACACTATAAATACCTACTGAGCTGCTGAACATATACTTAATTTGTTCTATTTTATTTTATGGGGGTGTGAGGTTAACAATAAATTCAATTGACTGTCCTCAGAGCTGGTTCAGATAGTAAATCTTGGACTTATGCAAGTGGAACCATGAGAAGCACTATAAATACCTACTGAGCTGCTGAGCATATACTTTATTTGTTCTATTTTATTTTAAGGGGGGGTGTGGTTAACATTAAATTCAATTAACTATCCTCAGAGCTGGTTCAGATAGTAAATCTTGGACTTATGCAAGTGGCACCATGAGAAACACTATAAATACCTACTGAGCTGCTGAGTATATACTTTATTTGTTCTATTTTATTTTATGGGGGTGTGTGGTTAACATTAAATTCAATTGACTGTCCTCAGAGCTGGTTCAGATAGCAAATCTTGGACTTATGCAAGTGGCACCATGAGAAACACTATAAATACCTACTGAGCTGCTGAACATATACTTTATTTGTTCTATTTTATTTTAAGGGGGTGTGTGGTTAACATTAAATTCAATTGACTGTCCTCAGAGCTCATTCAGATAGTAAATCTTGGACTTATGCAAGTGGCATCATGATAAACACTGTAAATACCTACTGAGCTGCTAAACATTTACTTTATTTGTTCTATTTTATATTATGGGGGTGTGTGGTTAACATTAAATTCAATTGACTGTCCTCAGAGCTGGTTCAGATAGTAAATCTTGGACTTACGCAAGTGGCACCATGAGAAACACTGTAAATACCTACTGAGCTGCTGAACATATACTATATTTGTTCTATTTTATTTTATGGGGTTGTGTGGTTAACATTAAATTCAATTGACTGTCCTCAGAGCTGGTTCAGATAGTAAATCTTGGACTTATGCAATTGGCACCATGATAAACACTGTAAATACCTACTGAGCTGCTGAACATGTACTTTATTTTTCTATTTTATTTTAAGGGGGTGTGTGGTTAACATTAAATTCAATTGACTGTCCTCAGAGCTGGTTCAGATTGTAAATCTTGGACTTATGCAATTGGCACCATGAGAAACACTGTAAATACCTACTGAGCTGCTGAACATGTACTTTATTTGTTCTATTTTATTCTAAGGGGGTGTGCGGTTAACATTAAATTCAATTGACTGTCCTCAGAGCTGGTTCAGACAGTAAATCTTGGACTTTTGCAAGTGGCATAATGAGAAACACTGTAAATACCTACTGAACAGCTAAACATGTACTTTATTTGTTCTATTTTATTCTAAGGGGGTGTGTGTTTAACATTAAATTCAATTGACTGTCCTCAGAGCTGGTTCAGATAGTAAATCTTGGACTTATGCAACTGGCACAGTGAGAAACACTGTAAATACCTACTGAGCTGCTGAACATATACTTTATTTGTTCTATTTTATTTTATGCTGGTGTGTGGTTAACATTAAATTCAATTGACTGTCCTCAAAGCTGGTTCAGATAGTAAATCTTGGACTTATGCAAGTGACACCATGATAAACACTGTAAATACCTACTGAGCTGCTGAACATATACTTTATTTGGTCTATTTTATTTTATGGGTTTGTGTGGTTAACATTAAATTCAACTGACTGTCCTTAGAGCTGCTTCAGATAGTACATTTTGGACTTATGCAAGTGGTACCATGAGAAACACTGTATATACCTACTGAGCTGCTGAGCATATGCATACTTTAATTGTTCTATTTTATTCTAATGGGGTGTGTGGTTAACATTAAATTCAATTGACTGTCCTCAGAGCTAGTTCAGATAGTAAATCTTGGCTTTATGCAAGTGGCACCATAAGAAAAGCTGTACATACCTACTGAGCTGTTCTGTTTTGAAGTGTGTGTGTTTGTGGGTTTGTATGTTTGGTATTAAACTCAATTGGCTGACCTCAGAGTTGGTCCAGCTATTCAATCTTTGACTTGTCTGAAGGACAATCTATTTGAGAAGGACAGGTTTCACTTGAACTATATTGGGGTAAAAACTGTTAAGCTAGAAATACATGGGTATTGTGAAATATTTTTGGACTTTACTCAAGTACTACAGTTTAAACATTAAGGGAAGATTGAATATGTCTTTAAAATTTACTACGCTATTGCAAGAAGCATGAAGAAGAAGATAAATGAACTACAATCAATTTGTAGGGAGAAACGATATGAGGTGATACGGATTACTGAAACTTGGAACATTGAAGGTGTTTCTTTGCCAGGATATCAACTGAATGTATATTTGAGAGATAATAGAAGTTTAGGAGTAGTTGCAACATTTGTAATTCCTAGGGTAGTGTTCAGGGTGGTCAAAGTTAATTATAACTAGAAAGTCTTATTTTTAGAATTAACTTACAGAAAAGCAGCTGGTTCTATTAATTCCCTCCCTGTCAACACTTGCTCAGTATAAGTTTTTGGAAGGATTAAATCATTTTTGATCACCAAGAACTTGATAATATTGGGTAACTTTAATTTTCCTAATATTATGTAGATGAAGGAACAAGTGGGACTATTCAAGAAGAATTTTATAACCTCTGTTAGAGTCATAATTTATAAAATAATCACATATCTTTCTACAAGAATAGATCAGGGTGTATATTACTTTATCAAATTTTTTAAAGTTCGAATGTCATATGGTCGAAGCCATATGATCGAACTTTTAAAAGTTAGAAAAACTAAAAAAAACAGAAAACAGAAAAAAACCTAACTATTTTAAGAAGGGGTGCAAGCCCCCCAAACCAACCACACTTTAAATATGCCAACTCTGAGATCGCACTACAGTGCAGGAAATGGAAATCTTTCCATTATGCACTGTACAGAGATCTCCATTGAAACATTCAAACTTTTAAGAGTTTGATCATATGGTGTCGACCATATGACGTTCAAACTTTTAAAAGTTTGATAACGGAATATACACCCGAATAGATCAAACTTTAGTCCTCTTACTTACCAATATACCAAATAAGATAGGTAATGTCAAAAGCTGTATCCTCTTGGTAGTTCAGATCATATAGCTTTTGAATTTATGATAATGACACATACAAATTTTGAGTGTCAGCCAAAGTTCATCTTTGACAAGGTCTTAATTTTTAATTTAGATATAATTCAGCAAATTAATTCCATAGACATAACAACATTAGGCCCTGAGGTGAATATCTGCTATTTATAAAATTTTTGAGAGGATTTGCAGTAGAAACTTAGGTAAGTGTAGAAAATCTACTAAAATGAAATTTAAGAGGTTGTTGAGGAAAAAAAGAAATAGAAAATGAAAAAGAAAAAGGTTTAATATCTGGAAGAGGTTTAAGAGTCATATATCTAAAAGAGCATATCATTTGGTTAATTGAAGACTGAAGGCTTCTTTAAGAACTGCTAAATGTAAAAGAATGACACTTATTGTCCACAGCATCTACTCACAAATTGTATTCATATATTAATCAGTCCAAGGGAAAGGTTAAAACATTAAGACCTGTAGTCCATAGTTGAATGATACACCATGCAGGAAGATACTTGACCAATGAGTTTAACAAATATTTTTGAGGATGGGCTATCACTGGCACAAAGGGTATCACTGACCAGAGATCAACAATAACTGATGAATGTGTGTGCCCTACAAAGAGTATGGATCCAATGAGCTCTTCTTTGGGATACATAAGACAAGATAACAGGTTGTCTGCAGTAAAAATATATTTATGACCATTACAGTTTTTTTAAAATAAATCATTATTACATGGTACTGTCCCCACCAGTGGAAATTTGCAAATGTTATTCTTATTTACAAAGGAGGCACTATGGCTAAAATTACCACTACAGAGACATTAGTCTTACGGCTTTAGGGGAAAAAAGTTTTGAAAAGTGCATGTTAACAATTCTGAATTGTGATTCACAAGTTTATTTTAGGGACATTTCACAACATGACTTTACTTAAAATTGTTAAACTTTTATAAATTTGGTGAACTTTTATAAGCCAGTTTTATTAGCACTTGATCTGGGACTCACTGTAGTCGTTGTATATTTGGAGTTATCTAAGGCATCTGATAGTATGCCTTACTCTGTTGTTGCAGATTCAATGCACAGACAATCAATAAATTGCTACATTATTTACTGGGTTGCAGACTGGTTGACAGAGAGATCTCAAAGAATGAGAGTTGAGAATTACACATCTGATTGGGCTCATGTGAAGAAGGATGTTCCACAAAGCTCCATCCTGGGACCAAGTTATTCAACATTGTGTTTTCACTAACAGCAGAAATTTATAATGTTTGCATGGCTATTTATGTAGATGATATTAAGCTTGATTGTGTGATTACTGTACCTCATGATATTGACATAGTTAACCAGTATTTGAGTCAAGTTGCCTTGTGGTTAAATCAAACTGGGCTAAAAGTTAATACAGAGAAATGTGGTATTGTTCATTTTGGTAAAGCTATATTAGTTTGACGGTGAAGCTAGGGCCTTTTGATTTGCAGAATCTTACAGAGTACATGGACTTGGGCATTATTGTTAGTAATACCTTTAAATTCAGTACTCAAAAAAAAAAAAAAAAAAAAAAAGAATCCATTCAAGTTGCTGATTTAATTCGTAAGAATTCTGACACAAGGAATACAGAGGGTCTTAAGAAATTGTTTATAGTCTATGTTCATCCGATCATAGAATTTAATATGATGTTTTGTTTATATAGTAAGGGTGATCAACTTCTACTCAAAGGTATGCAATGCAAATTTACAATGAGAAAATCACAGAGACTGACTAAATTTAACCCATACCATTCTAGACTTGACAGTCTTGGTCTCTTTTCAATTAATTACAAGTATTTGAAGGGAAAAATGTATGTAGTTCAGTAAGGCCTTATTGAATAAAGAGCTTCACCTAGTGACACATATTGAGTTACTTGACTCAAATAGGGCCAAAGGAGGAGTAAGCCATATGTATTGAATTAACAACAGTAGAGCTCTACTGACAACCATATATCTGAGTCAATCAAAGGCACATCTGTGGAATAGGTTACCTGTGTTTAGTCAACAATCAAGCTCATTACAACTCTTTAAAAAACAGTTAGCTTCTTGGATTGACTCAAGAGACTACACTTTATTACACAGCCTGCCTTATAAATTGGCATTTTGCATCAAGGCAGTCTTAATTGAACTGATGAACTTTTCAGAAAGACAGTCATTAATGAACAGTTCCTTTGCTGACCTGGGAACCAAGAGTTGCTGTACTGCATTAAATAAATTCTTAATTAGCCATGCTACTTCAGAGGACAATGGTATAGCTATAGTCAGTGAAATGCAGGGAGTAGGAGATTAAGGGAAGGAGAATGGATACTGGAGTTATAAAGTACAGCAGAAAAATAAACCTTCAGGATATATCATTATATGTGAAGGAAAACTAATTAATTCAGCAGCTAATTATTATAACACATGTTTTGTTTAAGGGTGAGATGGAACATAATTGGATGTACCAGTATAGAAATTTCAATATGGAGGAAAATATAATTCAGAAATAGCTTTCATTGCAATGTCCTGGTAATCACTTAACCACAGCAAAAAAAAAAAAAAAAAAAAACGTTTTGACATGCAGCATGCAACAGAGATCCAAAAAAGGGGATATGACTGTAAAGAATAAAAACAAATGCTGGTGTTAACAGAATTTGTTTTTATTACATGAAAACATAAGAAGACAGAACAACTAGCATTACACAAAAAATATAAATGCACAGTTAGCAAGCCTTTCTTTAATACATTTACAAATGTTAGTCATTGGGCAGGATTCACGAAGCCTCCGTGTAAGAGTTATAACTCATACACGGAGGCTGCAGTTAAACGGAGTGATGTCAGCAAGCTCTGCATATTAAAGAGAGCATGCTGAATCAGACTTAAGGCCAACACGGTCCGTGTAAGACAGTAGGGGGCGTGTCTGTAGGCCGAGCCCTGTAAGCGGACACACCCCAGAAGAGGAAAAGTACCCAAAGTAAACACCCATGACAGAGTCCACAGAAATGTGAATAAACAGAACACAACACATGCCCCCACAGACTATGAACAGAAAACATATAAATAAACATGTTTTATATTTTTTTTAAATTGTAAAAATGTTTAACCGTGAGTGCGCTCGTTTGCGCACTACAGTTAGCAGTCAGTGGGAAAGCATATAAGAACTAAATATGCAAAATAAGCCAGGAAGCAATAGCGTAGCGGTAGAGATGTTGGCTGAAGAGCAGGCATTCATGGTTCGAGCCCCCACAACACCAATTTTTTTTTTGCAAAATAAGCAGGAAACAAGTCCCTGACAAATATGTACACATAAAACCACAATTTCTGTAAAATGTAATGAAATAGCCCATTTATATTGAAGAAATGTGAGGTAACAAAAGAATAAAAAATGCCAGATGTGCTCATAGCTGAGCTACAGTTTAATAGAGTGAGTGCATCTGCCCGTAGATGAGCAGTGGTTTAACTGGTGCAAAATGAGTGCCTGTAGCTGAGCAGTGGTGTAACATGCTAAATCTATGTGCCCCTAACTGAGCTGAGCATAATATGCATGCCGATAGCCAAATGAGGCTTAAACCAGCGTACCCCTTTTGCGCGGAGCTGCGCACCGCGCAAACAAGCTAACCGACGGGCAACGTTGAGCAAGCCGTATCAAAACTGCCTTTACACAGACACACCCCTCAGCATGTCTAGACAGTCATGAAAAATAAAAAGCAGTGGCCAGGTTCAAACCCAAGATACTATACACCATAGTCAAGGTACAGAACCACTAAGCCATAACAGCAGTACCTAGAAATGCAGTAATAGCTAATATATAGGAATGAATACAAACTACAGCATGACAATGCAGGTTTACTGAAGTTGATACAATTCCAAAATGTCCAATCACAGATATGTGCGGGAAAAACTGACTATATAAGCCCCATAGGCGGGAATACACAACATAAATGATTGTAGAACTGACCTGCAGGCAGAATGACAGGAGTAGGAGAGGGTAGTCGCTTCTGAGCACAGAGGTGGGGTGTTGAGGAGTCCAGGTACATGGTCTGGCTCCTAGTCCATAATCATGAGGCCCAACTCATGCAGGGCCAGGTCCTCTGGGGAGCATACAGGGCCGAGGCGTGGGACCGGTTGGCTCATGATCTCACCAGTGCCACAGGGATTCCAAGGACTGGTGAGCAGGTCCGTCACCACCATGCAGACCTGAAGAGACGCAAGCAGGACGAACTGAACCTTTGGATCCAGGAGGCCTGGCAAACACCCAACGCCCCACTACTGAGTAAGTAACATTTAATTATGTATGTAAGAAATTAAACTAGCTGATATTATGGAGATGTGTATTCCAATATTACTTCATTTATATTACAGCTGCAGGTGTCTGTTCTGCGAACCGCAGAGCCTATGGCGATAGGCTGGTGCGGTTGCGCCAGCAGGCAGGTTAGTAATCCACTACCAGTAACCGTAAAGAAATATAAAAGTATGACAGTCAGCAAAAGAGTGCAGTGTAGTCAGTAAGGAATAAAATCTGCAAGTAACATTGTGAAAGTGTCTGCAAGTCATGCTTGATTACACAAGTGTATTTCAGCCTGTAAGTTAAACTGACAAATGAAACTGTCTGACATATATTCTGAAATAAAAATGCCCTACCTGTAAGAAAATAGTACACAACCTGCAGCAGGCTGAGAAGTATAGCTGCAGAAGATGATGAAATCACATGTGTGAAATATATCCCTGTGGAAATACTGAAACATGACAGAAGTGAGACTGCTGGAAAGGATTGTAATAACTACAGGTAAAACATGTCAATAAAGCTTAGAAGTAAGTACCATCCTGAATAGTAAAATGAAAGCAAGTGAGAGAGTGTGAGAAAGTGTCAGGAATCCAGCAATACAGTAGTAATAACCCCTGAATAAAGTATACTGCAGTCAAGACAGAATGAAATGCATGTGAGATTCATAACCAAACAGCAAAATCTGTTCAAAGTGTTGCTGCATGTGGAATGTGTATCCCAAAATCTGGATATGTTGCTCTCAGTCTGAAATACGCAGATAGGATGGTTGTCTGATATACCAAACATCCACACTTGTCTACAGCTATATAAAGCAAATGTAGCAAGATGATGTAGCTGAACAAAGCTAGATATGAATGTGTATGAAGAACACTAAAATGTATACTGATGTTGCAGTAACAGTCCTATCACCAAGGTGAAATAGTTATCATATAGGAAACTGTAGTTAGAACAGTAGTGTGTATATAACTGTAGCTATTAGAAATGTACAGCATATGTATTGTTATTTGAAGGTGTTAATATTACTTTCTTTACCCCACCCTATAACCATATATAACCCATTCCACGTGAAAATGGTATGTGCAATCACAATTAACACCCCTGGACGTTTGTCCTGTTGGGTCATAAATATCTGCATGTCTGTTGATGCATCTGCCCTGTTCATACATCCGCAACTGATGGCCTGTTGCCATCAATTAACCCTGCATGTTGTTGGACTGTGTATTTCTGTTCAAATTATGCATGTGTTATGCACGCTGTTCAATGGTGTGAATATCTGGGTGTTTGGTTAATGGGAATACTAATGCATGCTGTTACAACTAATTGTGAATGGTATTATATGTCACTAACCCAAACTGTCATGACATAATGCAAAACATAGGACGACAGGGAAGGCGGGGTCCAGCGGACCCACCTCTCCCACCTCAGCTGGCGAGTGCACCTAGCACTAGTGCCGAGTCCGGACCCTCCTCCGGTGGCCCTGTGCCACCTGCGGGTGGAAGTGCTGCAGGGGATGGGGCTCGCTCCCCCTCTGCAAGTGTGGCCAGAGGAGAACCACCACTCACCCTCCGTAGCATCCGGACTGTGGTGCGTAGGGAGATTCGGGACTCTGTTCTTGAGCCCCTACGCCAGCTCGAGGCACGGGTGGCGCAACTAATGGGCATGCCTGTTGCCCCGCCTACACATGCCCCAGCACAGCCCCGTCCGTCCATGAAGGAACAGTGGCAACTGCCTATGGGTGGGGATATCAGTTCCACTGTTGCCATCTGTGGGCTCATGGGCTCTGGATATCCAAACCTCCATCCCCGTCAATTGTGTAACCCCCCCACACGTGTCATACACCGCCCCTGTATGCGTCTTGTTTGTCTTGTCTGTTTATCTACCCAACCTACCTCCCCAGCTGTACCGACTTCCTTCACCTGACATACCACTCTCACCTGAAAAAAAAAAAAGGGCACTCTGTACCCACAAAAAAATTACGCCTCATACATAGCTGCCCATTCCGCACACATGTCTGCTGGACATGGAACCTATCAATTACAATTGGCTGTACAACAAGTATTATTGTTGTCCTGACACCTCTCTCAGGGGTGGAAGGTTTCAAAAGTCACACCAAATTACATACATATGCACAGCTGTTGCTGATGAAGAAATGGGCAGCTATGGGCCTTACCTACATCCCTCCTGCACATCCCAAGCTTGTTTCCCTGCTGTCTTACCCTCTTTGTGACCCCTTTTTCACCACTTTCCTGTCTCCCCATTTTCTTTTCTTTCAAAGAAAATAGCGCGGGTATGTGCCAGAGTAAGCACCGTTAAGCGGTTGTAAGCGGGTGTGCGCAGAGCTAACCGCCAGTGCGCATGCGTGAGCTCCGCACAAACCAGCGCTAACACGGTTACAACTGCTTAAAAGTGCCTTAGTCACTTTGATTGACAGGTCCTGTACTCAGTTCAAAAGCAAAATAAAATCCCACTGTCAGTCCCGAACCCAGGACCTTGGAAACACTAGTCTGTATGACCTACCACTAAGCCATGACTCTTATACAAAACCATTGTGCTAAAATAAATATAACATGTAATAGTAGGGATGAATGTAAAGGGAATATAGGATGTGTAGTACACATGTCATTTAAAATTACTGTCAAAACTACTGGATTTCCATAATAGTAGTGTGTGAACAGAAACAGCCATGCTAGTTGGCAGCTTGTAGATAATAAGGTCAGTTAAAGTACATAGATATATGTATGCATATGTACATATATATATATATATATATATATATATATATATATATATATCTATATATATAGTTGTAGGAGTCAATGTGCATATACACTTGCTACAGGGAACATGAGAGAGGAATGGAGAATTGTGAATATACAACACAGCCTGAAGCATGAGAGAGATACTAACCTTTACACTCACAGAACACTGTCCACAGCATACCAGCATGGTCCCCACCCTCACAATCTGAAAGGGCAATGCCTATCCCACATACCCTTTTATAGCACTGACCTGAAATCACAGTGAGAACTGCAATCAGTACACAACTGGCTGTATGCAATTAGCAAATGCTGGCTTACAATTGGTGCAGAGGCCATCACATGGACCTATGCAGATACCTACAAAAGCATCCAGTGCTAACACTCCCCACATGCAATACATTCATTGCATTGTCTGTAAGCAGACAGAGGGAGAGCGAGAAGTGAGAGAGAGAGAGAGCAAAAAAATAAAAAATCAGACACTGTGACTCTGTCACCCGAAGCTGTCAGCACTGACAGTAGCAGCAGCAAGCAGAAGCTGTGGTAACGCAACCAGCTTCGACAAACAGAGGTAATGCAAAGTAGCAGGTTAATAGTGTGCATACTGTGAACCCTCCAAATGTGTCATAGGTCTGTATCCATAGGTATGTCCATGTGATATGTTGTGTGTACGTAGTTCCACCAAAAGGGGATGACCATACATCACTTGTCAATCAGTCAGAGGCCAGGATCCTGGCAGCATTTGTCTGTGCGTTGGCCCAGCAATGGCTGTAGTGACTGCTTTGAAATGTCAGCCAGGCTCAAAAGTCAGGATCAGCCCATCCCAAAGGCACACTGGCTGGGAACAAGTGTCTGCAGGTACCCGATGTCACTGCATATGCATCCCATACTGCATAATTCCATAGCTTAGCAGACCAGGCCCATTATGCATATGATGTGGTAATTCCCAGGGTCAGTAGAGGTGCCCCCTTAGTGGTATGGGACCACTGTTGCTGTATGCCACTGTCCAGGTACATATCCTGTAGCACGGCCAAGATAAACTATCAGTGTTGTATGCAGTGGTATGTCCTCTCAGAGTGCCGGTAGCACACATCCAGGGGTACCACGAGGTCACAGTGATGTTGTGTGTTCTCCTCTGCTGAGGGCGGCCCTCACCTGGACATGTGAGATGATAGGGTGGTTACATCCAGCTGGGATAAATATTTCAAAGGTGGGGGAGAAGGAGGGGGGATATGTGCACCGAACATGTCTGCAGGATTGTTGCCAATATCCATGTGTTTGGTGAATGTTAAGTAGGTGTGGATTAACGCAGAGCATATCTGAGGCATGTGGTCCATATGTGTAACATAACTGAAGAAGGCCTTGTGGTCATCCATAGTGTTTGTGTCCATTTCCCTCCCAGAGTAGGCCGTGGCTGTTGTTATGATGGACCGTAGCGTAGTACCAGTGCTGACCACAGATGCCTTCCCTTAATGTGAATGTGCTCTGTCCTGCAGTAGCCTGCTGCTATTGTTATACAATCTGCCTCTGTCTGGGGTCCACCGGACAGGATGCCTAACCTTTATGCATAGGGTCTGGGTTAGACATGTGTGTGCAAGTTCCATGCAATCCATGGCATGTCCGTGGTAAGCATTTGCAAAGGGGTCAGCAGTGTGGCTTGTGGCTTCCACTGGCCCAGTGTGCTGCATGTATACCATCTCAGTCCCAGCAAGTGAATAACTGTCTAATCACATACATATCAAAGTAGTCTAGTGTGCTGGTGGTGGTGGTGGGATATGTATATCCAGGCCGAGTAACATCTGTCCACATCACAGTAGTGGACGGTGTCCCACATACAGTACCTTGGGATGAACCCCCAGAGTGAGGTTGTGCATTGCACCTGTCACTGTGTGCAGACCGATGGGGCATGCTACTATAATGTGTGGAATGTGGCAGGTATTGTTGCACAGGTGTTGGCTGAGCACTGATATCTGGCCATGTACCTGTGTATCCACCACGACACACACATGCAACATATGGGAGTAGTAGTATATCACTACACATGAGTATCATGTATAGTATGTGTGCCATATATTGCTGACATGGTCTGCTGATATCCTGTCTGTGTTCTCTTCCAGGGAGATGGCGTGACAGCGTAACCCCGCCTACTCTGTGGCGGAAGATGAGGAGATCCACCAGAGCCTGGTGCGGGAGTATGACATCCTGTTTTCCTGCACCAGTCGGAATCAGCAGGAGAGGGCCGCACTGTGGCAAGACCTTGTCCATAGGGTAAATGATATTGGCACACATAACAGGACATATGAGCAGGTACGACATCACTGCAGTGATTTAATCCGAAGTGTCTGGCAGCGTGCATCAGATATCCACAGGCAACAGGTCGCCACAGGAGGTGGGGTGGCCACACATCCCCCCCTCACCAGACTGGAGGGGCTACTCCTAAGTGTTGTGGCTCCAGCCCCAGAACACCAACAGCAGTACACCTGTATTATGATGGAGGCTGGTTCCACACAGCAGCACGACATGGAGCATGCAGGTAATATGCCATATGTACACCTGACTGTTCTGTACACTGTATCATATGCAATATCAATGGCACAGTTGTGCCCACTGACATTAATCTCATCATTTCTGACCTCCAGGGTTACAGCGAGACAGGCCATCCATGCTGGTGAGTGTGTTTAACATAACCTATAATAGTCCTGATAATGCTAGTAACAGTAGTGTAACTCAGTAGTGCTCTGTGTGTATACTGCGGGGTGTGCATGTGTGCATGTGTGCAGGTGTGCCTGTGCCCATATGTGCATGTGTGCATGTGTGCAGGTGTGCCTGTGTCCACGTGTGCATCTGTGCATGTGTGCCTGTGTCCACGTGTGCATGTGTGCATGTGTGCCTGTGTCCACGTGTGCATGTGTGCATGTGTACACGTGACCACGTGTGCATGTGTGCATGTGCCCATGTGTGCATGTGACCACGTGTGCATGTGTGCATGTGTCCATGTGTGCATGTGTCCACGTGTGCATGCGTGCATGTATCCATGTGTGCATGTGTCCACGTGTGCATGTCTGCATGTGTGCATGTGTGCATGTGTGCCTGTGTGCATGTGTGCATGTGTGCATGTGTGCCTGTGTGCATGTGTCCATGTGTGCATGTGTGTATAAGTGCATCACTGGTAACAATGTCTTGAGACTGTAAACGGTGTTTCCTGTCTTCATCCCACATGTTCTGGGGCTGCTCTGGTGACCTGCAGCAGGGAACCTGAATCCTGTGCCACGGCTGCTGGTAATGATGATATTTGTGTAATGGTACAGGAAGGTGTGTCAGGGTCTGCCATTGGTCAGCCAATTGACAGTACACAGCTGTCAACCCCATCATTGCGCACAGTCATCCTGCCTGTACATCCTTTGTCACCATTGTCCCTAAGTCATGGACAGGATACAGCGGGCATAGACCAGGGTAATGTGGTACCTGTGGCACATGCATCCCCAAACAGCAGCCATGGGCAGGGTCCTCTGATGGTACCAGACAGACAGTTGCCCATGGGTTCTCGTGGGAGCATCCGTGGGCGTACTGCCTCTGGCTGACATGCCCAAAGAGGTCTGTCAACCTCAGCTGGTGGACCCCAGCCATTAACAAACTTTACAATAAGAGGAGAAAGCTATTACATGATAGAACAAAATCCATAAAAGGGAAGTCACCCCTGATCATTATTAGTAAAAAAATACGAGCACTCATAAAATCAACTAAGGCCAATTTTGAGAGAAAAATTGCCATGGATTCAAAGGACAATCATAAGGCCTTTTTCAGCTATGTTAGGGACCTGGGTGGAAACTCCCAGATATGCTCAGAATTAGTCCAAAATGATACAAAAATCACTGAACCCACAGATATTGCCAACATACTGGCAGACAGGTTCAGTGAAAACTTCACCCCCTCTCCCCCCCTAAAGGAGAGATAACTATCCCAGCCGAGTGTAGCCTCCCGGACATGTCAAATGCGCAGGTGAAAGCTGCTCTCTCTAAAGCTAAAAACACAGCATCAATGGGACCGGATGGTGTCCCCGGCTGTGTGCTACATGAGCTCAATGAGGAATTAAACCCGCACATAAGGCAGCTGTTTAATCTCAGCCTTACCACAGGATACGTGCCCAAGGAGTGGCGTACGGCAACTGTGGTCCCACTCCACAAAGGCGGCACCTCTACAGACCCTGGTAATTACCGCCCCATAAGCTTAACAAGTCTAGTCTGCAAAGCTATGGAGAGGATCATAATGGAGCTCATAAACAAAGATATAGGGGACTTGCAGACATTGGACCCGACCCAGTTTGGCTTTGTCAAGAGAAGATCATGCCTTTCGAACTTGGTCGACTTCTTCGAAACAGTCACCAAGGCCATTGATGAGGGAAAGGCAGTCCATACAGCCTACCTTGACCTTGCAAAGGCTTTCGACACAATACCCCACTCGGGTATTGTAGAAAAACTTACCAGCTTAAATGTAAACCCATATGTCACAAGATGGGTTGCAAACTGGCTTAAGGACAGAACCCACAGGGTTAGAGTTGCTGGAGCTATGTCAGACTCCAAGCCAGTCACAAGTGGTGTCCCACAGGGCTCGGTCCTTGGCCCCATATTGTTTGGCATCTACTTCTCAGAAGTACAGGCCAACATGGGAGGACTTTGGCTGACAACGTTTGCACGACTGCAAACTGGGCCATAGTGGAAAGTGCATCGGACACGGATATCCTTCAGAAGGGACTCACGGAAACAGATAGCTGGTGCCAGAGCCATGGCCTGAAGTTAAACGCCAAAAAATGTATAGTCATACCCTTCAGGAAAAACAAGGTAACCCCAAGCTACCATATAGGTGGCAATCCACTAAGCACAGAAGAGGTTATCAGGGACCTGGGGACCCAGGTTGACAGTGGCCTTTCTTTTGACACTCACGTTGCTAATGTGGTTAGAAAGGCCTTCTACATTGCCCACCTGATCATGAAGGGATTCACATCCAGATCTAGTGAGGTCATTGTTTCCCTGTGCTCTTCACTTATCAGACCAATGATCGAGTACAATGCCCCATTCGGGATGTATCTCACCCGACATCTGCAGCAATTGGAGACCCCAAAAGTTCCTCACCAAAAGGATAAAGGGACTCCAAAATCTGTCATATGCTGCCAGATTGAAGAAACTCCAGCTCTATTCAGTCGCATACCGTCTGCTCAGAGGTGACATGTGCCTGACATACAAGGCCATGTCCAACCCCGAATTAATGGACATGCTCCACCTCAAAAAATCCAAATCCACCAAAACCACTAGAGCAAGCGACTTAAACCTTAGCACAAATATAAATAGGACGTGCTGGAGGGATAGATTTATCACTCAGAGACTCCCTATGCTGTGGAATAGAATCCCGGTCCATGTGAGGCAGAGCACCTCGCTGACTCTGTTCAAGAGAAATCTAGACCTGTGGATGGGAGATCGTAGGTTTACCCCGGGAATCATCTCTGTGTCACTGCTGGACAGAGGCACAACAAACTAATGGGCACAGTAATTTTTCATATAAGGGGTGGCGTAAGCCACAAAAATTTGGGCTAGGCTTATAAATGCCTTAGGGCAGATAGCCTAGTATAAACCTATGAACCTATAAACCTATGAGCTATGTTTCGGACTGTCATGCAGGCACAGTCACGTATGGAAAGATACACCAGACAGGGTCTGAGGGAGCTCAGAGCATGTCGCACAGCCATGACAGACAGTATGCGTGACATTGCAGATGCTATCCGTAACTTCACTGATGTCATAGACAGACATTGTGGGGACATATTACAGCAGTTCCACAACCAGATGTCCATGAGCCAGGGCAATGGTGGGCATTTGTGGCGTTGACGTGGCCGTAGGCCGGCAGCAGCAGCAGCAGCTGGCAGTCGGCGCAGACGACAACAGGCTCGAACACGCCCCCATAGTGCCAGCAGCAGCCCCAGCAATGCTGGGTCTGTGCTGTCATCGGAACACCCCAGGAGACTACGTGCACGTGGCTCTGGACAGTCCCAACAGGGACTTGTGTCCAGTCAACACACTCCCACTTCTGATGACAGTACCCAGTCTGGCTTTGTACTGGATATGGTCCGTAGCACCCCTGCCAAGCACAGGTACTGTGTCCATGCACACAGACACTGATCTGTATGGCCTGCCAGGTGCAGTCTGTGGCTGTCCACAAACACCTGTATATGGCAGCCATGAGGTGGAACTGTGTGCGTGCATACACACATGCGAAATGTTAACACTTAGGGCAACCACATACACGCACACACTGCACCGACACTGCCCCACCCTGTACTGCTGCCCCTCACCAACACACATACACACATATGTCAATTGGTGGTATCAGTGGCTGACACAGGCATACCTAATCCACACCCTGTGCATATGATGACACTGTGCCACCTCCTGAAATCTCCAACATCATTGCGGGAACAGGTAAACACGTTGCTGATGCACAGGGTGACTACATAGAAGTGTATTAGTAGTATCATGTTGGTAACAGTACAGTGTGCTGCTAGGACTGTGTGTTTATCCCAGCATGCCTGCTGCAGTAACTGTATGAATGTCCTGAATTGTTATCTGCACCCATAGTACACAACAAAGTATAACAGCTGCACATAATTGCATGCCGGTGGTAAGGTTGTCAACAGATAGCCGCATACATGGGTAGCACAGGGGGAAAGCTAACACAAGTAGTGATATGCAATGGTGGACATGTACAGTAATGGTGTCAAGTTGCCCACAACGACTATGCCATGTGGATGTTCGCACATGTAGATATGTGTGCAATACCAATGTAATCCAAATCACAAATAAGTATGACATAATATCAGTTCTACCATGGGCATCTGTGCTGCGTATTCCTGGGTACATGTTGATAGTGCCTACATATTTGCATTGTTACTTACTGTTATTGTTACCCCTTCTTTCTTGTATAATGCACTACTTCCAGCCCTGTTTACTGTAGCTTTGTTTGCATGCATGTTCGCTTGGGGTCCCCTGGAACACTGCTTACACTTGCAATGCAGAGTTACAGTGCTTCTGTAGACTTCTAGTGACATCTGCATAGCGTACGATACGTATGTCAACTTTACACATGACAGAACATCACTGTCTGTCCTGTACACATGTACGTTGCCTGTGACACATTGCACACATCTTACCTGGCATTTACCCATGTGTGCAGTCATATATGTCAGTGCTATGTAACAGTAGTGGTACACCCACACATACACACCTTCAGTATGTTGTTCCCCATTGGCCCTATGTGTTGGTACTCACCATGGCAATCACACTACTAGGGTAGCATGAGCAAAGGTAACCTGTGAATCGCCTCTATGGTCCAGTTGTGGTTTATGTGAGTCATGTGTCATTGTCACAGCTGCCACATGTATGCAGTCAGCCATCACCCTTGGCCAGGAACGTACAACACATGTGTGGGATGCCACCACACAGCCAATCTGGGGACTGGTCTCTCTGAACACAGTAATGCCATACCCTGTCAGGTGGCATGTCATATATACTACGTCCAGGACAAACGTCAACCCCAATCCCTGCTGCTACTATTGATAATACCCCTGAAGATGTTCCTGATAGTTTTGACCAGTCCTTTACTGAGACATTTCAGGCCCTAGCTAGCCATCTACCTCCTAGCTCCCCTGGTCCTGAAAGTAGCACCCCTAGAAAACTACTTGCGTCCAGCTGCCAACCAGTCGCCACTTCACTTCTCGGTACCTTGATTGTAACAGTGAAACCCACTACACTTTCTGCTGATCAACTCCCTGCCGAGTACCTATCAAAACCAGATGATGCTATTGCTTACCCCATCTCAAAGGTAATCAAAGGGACCATGTTAGAATCTAACTTTCCCACCATCTGGAAAATGTCATATGTAATCCCACTTCACACAGGAGGAAGCTCTACTGAAGTCTCCAATTATAGGCCAATAGCTATACTCTCTCCACTTGCAGAGATTATAGAAACTTTTGTCATAGACAAGTCATGCACCATCTAATCCAAACTCGCATTATGGCAGACACTCAGCATGGCTTACGTCCTCATCACAGCACTACGTCAGGCCTCCTAGCCTTTACTAACACAATAAGCCATACTTGCAACAATAATTATATATCCGCAGCCCTCTTTTTGGATAATTCAAAGGCATACAATATGGTTGATCACCAACTTGTACTCCACACCCTGCAAAGACTGTCTAGATACTGGAGCCTTCCAGTGATTTCAATCCTACCTGCATGGTCGATAACAGGCTGGCCTCTGGCAGAACAAACTCTCTAACCTTCTACCTAACACCCTCAGAGTACCACAAGGCTCTATACTAGGGCCCTTGCTGTCCTCCATCTTCATTAACGACCGTTATACTGTCATCCCAAAAGTCAGCTGTATCCAATATGCTGAATACTCTACTCTGATCTGCTCAGCCACATCTCCAGTAGAGTTATGGTCAGCTACCCAGACCACCTTTAATACAATAGCAAACTGGCTTTCTGAACATCGTCTGATCCTAAATCCCAATCAAACTAAACTGCTGTTATTTCACCAACACGTAGGTCTACCACTTTCACCGTTACCATAACATCAACTGATGGCACATTAATCTCCCTTGACCCATCTCCAAAACTATTAGGTGTCATCATAGACAATAATCTCAAATGTGACATACATGTTAACCAGATTAGCAAAGCCATCAATAGAAAACTAGGGTCACTTTACAGAATTAAAGCCTTCCTAGCCCCTCCAGCTAAAGGTGCCATAGCTCGCTCACACCTTGTTTCAACCCTTCTGTATGCATTAACCGCTACTCTCGAATATGAACAAGACTGTCCTTAACAAACACTCAATTTGCTACAACCACATTTCCAGGTTTGCCACTGGGCTGCCTTTTAGGACACATCATTGCATCAATCTAAATCAGCTTGGTTGGCTTGCAATACCCAGCCTAATACAGTATAACCAACAGATTATGGCCTATAAAATCCTCTATAATCCAGACAATACTCCTGCACTTCAAATATTATCACCCCCTATAACAATCCTAGACCGCTTCGATCCTCAAAGTACTACTTCAGACTAGCAAGTTTAATAACACAGCCAGTGATTCTCTCTTTGCAAACCCTGTAAGTAGATCCTGGAACTCACTTCCAGCTGATATTACCCTACTGTCCACCTTAGGTCAATTTAACAGTAGACTCAAACAACATTTGTCACTTAACTGGCTATGTCAATGTATCAAGCCTGGCTAACTCAAATGTGTAACTTCTGTGAACCACTTTACTGTGTAATTTTAATTTAATCCTGACTTGTGCTCAGGTCTAACATTAACCTGTGGAACATGTTTGACTTGCTTACTTATGTAATCTCTGTAAATAATCTGTTTGTAATATGTAATGCTAGTATTATGTAATGCTGTATCTGCTACCCTCATAGCTTGTCTCCATGGGCCTCCCCTGGAAATGGACATGCATCCAGTCGGGCTATCCCAGTCAACAAATGTAGGATAAATAAATAAATCAATACAATATATTACAGTGACGACAATACCAGTCAGACATTGACACACACTGACAGCATGCTGAACACACTGTGGCATACATGGGGACTCAGACTAGCAGCGTGCCTGGGCATCACACACCTCCGCAGCTGGCACACAGGCATATGTTCCGTCGGAACAGAGCACATGCCACACATGGCACGCACATCCCCTGTGCCACACACTCACAGCCTGTAGGGCTACACAACACACCTGCTACAGACGTGTCAGGTACCTGTCTTTTGTGCTGCACTGGGGTCCCGCTCAACAGGCTGTATCTGGTGAAGGTCACAGTGATATGACTCAGGGGCACTATGGTCCACCACAGCACACATGCATACAGGTCAGTCAGAGGCATGGACAGATATGACTCACTCATTGACCATGCCAGTGTGGCTGCCTGAGACATACCTCCCTGGACTACATGATAGGGAACATAGAATGGATCTCTCAGCATGTGGCACAGGCCAGTATGAGCCTGATATTTGTTGCCAACATACCCTCACCAGGTATTCTACCACTATATGTGGGAAGGGTGTTGTATGTCTACATTATGCTCAGTCTCCACTGTCATTCATAGGATATCCAATGGCTGTCAACATGTGCTTACATGCTAGGGAAGCCACAATGATGTGCACGGGTCATCATGCACGTGACACCCATGGCCCGATGTATAATGACAAAGCTCCTTGGTACACACATACTGCCTTATGCTGCAGGACATAGTTTACATAGCGACCTCCGTGGGTATCACACAGGTTAGGACACTAACAGTGCTGCTACACAATAACAGTAGTGTACACTGGAAGATGCATGCACCAGACACTGCCCTCAGCACGGTGAACTGCAATGTCTGTGCAGTACCAGATTCATGATTCATGGCTTACAGGTGTTACCCATCACTGACAGGTTATGCCCCATATCATGCCTGTCATCCCCTACACATGTAACACACATGGATAGGGGGGTGGTATCCCAAGGTAACACAGATACACACACCTCCAGGTTGTTGGCACAGCACAAACCATCAGGACCTACTCATGTGCAGCTGACAGTGTGTCGGACTGCCATCTGGTTCATAGCCTGGCACACACAACCCTCACATACATAGGAAGACCACCTATCCTCCATAACAGCACCGGCAATATGACAGTCTCATGAACTGTGTTTATAAGGCCGTACTGCATCCAGCCAAACATTGTGTGTGAGCATTACTGTAGCTACAACACTCTAGCTGAAGAGTTCACAGCATGTGGTCACCGAATTGCAGTGGAATGACATGTTACCACTACCACAACAGGTGGGAACATGCAGCACCTGTACATCAACTACATGTACACTATATGGCCCAGACCAGATGTGTATCCCCTGCTATAGGTCTTTCACCATAGACACCCACACTGTATAGGGACATACCACGTGCGGACCCTGCACAGTAAGACACAGTCAAATTGGTATACATTGCAAATACCATTTATCCACACAAAGCATGTGTCAGACATGGTAACTACTGCAGGTCACAGGTATTTATGTGTATGCGTCACACACACATACATCATGTGTGCAATGCCATTGCTGGTTTAGGCAATGGCATGCATTGTTATGTACAAACACCCACACAAGGTCATACTTTGTGACACAACCACACGTGACAGTTGTGGGTTAGCAAAACATACCTATCTGTACTCTGACAATGGTAATAGACACAGTAGCAGAGCACACTATTGGCATTACTAGCCAACTAGCCCTGTTTGGCTGTGCTGATAGTGTGGTGACATCCCCTGTGTTTACTGGGAGAGTATGCAGCATCTGGTGTATTGTAGTATTTGCCAAAAGGAACTTTTCCCTCTTACTTGCATTTACACACACCCTACTACCCCCACACACATGCATACTTGCCATTTGCAGGATTCATTCCCCTATCTAACTAAGTCATGACACGTGAGAGGGACGCATTAGCAAAGCACACTATTTGGTTTACTAGATAGTTCATCTTCTCTGGCTATACTTATAGGGTGCTGACAACATCAGTATTTTGAAAGGGTAATGTGCATCAGGTAGTGTGATCTCCTGATTGCCAAAACTAACATGTTTTTCATATGGAAATGCACACACACAAACTCCCCACATCCAAACACACACACATGTCATTTACAGGTTTCAAACTCCTACCTAATTACATTACGATACGCAGGAGAAATGCATTAGCAGAGTGCGCTATTCACATTACTGGAAGGCTTCCTTTCTCCTGCTGTACTTATAGGGTGCTAACATCATCTGTGTTTAGAAAGGGGAGTGTGCATCCTGTAGTGTGTTCTCCCAGTTGCCAAAAGGGGGATTTCCCTCACACAGAAACCCCCCTCATCCAAAAACACACACTTGCCATTTGCAGGATTCAAACCACTACCTAATTATGTTATGACAGTCTGGACGAACGCATTAGCGGAGCACGCTATTCGCATTACTGGAAAGTTTTTCTTCTCCTGCTGTACTTATAGGGTGCTGACATCATCTGTGTTAATTAAGGGGAGTGTGCATCCTGTAGTGTGTTCTCCCAGTTGCCAAAAGGGACATTTCCCTCATACATATTTGCACACACACAATAACCCCTCTCATCCAAACACACACACACTTGCCGGATTCAAACCACTACCTAACTATGTTATGACACTTGAGATGGACGCATTAGCAGAGCATGCTATTTGCATTACTTGGAGGCTTCCCTTCTCCTACTGTACTTATAGGGTGCTGACATCATCTGTGTTTAGAAAGGGGAGTGTGCATCCTGTACTGTGTTCTCCCAGTCGCCAAGAGGGACATTTCCCTCACACCTATTTGCACGCACACAGTAGCGCCCCTCATTCAAACACACACACTTACCACTTGCAGAATTCAAACCACTACTTAACTATGTTATGACACTTAAGACAGACGCATTAGCGGAGTGTGCTATTCGCATTACTGGGAAGATTCTCTTCTCCTGCTGTACTTATAGGGTGCTGACATCATCTGTGTTTAGAAAGGGGAGTGTGCATCCTGTAGTGTGTTCTCCCAGTTGCCAAAAGGGACATTTCTCTCATACATATTTGCACACACACAATAACCTCCCTCATCCAAACACACACACTTGCAGGATTCAAACCACTACCTAACTATGTTATGACACGCGAGACGGATGCTTTAGCACAGCACGCTATTCACATTACTGGAAAGCTTCCCTTCTCCTGCTGTACTTATAGGGTGCTGACATCATCTGTGTTTAGAAAGGGGAGTATGCATCCTGTAGTGCGTTCTCCCAGTTGCCAAAAGGGACATTTCCTTCACACAAAGTAACCCCCCTCATTCAAGCACACACACTTGCCATTTGCAGGATTCAAACCACTACCTAACTATGTTATGACACTTGAAACGGGCGCATTAGCAGAGCATGCTATTCGCATTACTGAGAGGCTTTCCTTCTCCTGCTTTACTTATAGGGTGCTGACATCATCTGTGTTTAGAAAGGGGAGTGTGCATCCTGTAGTGTGTTCTCCCAGTTGCCAAAAGGGACATTTTCCTCTCATAGCCTTTCACACACACAAACCCCACTAACCCACACACACACACACAGAGCATTTGCAGGATTCGAACCCCTATCTCACTATATTATGACACTTGAGGAAGACGCATTAGCAGAGCGCACTATCCAAATTACTGGGCATGGGTTCTGCACCTGCAGTATTTCTAGGGTGCTGACATCTTTATTTCCACAGAGGTATGTAGATGTAGTACTACCTGTCAGGTGGGGGATAGCATATATATGCATTTGCAGTCACCTACGTCAGGGTCAGATATGCACATCGCACTGGCAGGTTATGTTCTATACCATGCTTTGGGACCACAGGACCTGTAACACACAACACAACCAGTCCAGAACACCACACCCACATCCAGGACACACACTTAGCTTCCCTGGGAACAGTGCCAGGATATGCAAGTATTCACATACACCATTCCAGTTGTTAACATCAGGTACAGGCATATTGTGTGTGAGAACTACTCAGGCCTCTACCACTTTACCCTACTGCCACTACAATTTGTGGGCCCATGTGCTATGGCAGAACCACACACCACAGCCACATGGGTGAATACATATTGCACCTGTCCATCTGCAACATGGGTACTCACTGTTCCACACCAGAGGTAGACCACCATTGTTGATATCTGACTATGACCACTTTTCCCTGGACATCCATATCTCATCTCCACCTCCAGGCAAGGTTGTCACTGCACACAAACTGTGTTTAGCACAAGCAGCCTCTACACTTGTGTAGACTGGGGTGGATGACTTCAGAGGACCCATGCTGGAGGACTATACTGGCCACTCAGCATAATCCTTGACACTTGCATCCTATGAGCATGTGTACAGTTTGCATTGGTCATGCTATCCCACATATACCCATGACTGCTCCACAACAAGACACCTGTCAGCTGTACACCAGCCATATATGCGCCGTTCAACAGACAGAGCGACCTAATACATTGCAGAGCTGTAGCCCACAGAGGGAGGACATCTGTGGACGGTTCCAGCATGGCACTTCATTCACACATACTCGTTACAACACAGTCTTGACAGTGAAATCATCCAGAGAATGCAGATAGGGCTCCCCTCAGTCTGTTATTGATGGACACCTACTGTCAGAGATCCTCAGCAACCCTCTCACAGCACACAACGACAACATGGCTGTGGCTTAGCACATTCAATCCCTGAGACCTCTATGGTGCCCCTGCTTGACAGAGGCACAGCTCACTAGCCTCACATGTTGCCTTCTGTGATCTACTTTACAGTGGCATGGTAGCCTACTATCCTGGGGATGCAGATGCCAAGCACACTCTGGCTGAGCTGCCATTCCCTGGGGCAAGAAGCCTAGTATTGACCTCTACACCCATATGTTCAATTGTCGGATGCACAAAATTTGTTGTGCTGTTCTACTGTTTGCAGGTCTTTATTGCCATAGCATTCCCTGTTCCTATGACCAACTTGTGTATCTGTGGCAGATGTTTGCATATGACGGTGATCCACTATATCACTTATGTCTCTGTGGTAATTTACTGTGTGCACTGGGCTGATTGCTGTGTTGTGGTTGGTTCCTGGACTGACACGTACAAATACCAGATATGTGTGGCCAACTGCTACATGGAGATATGGCCTAAGTGTGTGAGCATGCCCAGTTCAGCCTTTCCATGGCATGTTGTCTGACATATGCCTCATTTATCAAAGTGTGTGAGCATGCCCAGTGTGAGCTTTCCATATGTTGTACTCTGAAGTCCAACACATATTTGGGTGTGTGTGACCTTCGACATTATCATACGTTTATGATTGTGTGCTGGGTGTCATGTTGTGTACTAACTGGCCAACTGCTTCGTGTCTGCCACAACAGGGATTATACTGTGCCTGCAGGAATTGCATGGGATACTTTGCAGACAGTTCTCAACATACTTTCATAATGACCTAACACTGTAGTACCGTATAGTGTACTGGTTCGGTACTTTCACTGTAGTGGACAGTATCCTGGGCTTTAGTCCTATCACTGCTTGACATCTTCATAGTGAGCACAACAGACTGTGTAGGGGCCAGTTGTGCACATATGACCATGTTGCAATATGTTCAGATATGGACTACCTACACCAGGCTCGTCCAACATTGCTAGTGTATTCCACAACATGGGTGGACATTGGCAAACACTAGCGATGTTCCGTAGGCCATTTCTGATGGTAGTCACATGGTGTGTTTGTCCTTCGACACACATTGTAACTGGAGTTTGCCATTACATATGTCATGGTTGGTATACTGTGCCTCTGTCTACCTCTGACATAACAGTGATACCCAGGGTAGCCTACCATCTCCCATACACTCATCAGGATGCCTCTTGAGGGGTGTCAATATGTGGCACTCTGGCTGACCTGTACCAGGAGTTTACTGAAGTGTGGGGGTGCCTTCTGTGTTATGGATCATTCTGTACAGCTTGTCCTATGTATGTCAGTGCTGGGGTTCAGGTCTCTCATGTGCATAGCTCCCTGCCATTCAGATTGTACAAGGTGCAACATGTTCATTCATTCCAGGTTGGACATGGCTTCATACATCAGGCACAGTTTCCTGTAGCTGGGAAGGATGTTGGTGTGTGGGGCTGCAGTTTGTTTACTCAGGAAACACATGGCATCTGTTCAGGCTCTTTGCTACCCCTGGTGGGGTACTGTTGTGCACTTTACAGTTGTTGGAGGTGTCTGCTGTGGTATATCCCACAGGGGCTATTGTAGTCAGTTGTGATGCTGATGGAGGATGGCTGCAGAGCCAGAGTGAGTTCCCCTTATCTACATCTGCCAGCCTTCATGTTTGGGTGGGTATATGGTACATGTTTCTGCGAACACTACAGACACATGTTTGTCCAGTGCAGGTTATTTATCACCTTTTGTACCCAGGTCTCACATTGCATGTTAGGTGCCTCATGGGTTAACACCTGTGTGGTAATTTGTGGGCACTTACTGTATATCCAAGGTGGTTGTCTATACACAGTTCTGCGATTAGCTTGCTGACATGGCTATGGCTACAGCTATCTGTTTGTAGGTGGCCCTTTTGTGGGTTGCTTGTGTCAGCTGGGGGTCGGATATGGTGGGCTGTTTGTACTCCTCTGCATACATGCTCAGTCACAGTCCTTCCATGTTGGCCTATACCTATGGGACATGTATACAGAATGGAGGTGGGGGGGCAAGACCAGGCCTTGTGGGATGCCAGTCATATCCGCTTTGTAGTCTGACATGGATGCGGCATGTCTGACCATGTCAGTTCTGTCCTTGGTCTGCTTTGCAACACCTCTACTGACATAGGGGTGTATATTTAAGCTGGTGAACATATCCATACTGAACACGTACGGTATTGTCTAGAAGCATGTGCATGGTCCAGCTACGCTATGTGGACCACATAGCCCTCATCAATGACCTTAATGACTGCTTCAAATGGGTCAGACATGTTTAGGGGCCAGTTCTGCAGTTACAACAGCCACAGTGTGTAGGGTCCAGTATCAGTAGGTCCACATTAGCCTTCTGTCTGCGGTACATACTGATCCGTTCCATAGCTGTGCAGAACAAGCTTGTCAGGATCCTGGGGTGGTAGTTTGGAGTATCCATTCAGGCAACACCTTTGTTGTGATGGACCACTGTTGTTGTACACTGCTCTTTGGGTACATATCCTGTGGTAAGGCTGACATTGGCCAGTAGTGTGATTTTGCATTCCATTACTCTTGGGGTCCATGTTGGCCTCAGCACAGGACACCATCATATATCTTTGCTGCTGTGTGTTCTGCTTTGCAGATGATGGCTGTTACCTCAGCATCTGCAATGTCAGGGGACCATCTGCTGGGATAGGTATTTTGCACTCGGGGGGGGGGTGTTTGCACTGCACCTGACAGGTTGTATGTTAGCAATATGTGTGTGTGTTTGGTATGTTGTTTGTAATATCTGTGTGATTCGGAGCATATCTGTGGATGCCCAACATGGTTCTTACCATCAGTTGGGTAAGCCTTGTGATTATCCTTAGTGTCCTGTACATGTTGTATCTTCATAGGTTCATGGGTTCATAGTAGGCTAGACACCCTAGGCCATTAGTAAGCCTAGCTAGAGTGTGTGTGTCTTTCTCCACCCCTTGCTATGTTCAATTATGGCCATTTATGAGGTTCTTCACGGTGCCTCTGTCTGGTCGTGACACAGTGGGGACCCCCAGTATACATGTACGGTCATCCATCCACTTGGCAATATTCCTGTTGAGGGGTGTCAGTGAGAGGCTCTGCCTACCATGGATTGGGATCCTGTTTCTTGGTATGGGGAGCCTATGGGTTATGTATCTGTCCCTCCAGCACATCTTATTTCATTATGTGTTGAGGTTGACATCTGTGACTCTCACAGCTCCAATGGCTTTGATTTCCTGTGGTGTAGCATGTCCATTACTCCTGTGTTGGACATGGCCTGGTACAACACACATACAATGCCTCTGTGTAGGCAGTGTGTGACTGCAGTCAGCTGGGGTGTCTACAGCCAGGCAGCATATGACATATGTTTCACACCCTTTATCCTGTTGGTGGGGTAACTATGAGGTCTTCCGAAATGCTGCAGGTGTCACTTATGGTACATCCCATATGAGTCATTGTACTAGATTATGGGTCTGATAAGGGAACAGTACAGCGGCACAGTGACCTCTGTTGATGTTGGTGTGAATCCTTTCATGATACGGTGTCCAGTATCAACAGTCTTCATAGCCCCATTGGCATTGTGGCTGTCACATGACAGATTAATTTCGACCTGTGTCCCTAGGTCCCTGATGACTCCTTGCATACATAATGGTTTGACACCTATGTGGTACTTTGTGTACCTTGTCTGGTATTTGGTGGGACATCCATACTGTCCAGTGTCTTCGGATGTCTGGGTGGGGTTCTTGTGTGTGAGAGTGTGGTCTGTCGCATGCTACAGACTGTACAGTAGTGTTGACTACAGTTATGTGCACATGGGTGGTGTCCGCTGCTTTGTGCATTGTCAGTTACCTGGCTATATGGGTGTCTGTGCTACATATGGATACTCCCCCTCCTTTGATGTCTTGGTGCAGGTGTTGGGGCCATAACACATGGTATGTGGTATAACCTAGTAGTGCTGGTGTGGTATCACTAGGCCTGCAGCAGGCTTCTGTCACTGGACAGGCATCAATGTTCTCCATAATGGGAAGTGCCTCAGGGGCATGCATATTGCAGTTTACACATCTGGCATTGGTCAGCATTACCCTTATGTTTCCTACCACTTATGTTTTCTAGGGTGGTGGGTATTCTTTCTGGCCTTGCCTACATACGGCTCTATGGAGGCGGCAAAGGCCTTATCCAGTATCCAGACGCACACGGGTAACAGCTGACAGCCACCCCTGTAACAGCAGCATGGCTTGTTCTGCTTGACATCTCAAGCAGACACACATTACACCCTCTTGGACTGACAGCTGTAACTGTGCCAGCTGTTAAACATGAGCATTATGTGTTTGTACTGTGGCATCATTCTTGGTGAGGGTTGGATGCTGCACACAGCCAGTGTCATCCCACCCTGGGGTACATACTCGGAGGGACCATCCATGTCTCATTTGATGTTGACCAGGGAGGTACATCTCAGATAATTCACACCAGCATGGACATTGAGTGCATCATATTTCTGCTTGCTTTGGGGTGACCTGCATACTTGTGTTAAGTGGCATTTTGTGGCTACCTACAAGCAGCTTACTCTACCCTTTCCCTTGTTCGGTCTGGTGAGTGGGACAGCTGTGTTTCTGCCTATACAGACACCTATTACGACTGTATCAGGCATGTTGTTTCTCCTTCGGGCCTGTGACTGTTTGGCACACCAGTTTTGCGTACTATTCATTGCATGTGCTATGTTTAAAGGTTGTGGTTGCTTGTGATCTACTTTGGAGGCATCTGTTGGTGTGGTGTGTTTGTAATTAAGGCCTCTGGGAATATTTGTCTGTGTTTATGTGTTTGGTTTACAGTTGTGGTAGGTATATGTGGGACTGGGTTTGTGGTGTATGTGGTTACCTTCTCCTCCTGACTAGTGTTGACAGTACTGAGTTGTTGGAGCTCAACCTCTGCTTTGGGTACATGGATGCATCTATCACATATGTTTGTATTTATTGGGGGGTGTTGTGGTTGTCTGTGTACTTGGTACTGGCGTCACATTGCCTCTGGATTCATAGGTTATACTTGTTGTTCATAGGTTCATAGGTTCATAGGTTCATACTAGGCTATCTGCCCGAGGGCATTTACAAGCCTAGCCCATAGTTTTGTGGCTTACGCCACCCCTTTAGTATGGGGAACTATACCCATTATTTTGCTGTGCCTCTGTTGAGCAGTGACACTGAGGTAATCCCTGGGTTGTGGCTGGACTTAGTGGATTGTATGTGTGGACATATGTTGTTGCCATACTACTGGTCAGTGATTACTTCCCTTTTTATGTTTGCTCTATCATGTGGTATCTTCCTCATTCACTTGCATGGTTTGGTAATTACTGGAGCCCAGCATGCCAGATGCCTGCGTGTATGGCATTGTGTGTTGTTGTTATTTATGATTGCATACTCCAAGCATTCCTGGCTGTGTTCATGGAATGCCTGTATAACATGTTCTGTGGTGTGTCCCATATTCTGCACTTGCACAGGGCCTTTTGTGGATTCAACATCGGTTTTGAGGGCTGCAACCTATACTTTACACATGTTTTTCACTGTGGTATTCTGGCCAGGGACTGGGGTCAGGGTGTGTATATCCAGTGTGCTTACTCTATGGTCTGGTCTTACCAGTGAGGGGTACACTTCTCATCTTGCCATCCAGTACACATGTTGCTGATTATCACATCCAGTATGCTTACCCCTCTTGTGGGGGTAGTACATTGTTCCTGGGCATTTTGATTTATGGAATCTGGGTAATTTTCTCCTACTGTGTTGGTGCTAGTACAATGCTACCGGTGTATGTCTGGGTATTTTCAGTCAAGCAATATAATGTGGTTTGGGGGGCTTGATATATTCATGTATTCCGACATAGGCCAGGTGCTGTTCCTGGTATTAGGACAGTGGTCTGCAGCAGGCTATATACTGTGAGGCAGTTTTAGCCATTGGTATTTGACCATGGATATTCCATGCTGCTTCTTGTTGTGGTACCAACGTGGGGGTGTGGTTATCCCTGCCATTTCTTGCTAGTCACCCTCCTTTTGTAGCTTGTTCCATGTTTTGTGGCTGTACAGCACAATATGAGGTGTGACCTGGTAGTGTTAGGGTGCTGATGTGAGCCTTGCCCAGTTCTCTATTACAGGACTGGTATCTACATTCTCCTTACTGTGTGCGTTTACACTGCACACATCTTGCTGTTTGTACATCTGTCATGGGGTAGTATTACATCTAGGTTCCTATCCCTTGTAGAACCTATGAGGTTGGGTTTGTGTTTTGAGACTTACCTATTCAAGGCATGCTGTGGGTACTGACAGCCTTTGCCAGTATCCATGGGGCATGGCATGATAGGTGCATGCCACCCCTAGCAGACGGTGCATCATGTCAAACTCTGCATATCTTCCCAGCCTGTAAAACACTGGCTCCCCTTTGACTGACTGCATTACTTCAGCCAATTATTGTACTTGATCTTCTTGTCTTCATAGTGTGGCATCATGCTTGGTGAGGGTGAGATGTTAGGCAGGGTCTTCATGTTTGCATATACTAGATGGTGTTACATTGCTTAACACATGGCAATCATGCCTCAGGTGGTGCTGCAGGGCTGCCTCTGTCAGATGCACATACTACACTCCCTGTACATGTTTGAGAGCAGGTTGTGTCATGTTAGGCATCCCTGTTACTATATGAGTGAGTCAGAGAGGGGTATCATTCCCAGGGTTCCTACTGAGCCAGTGTATGTGCTATGCGTTGCCTCTTTGCCAAGGCCAGGGCATACTGGGCACACCTCCTTCTGCCTACTGGGGCAGGCTCAGGTTGTTCCTCCTCCGAGTCACGCTCTGCCTGTGATGGCCTTGGCAATGGTGGGGGGCTGTTTGGCCCGGCCCTATGCTGGTCCTGCTGCAGCTGTTTTCACAAGATCATATTATGTAGCATAGCGCATACCATGACAATTTGGGTACATGTAGTTGGTGTGTACTGCAAGGCTCCACCAGATGTGTCCAGACACTGGAACCGTGACTTGAGCAGCCCAAACACATGCTCTATCACATTACATGTTTGTGCGTGTGCCTCATTATGGCGTTCCTGTTCAGGTGTGTGTGCATTTCTGATGGGTGTCATCAGCCATGGCTCCAGTGCATAACCTGCATTCCCCACTAGGTGTCCGTGTGGGATGTCCCCATTGGCAAATGTCTGGTACAGCTGCGTCAAATGCCAGATGTGGGAATCGTGATAACTCCCAGGGCAGCCAGCACACACATTCATTATTATGCCCTGGGCATCACACACGACCTGGCAGTTGATGGAGGTGAAGCCCTTGTGGTAAATGTAGGCCCTACCCCACTCACCAGCTGGTGCTTTGATGCGTATGTGCGTGCAGCCTATAGCACCCAGTACCTCAGGGTACTCCGCTATTTGCTGGAAGAGACGCATATTGCTGGCCAATACCTCACGGGTATTGGGGAAATATACATGATCACCGACATGTGCTGACATGGCATCCAGGAACTGGTGTAGTACCCTGGAGGCTGATGCCTGTGATATCCCCATCATATCGCCAGTTGGTCTCTGGAAGGTACCTGTTACTAGTATTCTTAGGCCAACACATACCTTGGTTTCCACTGGGATGGGTTCCCCTCTGTTGGTTCTGTGTGTGAGGTGCGGCCTGCACAGCTCAACAATTTGCTGCAGGAGCTCTCTGTCCACTCTATAGTGCCCTACTATCTCCAGCTCATGTAACCCATGGTAGGTGACCCTGGGCCTGTACACTCTTCTCCGTCTCCTCACTGTGGGTTGTCTGGCACCATCTGCATTGTCACCACCCTCAGCAAGTCGCCTATATCTCATTATGACAGCTATGGCAGCCCCTAACATTTCTGCTCTGAGTTCAGCTTTTTCAGTTTTCACTTCTATTAGCTTACTCCTGTCTTGCAGTGTCTTTTAATGGAAACATCCTGCACTACTGTTTGCAGAGTTTTAAGTGCTGGGCTGGGCTACTATTCTGCCTGTGTAATTGCCTGCTTCTAATTGTTTTCACCTGCTAGCTTCAGCAATTATCCCTGCTAGCTTCCTATTAATTCTGTTGCTTCCTTTTTCCTCTCTGTTTCCTCAGGGGGGAGCAACTTGCATACTATCTGAAACACGCTCACAGTGGCTTACACGCGTGTACACGTGCTTACACAGTTCAGAATCTACTTATTCGGGTTTAAACATGCGTACACCCGCGCAAACACTGTTACACGTCTGCCAACAGCCTCCACCATACTCAGCCTGCCTTACACGTGTGCAAACCCGCGCAAACAGTGTTAAACATCTCCCAACATGCTCCCACATGCTCACACTGCCTTACAAGCACGCACACTGTCCTACTCGTGCTTCATGGCGCGCACACGTGCGCATGCACGGCCAGCAAGAAACTTTGGTGTAGGTTACAGTGTACACCTTCCATTTCTTGACTTTCCATGACTTATCTAGTGGCACACCTCTTCCCATGATCTGTGCCTGTCATCTGTCATGTTACACTGGCCTCCAATGAACTGCATTTCTTTCTACCATTCCCCCCTGTGATGTCACCTATCTCCCAATCTATTCCTCCCCCTTTTGTATCTCTTACACTACTCAGACTGTGCTCATTTGGTATGTGACTGTGAGATTCAGTATCCGAACCCTCATTTACATGAAATTGCCTACTAATGCTTAGTTACATGTCTTAGACTCAGCTTCCCCCCTTAGCAACCACTACACGGTAGCCATGTTGGTTTTAGTCTGCTGGTCCCTGCATTGTCATTCTATGTATTGCATGAAACCCACATTTGTGGATTTATAACCTTCTTTTTCATGGTTTTATACAGTGCAGCCCGTTTGCGCGGGGCTGCGCTGGGTTTAAACATGGGCGATCGCCGAAAAAAAAAAATTATATTTTTAATATTTTTGCATCGGGTTATCTTGCCAATTGCCACATATTTGGCCATTGGCATGCTGCCTGAATCATATGCAACCTTTTTTTGGAGCTGACATCGCTCCGTTGTGGATTTTGCAGAAATGTACTCAGTTGTCAACTGAGTACATTTCTGCAGCTAAAATGTCTCCTACACGGACTGGTTTCTGCTTCGTGGATCGCTAATAGGTTCATAGGTTCATAGGTTCATACTAGGCTATCTGCCCTAGGGCATTTATAAGCCTAGCCAGAGTGTGTGTGGCTTTCACCACCTCTTAGGATGAGAATACTATACCCATTAGTTTGCTGTGCCTCTGTCCAGCAGTGACACAGAGATGATTCCCGGTTAAACCTACGATCTCCCATCCACTCGTCAAGATTTCTCTTGAACAGAGTCAGTGAGGGGCTCTGCCTCTCATGGACTGGGATTCTGTTCCATAGTGTAGGGAGTCTCTGGGTGATGAATCTGTCCCTCCAGCACGTCCTATTTATATCCGTGTTGAGGTTTAAGTCTCTTGCTCTCGTGGCTCTGGTGGATTTGGATTTTTTGAGGTGGAGCATGTCCATTAATTCCGGGTTGGACATGGCCTTGTATGTCAGGCACAGATCACCTCTAAGCAGATGGTATGCGACTGAATAGAGCTGGAGTTTCTTCAGTCGGGCAGCGTATGACATATGTTTGAGCCCCTTTATCCTTTTGGTGAAGAACTTTTGGGGTCTTTCCAACTGCTGCAGGTGTCAGGTAAGGTACATTCCAAATGGGGCGTTGTACTCAATCATTGGTCTGATAAGTGAAGAGTACAGGGGTACAATGACCTCTCCTGATCTGGATGTGAATCCCTTCATGATCAGGTGGGCAATGTAGAAGGTCTTCCTAACCACTTTGGCAATGTGAGTGTCAAAAGAGAGGTTACTGTCAACTTGGGTCCCCAGGTCCCTGATAACTTCTTCCATGTTTAATGGATTACCACCTATGTGGTAATTAGGGGTTACCTTGTTTTTCCCAAATGGTATGACTATACATTTTTTGGCATTTAGCTTAAGGCCATGGCTCTGGCACCAGTTATCCATTTCTATGAGACCTCTCTGGAGGATGTCTGTGTCTGATGGAGTGTCAATTATGGTGCCCAGTTTGCAGTCATCTGCAAATTTTGTCAGCCACAATCCCCTATGTTTGCCTGCACTTCAGAAAAATAAATGCCGAACAAGAGGGGGCCCAGGACTGAGCCCTGTGGGACACCGCTCGTGACCGGCTTAGAGTCTGACATGGCACCAGCAACTCTAACCCTGTGGGTTCTGTCCTTGAGCCAGTTTGCAACCCATCTTGTGACATATGGGTTTACATCTAAGCTGGTGAGCTTTTCTATGATGCCCGAGTGGGGTATTGTGTCGAACACTTTTGCTAGGTCAAGGTAGGCTGTGTAAACTGCCTTACCCTCATCAATGGCCTTAGTGACTGTTTCAAAAAAGTCGACCAAGTTCAAGAGGCAGGATCTGCCATTGACAAAGCCAAATTGGGTAGGATCCAGTGTCTGTAGGTCCCCAATGTCTTTATTTATGAGTTCCATTATGATCCTCTCCATAGCTTTGCAGACAAGCTTGTCAAGCTTATGGGGCAGTAATTTCCAGGGTCCGTAGAAGCACCGCCTTTGTGGAGTGGGGCCACAGTTGC
The DNA here is from genome assembly GCF_019279795.1 of Protopterus annectens. Lineage (NCBI taxonomy): Eukaryota > Metazoa > Chordata > Ceratodontiformes > Protopteridae > Protopterus > Protopterus annectens. The sequence goes on along the minus strand of NC_056727.1, from coordinate 51,383,410 downwards.
CGTACGCCATTCTTTGGGTACGTATCCTGTAGTAAGGCTAAGATTAAACAGCAGCCTTATGTGTGGGTTTAGTTCCTCATTGAGTTCGTGTACCACACAGCCGGGGACACCGTCCGGTCCCATTGATGCTGTGTTTTTTGCTTTAGAAAGAGCAGCTCTCACTTGGGCATCTGAGATGTTTGGGAGGTTAGACTCTGGTGGGATAGATATTTCTCCTTTTGGGGGGGAGGGAGGGGAGAAATTTGCACTGAACCTGTCTGCCAGTATGTTGGCAATGTCTGTGGGTTCAGTGATTTTTGTATCATTTTGGACTAATTCTGAGCATATCTGGGAGTTTCCACCCAGGTTTCTAACATAGCTAAAGAAGGCCTTATGATTGTCTTTTGTGTCTTTAGCGATTTTTCTCTCAAAGTTGGCCTTGGATGATTTTATGAGTGATCGTAGTTTTTTGCTAGTATTGATCAGAGATGTCTTCCCTTTTAGGGATTTCGCTCTGTCATGTAGTAGCTTTCGCCTCTTGTTGTAGAGTTTGTTTATGGCTGAGGTCCACCAGACCGGGCGCCTGCCTTTGGTGGAAAGGGTCTTGATTTTATTAGGGATTGCTTGATCCATACATTCCTGGAGGTGCTCGTAGAAGGCATTTGTAAGGGTTTCAGCAGTGTGGGTTGTGGTTTCCACTGGCTCGGGGGCCTTGAAGGATACCACTCCAGTCTTAAGAAGTGTGAAGTTTGCTTTTGAGAAGTTTTTCACTGTGGTCTTTTTTGCTGGGGTTGGGGGCGGGATGTGGATCTTCAGTGAGATTAATTTATGGTCTGATCTCATCAATGAGGGATATACTTCCGGTGTGGAGCATTTTGTCCCCATGTTTGTGATGATCAGGTCAAGTATATTTTCTCCTCATATAATATACCTCCTCATAATATACCTCATTTGCATACCTTTCGGATGCAAGTGAGGTATTTAACATGTCCATGACCAGTCCGTGTAAGAGACATTTTAGCTGGTCTCTTACACGGAGTTTAGGGCTGTTCCTGGATCGCGAGGCTTGCATGGAATGTTGCACGTCTCTTACACTCTGTGCAAGCCTTCGTGAATCCTGCCCATTAAATAGATGTTCCTGTTAAATTGAGAGGAAATACAAGAAAATGCCCAAACAATGTGCAGTTCAGGCATTGTGGTGCAACAGTGGAGGTAAATAATCAAACGGCATAAATGTATAATGAAAATATAATTAATAACTAGGGTCACAGCATGCCATGCACATATATACATAATGTAAGCAGTAGTGTTTTTGTTTTTGGCAAAGTTCATATCAGGCTGCAGTAAAATGACAACTGAGAAGGCCTGCAGAACAGATGAGGAAAGACAACAGCAATGTTGCATTAAGGAATATGAGACATGTCTGTATTAGCCTGGAATACTGCAAGAATATGCCCACTAAAAAGGTATGCAACAAATAGGAGGATGCTTGTACCAGCAGTTCAGAACTTCAAAAAGTGTACAAACATTAGGGCAAAAACAATATGTACAAATGTCAGTCTAAACAGCTGCAAAAAAAATATTTTTTTAAGAAATTGAAAATAAGGGTAAAATATTTATGTGAGTTCATATGGTAAACACTATGGCACTTTCAAAACAAACCCAATGCAATAAATAGAAGTATATAGTGATACAATGCAAATGCATTATAGGGAAGCAAAAATCCGTATGATTAACAATGCAATAAAACAAAAAAATTGACAGTCTACCAATGACATAACAAGTGTATGAAGAGGAATGCAAATACATTTTGTAAGTAAAATGTTTTGTCTTATGCCCTGTTAATTTACCATAATAGGCGTTTAAACCTAGAGGTGGTAACAGTCCATACCAATTCAGCATAAGCAGCATTGATCCAGTGGTGCTCTGTACTACAGCCTTGTTTAGGAACTGGATTTTAAAGTAAGTAACTTAATGTTGCAAAATAAATAAACTAAATCATAAAATGAGATACAGATAATTTAATCTGTGGGCTTATTGCTGAGCCAGTTCTGTGAAATAATGGAGATTAAGTATAACACTGATTTTGTAGAACTTCAATGTATAGGCTCTTTTGTTAAAAGTATTATAATCAATTAGTTTCAGGTAAATATGAATGAATGAGAGTAAGCCAGGACAGGGTAGTTTAATTTTCCCTATCGACTATACTGCATCATGTTTGTCTGGGATGTAGCCTGCTGATCCTCAGTCTTGCTCTCGTGGTTCAAGTGTGGGGTTCAAGTCCCCTTATCAAGGTATTGCTTCTTTGCTTGGGGTAGTAGGAGACAAACTGCCATGGCAGTAGTTGTTTTTTTAGTGGGGTTGCCCAGATTCTTTATAGTTCAGGTCATGAGTTTCTAGGTTTTGTCACTGGCACTATATCTCTCATCTACTCAGAATTTCACAGACTGTTCAGATGTAACATAATATTCTCTGTCTGTTCCCATAAATGTGTGGCTTTATGAGAAATCACTGAATATTGAAGCCACTTAGCAATGACAGACATGTGATTTTTGTACTTATATCATCCAGCAATGCATACTAATGCAAAAACTGTAATTATGTCAATTTTGTAGGTATATAAGAATAATAATAAAAAATTGTCCCTGATTTTGGGCTTTTGCCCCCTCATTATTTTGTCTTTGTCTAGAATTCTTGCTCTAACAAGTTCAGAGGTATAGCCTGCATCCTTTGGTCAGAAATTCCTTTTTATGGGCACTGTCTCCCCAGTTAGGGCCATTGTGTCTCCTCAGTATTCCATGTCTTGGATCCTTGGCAGTTTTGTGGTTTTTGACTTTGAATATATCACTCAGATGTCCAGATCTTCACAGAATGTTCAGATTTTTGTCTCTTATTTTTTGTGTGTTCCTCATATAATTTGCTATTTTTTGGCAAATCCTTGAGGATTAAAGTCACTAAATGATGACATACATTTGAGTTTCAGAAGTTATATTCTTCATAAAATACATGTTGACGCAAACACTATTATTCAAACAACTTAATGTGTTTATAAGAGCAATATTTAAAATTTGTCCATGATTATAGGCCTTTCTCTACCCATAATTGTTGGTTTTGCTCAGACTTCATGAGCTTAGAGGTCAAGAAGTATGCAGTTAGAAGTGCATGCTATTATTAAATCATAAACAATTAAGTGCAATGATGCAGATGGAGAGGACAGAGGGACAGGTCATCCTCAGTTTTCTTGGTCAAAGCAAGGATATTTATCAGTACTGCCCCTTTTGCAAAAGAACAGTGATGAATAACATGATTAAAGGACCATTGGCAGCCATTTTCTTGTTGGCATCTCCTGTTATGGGTAACAGGTCATGAGCAGGCTTTATGGAGTGGGAAGGGGGGCTGGCAGGGCAAGTGCTCTTAGATAAGAGCACTGTTTGAGTTTAGGCAGCCTTCCAAACTTGTGTTTACTTTATTGTCAATCTGCTTTCATTTCACTGTCTTGAGTGTTGTTTGTCTTCTATAAATTTTTGTCAGCTGTCTTCAAGTATCAGATGAGATTATAGCTGCATAGCAACATCCTCTCTAATATAGTGATATCAGAGGAGTGGGCAATTGTGGCAGGGAAGGCAACAGCAATGGCTTCGGGTCAGGGTGTATTTCTTCCCTTCTTTTGTGTTCAGTACTTATATCATTTTTTTCACTATTTCAGTATGTAGGTATATGGTTTTAGGTTTCTATCTCCATTCTATTGGCTCTGGGTTTATGTCTCGCATTCAGGATATTTTGGACTGTTGCAGGCCTACCTGATTTTTCCTAGTCATAGATCATGAATAGGTAGTTAAATGGATGGGAAAAGCTAAACGGGTTTATCTAGTGATGCTAGACTATTAAAAATAATTTGTCAGGGTCCATTTTGTAGGATGTCCTATCTTTATCAAAAGATTATTACATGCATATGCTTTGGGCATCTCTATTCTGATGTTTGTATTGCAGGGCTTTCTGGGTTAAAGAGCTTCTTTTGCCTCGATTCTGGAATAATATGATGACTATCCAGGATATGGTCATGTTTTGAATTTACAGGTCCAAGATTGGTCAGGGTGCAAGAGGTGGTGTTAGACAAGTCTCCATGGGAATTGCCATGCCCTATATAATGAAGAAATCCAAGAAACAGGTTGCCAGAAGCAAAGACCTCACTTTATTCCAGGGTAAAATTTAGCAATTTCATCTGCAAATGTCAGAGATGTATTCAGAATAAACTAATAGTACATCAACAGCCCTTTTTATATATGAAAACACACACCCCTAGTTTTATCATGTGACCAGTTAATTAATAAGACATGATTTTGTTAAAATAAAACCACTCACTTGTAAACCACAATCAAAAGTTACACATGCATCAAAATTCAACTCACAATCAGTGGTACACATTTTTAAAAACACAGCTGCCATTATAACAAAAAAAATCCTAAAAACTAATTAAATATATACAGCATAGTATTTTGTAACATAAACATGGCTTTTAACCTAAAGGTAAAGTGAGCTCTTTGTTACTGGCAACCTGTTTCTTGCATTTCTACTAGTCTGCATGTTCATTTTTTATGCCCTATATAATGGATAGCAAACCTTCATAGTTTGCTCCCATCATGTGTGATAGTAGACCTAGTGTTTAGGCTCCCAAGCTGGCAGATGATTGCACCTAGGGGTCTGGCCAACACTTTATGATGGGCTATGATGAAACAGGGACTGCTCTTAACTTACCATGGAGGGACAGTCGATTTATGTTATCAGACGTATAGGCCACTGGGCAACTGCAGCATTTCTGAGGTATGTGAAGTAGCTCTGTTCTATGTTGATATAACAGTTTGTGTGTTTATCTTGGGGTATTTTGTCATCACTAAGCTTCCTCCAGGATGGCGATTTATCCAAATGGCAGGAATTTAGTCCTGGATATAACCATGTTTTAGGTATTGTGGAAGGGTTTTGCAGATTGCTCTTCTATACCATATTTTTCACACTAGAGGAGGTTTTGTACCCAAATGGATATCCTAGAATCTGGGTGGTTCATCTTGGAGTCAATGATCTGGGGTTAATTTCAAAGAGACATTTGTTGGCCAACATTTTCCATCATCTAGCCACTGTCAACAGACTCCTCCGCAACGCCCTAGTAGTTTGGTTGCCATCATCCCAAGGTTGTCCTTGTTTTGAGCTCTATTACTGCCAGCTCATGATTCAGCTTAAAGTTTCATTAACTATAGAGTATCTGGGACAGCACCTTTATTAGATTTCAGTGTACTTTGGTATTGGTCATTTTATGGACAAAGATCATCTTTGGTTCTCTGTCAAGGAAAGGCACCAGTTTGAAATCGGTTGGGTCTTGTTTAATTCAAATTTGTCTGTGTAGGTTCAAGAAGCATTATGTGTGAATATGTTCAGTTAGACTATCGACTATGTTCGGTTAGATGATGGGCAGGATTCCGGAAGGCTTACACGGAGTTTAAGAGTAGTGTAAGCCTCCGTGTAAGCCTCCCGATCCAGGAACAGCCCAAACCTCCATGTAAGAGACAGCTAATATGTCTCTTACACGGACTGGGCGTGGAAATGCTCAATACCTCATTTGCAGCTCAAAGATATGCAAATGAGGTATTTGAGCGATCCAAGAAGCCCAAACCAGTCCGTGTAACGGACGTGTTAGCTGCAGAAATGTACTCAGCTGACAAGTAAGTACATTTCTGCAAAATTAAAAACAGAGCTATGTCAGCTCCAAATAAAGGGTGCATATGTTTCATTTAGCATACCAATGGCCAAATATGTGGCCATTGGCATGAAAAAGTGTTGCAAAAATATTTTAAATAACTTTTTTTTTTTCCGTGGGATTATGATGTTTAACTGCAGCGCACACCCGCGCAAACGGGGTGCGCTGCCTAAAACTGAAAACCAAAGCTTATAAGCCTACAATTGTGGGATTTATGTATTACATGGAATGTCAATGGAGGGACTAGCAGACCAAAAACAATATGGCCTCCGTGTAGTGGTTGTCAAGGGGGGGGAAGCTCCGTGTGAGACATGTAACTAAGCATTACTAGGCAATCCTATGTAAATGAGGGTTACAATACTGAATCACACTGCCACATAGGTAATGAGCACTGTCTGAGTAGTGTAAGAGTTACAGAAGGGGGAGGAACAGAGTAAGAGGTAGGTGACATCACGGGGGGAATGATAGAAATAAATGTATCAGATTGGAAGGCAATATAAGGTGACAGATGATAGACAGACATCAGGGAGAGAGGTGTGTCCCAACAGAACACTAGAAAAGTCAAGAAACAGAGGGTGCACACTATCCCTACACTCAAACTTTCTTGATATACGTGCATGCGTGCATGTGCGCGCGTGTAAGCCAGGTTCAACATGTGGGAGCGTGTTGCAAACCATTTACAATGGTTTGCATGGGCGTGTACATGTGTAAGGCAGTGTGCGCGCGTTTTACTGTGAATCAGCCAAGTTCACACCATGTAAGGATGTGTGCGCGCGTGTAACTCCGTGTAAGGATGTGTGCGCGCGTTTAAGCAACTGTGAGCGTGCTTAAGCTGGTGTGCACATTGCTCCCCCTGAGGAAACAGAGAGGAAACAGGAAACAACCAAAATACAGGGAAACTGCCAGAGGATACTGCTGGAGTTAATTGGTGGAAACAATTGGAAGCAGGCAATTACACAGACAGACTAGAAGCCCAACCCAGCACTTAAAACACTGCAAAGAGCAGTGCAGGGTGTTTCTCACAAGAGATACTGCAAGAAAGTAAGCTATCAGAATTGAAAACTGAAAAAAGCTGAACTCAGAGCAGAAATGCTAGGGGCCACCATAGCTGTTATAATCAAGCATAGGCGAATTGCTGAGGGTGGTGACAATGCAGATGCTGACAGACAGCCCAGAGTGAGGATAAGGAGAAGAGTATACAGGCCCAGGGTCACCTACCATGGGTTACATGAGCTGGAGATAGTAGAGCACTACAGAGTGGACAGTGACCTTCTGCAGCAAATTGTTGAGCTGTGCAGGCCACGCCTCACACACAGAACCAACAGAGGGGAACCCATCCCAGTGGAAACCAAGGTATGTGTTGGCCTAAGAATACTAGCAACAGGTACCTTCCAGAGACCAACTGGTGATATGATGGGTATATCACAGGCATCAGCCTCCAGGGTACTGCACCAGTTCCTGGATGCCATGTCAGCACATGTCGGTGATCATGTATATTTCCCCAATGCCCGTGAGGTTGTGGCCAGCAATATGCTTCTCTTCCAGCAAATAGCGGGATACCCTGAGGTATTGGGTGCAATAGACTGCACGCACATACGCATCAAAGCACTAGCCGGTGAGCAGGGTAGAGCCTACATGAACCGCAAGGTCTTCCCCTCCATCAACTGCCAGGTTGTGTGTGATGCCCAGGGTATAATAATGAATGTGTGTGCTGGCTGCCCTGGGAGCTACCACGATTCCCACATCTGGCATCTGACGCAGCTGTACCAATCATTTGCCAGTGGGGACTTCCCACATGGACACCTAGTGGGGGATGCAGGTTATGCACTTGAGCCGTGGCTGATGACACCCATCAGAAATGCACACACACCTGAACAGGAACACCATAATGAGGCACACGCACAAACACGTAATGTCATAAAGCATGTGTTTGGGCTGCTCAAGTCACGGTTCCGGTGTCTGGACGCATCTGGTGGAGCCTTGCAGTACACACCAACTACATGTACCCAAATGATCATGATATGTGCTATGCTACATAATATGATCCTGCGGAAACAGCTGCAGCAGGACCAGCATAGGGCTGGGCCAAACATACCCCCACCATTGCCAAGGCCACCACAGGCAGAGGGTGACTCGGAGGAGGAACAACCTGACCTTGCCCCAGTAGGCAGAAGGAGGCATGCCCAGTATGCCCTGGCCTTGGCAAAGAGGCAACGCATAGCACATACACTTGGTCAGTAGGGACACTGGGACTGATACGCGCTCTGACTCACTCATATAGTAACAGGGATGCCTAACATGACACAACCTGCTTCCAAACATGTACAGGGACGGTAGTATGTGCATCTGACAGAGGCAGCCCTGCAGCACCTCCTGAGGCATGAATGCCATGTGTTAAGTAATGTAACACCATGTACGATATGCACACCTGAGGACCCTGACTAACATCCACCCTCACCAATCACAAACCACAAAAACACAAACCCACATCCATATGTACCACCTTTTGATAGGAACGTAGATGTAATGCTATCCAATGCCAGAAGAATAAACAGCAAGATGTGTGCAGTGTAAACGCACACAGTATAGAGGATGTAGATATCAGTGCTGTAATAGACAACTGGGTCAAAGCCCACATCAGCACCCTAACACTACCAGGTCACACCTCATACAGTTATGTACATGTGCAGAAACATGGAACAAGCTACAAAACGAGGGTGACTAGCAATAAATGTCATGGATAACCACACCCCCATGCTGGTACCACAACAAGAAGCAACATGGATTAGCCATGGTCAAATACCAATTGCTTAAACTGCCTACTACTATATAGCTTGCTGCAGACCACTGTCCTAATAGCAGGAACCTCACCAGGCCTATGTTCATAGGTTCATAGGTTCATACTAGGCTATCTGCCCTAGGGCATATATAAACCTAGCCCAGAGTTTTGTGGCTTCCGCCACCCCTTCAGTTTGAAGGATAATATGCCCATGATTGTGCTGTGCCTCTGTCAAGCAGTGACACTGATGTTATCCCTGGGGTATACCTGCGATCTCCCACCCATTGGTCATGATTTCTCTTGAACAAAGCCAGTGGGGTGCCCAGCCTCACATGTACCCGGATGTTGTTCCACAGCATAGGGAGTCTCTGGGTGATGAATCTGTCCCTCCAGCATGCCCTATTAATAGCCATGTTGAGGTTTAAGTCTCTTGCCCTTGTAGATCTAATGGATTTAGAGGTTTTGAGGTGAAGCATGTTCATTAATTCCGGGTTGGACATGGCCTTGTATGTCAGGCACAGGCCACCTCTGAGGAGACGGTAAGCGACTGAATAGAGCTGGAGTTCCTTCAGTCGGGCAGCATAAGACATACATTTGAGACCCTTTATCCTTCTGGTGAGGAATGTTTGGGGCCTGTCCAATTGCTGCAGGTGTCGGGTCAGATACATTCCGAATGGGGCATTGTACTCAATCATTGTTCTGATGAGTGATGAGTACAGGGGAACAATGACCTCCCTTGATCTAGATGTGAATCCCTGCATGATCGGGTGGGCAATGTAGAAGGTCTTCCTAACTACTTTGGCAATGTGAGTGTCAAATGAAAGGTTACTGTCAACCTGGGTGCCCAGATCCCTGATAACCTCTCCTGTGCTTAGAGGATTAACACCTATATGGGAACTAGGGGTAACCTTGTTCTTCCCGAAGGGTATGACTATGCATTGTTTAGTGTTTAACTTTAGGCCATGGCTCTGGCACCAGTTATCCGTTTCTATGAGACCCGTCTGAAGGATGTCTGTGTCAGATGGGTTTTCAACTATGGTTCCCAGTTAGCAGTCATCTGCAAACTTTGTCAGCCATAATCCTCCTGTGTTTGCTTGTACTTCTGAAAAGTAGATGCCGAACAAAAGTGGGCCCAGGACTGAGCCCTGTGGGACACCGCTTGTGACAGGCTTGGAGTGTGACATGGCGCCAGCAACCCTGACCCTGTGGGTTCTGTCACTTATCAGTTTGCAACCCATCTTGTGACGTATGGGTTTACATTTAAGCTGGTGAGTTTGTCAATGATACCCGAGTGGGGTATTGTATCAAAAGCCTTTGCCAGGTCAAGGTAGGCTGTGTGGACTGCCTTGCCCTCGTCAATGGCCTTGCTGACTGTTTTGAAAAAGTCAACCAAGTTTAAAAGGCATGATCGCCCTTGACAAAGCCAAACTGGGTTGGATCCAAAGTCTGCAAGTCCCCTATGTCTTCATTTATGAGTTTCATTATGATCCTCTCCATAGCTTTGCAGACCAGGCTTGTCAAGCTGATGGGACAGTAGTTTCCGGGGTCGGTGGAGGCACCTCCTTTGTGAAGTGGGACCACCGCTGCCGTACACCACTCCTTGGGTACATATCCTGAAGTGAGGCTAAGATTAAACAGCTGCCCTAACTGCGGGTTTAATTCCTCATTGAGTTCGTGGAGCACACAACCGGGGACACCATCTGGTCCCATGGATGCTGTGTTTCTCGCCTTGGATAGAGCAGTTCTCACCTGAGCATTTGAGATGTTTGGGGGGCTACAATCCCCTGGTATAGATATCCCTCCCTTTGGGGGGGAGGGGGGGAGAAATCTGCACTGAACCTGTCAGCCAGTATGTTGGCAATGTCTGTAGGTTCAGTGAGTTTTACATCATTATGAACTAATTCTGAGCATATCTGGGAGTCTCCTCACAGGTTTCCAACATAGCTAAAAAAGGCCTTATGATTGTCTTTTGAGTCCTTAGCGAGTTTTCTCTCAAAATGTGCCCTGGATGATTTTATGGGAGATCCCAGTTCTTTACTTATAATGAGCAGGGGTGTCTTCCCTTCTACGGATTTTGCTCTATCTTGTAGTAGCTCCTTCCTTCTGATGTAGAGCTTGTTTATGGCTGGGGTCCACCTGACTGCACGCTTGCCTTTGGTACAAAGAGTCTCTGTTTTGTTTGGGATTGCCTGATCCATGCAGTCCTGGAGGTGCTGGTAGAAGGCATTTGTAAGTGATTCAGTGGCTTGGGTAATGGTTTACACTGGCTTGGGGGCCTTGAAAGAGACCACACCAGTCTTTAGAAGTGTGAAGTCAGCTTCTGGGAAGTTCTTCACTGTGGTCTGTTTTATCTGGGGTGGGGGCGGGATGTGGTCTTCCAGTGAGATTAGTTTATGATCTGATCTCACCAATGATGGGTATACTTCTGGTGTTGAACATTGTGACCCCATGTTCATGATGATGTGATCTAGTATGTTGTCTCCTCTTGTGGGTATGGTGACTAGTTGTTCCATGGCATATGAGGTTATGTACTCTAGGAACCATTGGGCTAGAGTGTTGGGGCTTGAGTAGTGATCCCAGTCTATATTTGGATAGTTGAAATCACCCAGTATGATGGTGTTTGGAGATACATTTATCCCCTCCAGTGTTTTCAGGAAAGCTGTGTGAGGTTCCTGAGTTTGAGAGGGTGGCCTGTAACCTGCTACAAACTGCCGAGCAGTCTTGCCTATGGTTAATTGCACCTGGATGGTCTCAGATGCATCGTGTTTTGCCACCAACCTTGAGGTGAGGGTGTCCTTGATTTATATGGACACCCACCCTCCTTTCTTGGTGTCGTCCGGATTTTGGGGCTGGAACGCATGATATGAGATAACACCTGATACTGCCAGGGTGCTGTCAGGAGCCTTGAACCAGGTTACAGTCACAGCACAGACATCGATGTTCTCCATACTGAGAAGGGCTTCGAGTGTGTGCATCTTGAGGTTGAGACGTCTGGCATTGAGCAGCATTACCCTTAGTTTATTTCCTTTTTTGTGTTCTAGGGTGGTAGGTTTAGAATCTGAGCCTTGCCTAAAAAAGGCACAATGGGGGTGGCAAGAGCCTTAGCCAAATTCCGGAAGCCCAGGGGTGACAGGTGCAAGCTGTCCCCTGTGAATCAGCGTGGCTTGTCCAGCATGTCATCCCAGGCAGATGGACATTGGATCCCCCTTGAATGACACCATAGATTAAGCCAATTATTACAGCTGATCATCTTGTCTCTGTATTGTGGCATCATTCTTGGTGAAGGTAGGATACTGCTCAAGGTCAGGGTCATACCTGCCTGGGCTACATAATCAGAGAGCTCCTCTATGTCTCTTTTCATGTAGTCCAGGGAGGTACATCTCAGGTCATTCACACCAGCATGGACAATGACTGAGTCATACTTGTACTTGCAGTTGAGTGACCTGAGTGCTTGCATTATGTGGTGGATTCCAGCGCCCGATAGGCAGCTTACTGTGACCTTCTCCTTACTCAATCTGGTGAGCGGGACGTCAGTGTGTCTGAATATGGAGTCACCTATGATGGGTGTGTCTGGCATTGTGTTTGGCCTTAAGGGCTGTGAATGTTTGGCACACTGACTCTGTGGTTTATGTGTTGCATGTGCAGTGCCCTGTGGAGGCAGTTGTTTGGGTGTCTGCTTTGGTGGCCTCTGCTGTTATGGTAGATCTGTGATCAGAGGCTCTGAGTATGTCTTTGTGTGTTTATGTGTATGATTTGAAGTTGTGGTAGTGCTATGTGAGACTGGGTTTGTGGTGTGTGTGGTTACCTTTTCCTCCTCTCTGGTCTTGCCAGTCCTATGTTGAGAGAGCTCAGCCTCCAGTTTGGCTATATAGTTGCATCTCTTGCATGTATATGTGTTTTGTGGGAGAAGGAGAGGGTTGCCTGTGTACATGAGTCAATTGTAACATTGCCTCAATATTCCCAGGTTCACCAGATGAGCAGGAGAGGACACTAGCAACTGATCCCTTGACATGCTAGAAGGAATAGACAAAAAACTGTTGGAAAACAGGAAGATATCAAGCCCCCCAAACCACATTATATTGCTTGACTGACAATACCTACACATACACCATAGTTTCATAGTTTCATAGTGTACTACTAGGCTATCTGCCCTAGTGCATTTATAAGCCTAGCCATAGTGATGTGGCAATTGCCACTCCTTATAGTGGTAATAAGTGTACAGAATAGATTCCGAATATTGTGCCTCACACTTAGTAGTGACACATTATGACCCCCGTACATAATTGAATACCTT